>NC_139915.1:37424402-37546902 GCF_963514095.1 Eutrigla gurnardus
GTCTTTGTGTCTCTGTGTCTTCGTGTCTCCATCTCTTTGTGTCTCTGTGTCTTTGGGTCTTTGTTTCTCCGTGTCTTTGTGTCCCTGTGTCTCTGTGTGTTTGTGTGTTTATGTCTCCGTCTCTTCGTGTGTTTGTGTCTCCGTGTCTCTGGGTCTTTGTGTCTCTGTGTGTTTGTGTCTCCGTCTCTTCGTGTGTCCATGTCTTTGTGTCTTTGTGTCTCCGTGTCTTCCTGTCCAGCAGCATTGTTGAGTGACACGATACAATCTGCAGATAGACGAGTCCAGGTGATGAATGACATCACACAAAGAAACAGTGATGTCATGTCAGTCGTATGACACTAAGTCACATGTGAAGTGAGTGAGGAGCAGCCAGGTGAGTGAAGAGGAGCAGCCAGGTGAGTGAGGAGGAGCAGCCAGGTGAGTGAGGAGGAGCAGTCAGGTGAGTGAAGAGGAGCAGCCAGGTGAGTGAGGAGGAGCAGCCAGGTGAGTGAGGAGCAGCCAGGTGAGTGAGGAACAGGCAGGTGAGTGAGGAGGAGCAGCCAGGTGAGTGAGGAGGAGCAGCCAGGTGAGTGAGGAGCAGCCAGGTGAGTGAGGAGGAGCAGCCAGGTGAGTGAGGAGGAGCAGCCAGGTGAGTGAGGAGCAGCCAGGTGAGTGAGGAACAGGCAGGTGAGTGAGGAGCAGCCAGGTGAGTGAGGAGCAGCCAGGTGAGTGAGGAGGAGCAGCCAGGTGAGTGAGGAGCAGCCAGGTGAGTGAGGAACAGGCAGGTGAGTGAGGAGCAGCCAGGTGAGTGAGGAGCAGCCAGGTGAGTGAGGAGGAGCAGCCAGGTGAGTGAAGATAAATAATACATTTCTCAATAAAATAGTCCCGTTTGTTTCATCACGCTAACATTACGCTAACATTACGTTACGTTAACATTACGTTACGTTAACATTCGTCCTTCAGAGGAGAGGAAGAAGAGGCGTTCTTCTTCCTCTTCTTCCTGAAGATGCTGCCAGCAGTAAGATACTTTCCCAATAAGTAACGGCCAACCACACACACACACACACACACACACACACACACACACACACACAAACACACACACACTAATATTTAAGGGCGGTGGATCAGAAGTCAGCCTTGTTGTTGTTGTGAGCAGCAGGCAGATGTGCTGATTAGATCTGACCTCAGATCAGAGCTGCTGCTGTTATTTAAGCTGCGGTGAGCCCGGCTGCAGGCTGGTGTAACAGCCAGACCTGCCTGGGGGGGGGGGGGGGGCTGCAGGGGCTGATAGGACCCCCCCCCCCACACACACACACACACACACACACACACCCTCCTCCTCCTCCTCCACCTCGGCGTGGACGGCCACAGGAAGCATGTGGGCCCTGCTGAAGCTACAGCATAACATACTTCCTCTTTATAGTGGTGAAACACACACACACACACACACACACACACACACACACACACACACACACACACACACACACACTCTCTCTCTCTTACATAACAAACACAAAACTCAGTTTTTTACTTCTAACCCGCAAGGTTGGTTCTCATGTTACTCCGTTTACAGTCATTTATATATATGTATACACACATTATAAATATATGTGTATATATGTGGTCGTTGTGTGTTCGGTGTCCGGTCATCGTCTCATCGGGATGGTGTTTCAGTTCAACTGGTGACCGTGTTACATGTTCTGTTGTCAGCAACTGCAGTCACCAGGTCTCCAGGTCCCAAGATAACATGGCCCCAAGGTAACATGGTCACCAGGTCACCAGATAACACGGTCACCAGGTAACACGGTCACCAGGTAACACTATCCCAAGGTAACAAGGCCCCCTGGTAACAAGGTCCCAAGGTAACACGGTCTGAGGGTAACATGGTCACCAGGTAACACGGTCACCAGGTCACCAGATAACATGGTCCCCAGGTAACATGGTCTCCAGGTAACACGGCCCCCAGGTAAAACGGTCCCCAGGTAACATGGTCTCCAGGTAACACGGCCCCCAGGTAACACGGTCCCCAGGAAACACGATCTCCAGGTAACACGGTCTCCAGGTAACATGGTCCCCAGGTAACATGGTCTCCAGGTAACACGGCCCTCAGGTAACACGGTCCCAAGGTAACATGGTCACCACGTAACACTGTCACCAGGTAACACGGTCCCCAGGAAACACACTGGTTCAAACACCGGTGGCGTCCATAAACTGGACTGTTAGTAGAAGTGAGTGAAGTTGGAGCTGTGAGTCTCCGTCCTGGTCTGGACATCATGTCTCTGTACTGAAGGTCTCTGATGTCTCTGACTTGAAGGTCTCTGATGTCTCTGACCTGAAGGTCTCTGATGTCTCTGGCTTGAAGGTCTCTGATGTCTCTGACCTGAAGTTCTCTGATGTCTCTGAAATCAAGGTCTCTGATGTCTCTGACTTCAAGGTCTCTGATGTCTCTGACCTGAAGGTCTCTGATGTCTCTGGCTTGAAGGTCTCTGATGTCTCTGACTTGAAGGTCTCTGATGTCTCTGACATCAAGGTCTCTGATGTCTCTGACCTGAAGGTCTCTGATGTCTCTGACCTGAAGTTCTCTGATGTCTCTGACATCAAGGTCTCTGATGTCTCTGACCTGAAGGTCTCTGATGTCTCTGACTTGAAGGTCTCTGATGTCTCTGACCTGAAGTTCTCTGATGTCTCTGACATCAAGGTCTCTGATGTCTCTGACCTGAAGGTCTCTGATGTCTCTGACTTCAAGGTCTCTGATGTCTCTGACTTGAAGGTCTCTGATGTCTCTGACCTGAAGGTCTCTGATGTCTCCGACTTCAAGGTCTCTGATGTCTCTGACCTGAAGGTCTCTGATGTCTCCGACTTCAAGGTCTCTGATGTCTCTGACTGGATTAATAGACACTTATACGAATGCGTGAAAATTATTTAAGAGCATAACTCACATTTACTTTGGTTATTTCAGCCTTTAACCCACTTTAATCTTCAAACAAGACGTTTTTAAAGATGTTTGGAGACATGAGACGAGAGCCAAACAGACAAAGAGGAGAAAGTTTCCAGCTGCATCATCAGTCTTTAACGAGGAGACCGCGTCCGCCTGTGTTTGTCCATCCACTAAACACAGGCCCTTTGTTTTCCTTCTGTGGACGCTTAAGAGGAGGTTTGTCCTGCAGACGGACTTCGGGGAACTCGTCTCTTGTTTCTAAATACTTTGTGATTTGTGGCCAGTCTAGTTGTCAGCTGTCCCCTCCATATCTCATAACAACTAACTCCTGAGTTTGGTCCCTTCTATGTGGTGAGACCTGGTCAGTCCTGGGAAGACCTGAAGAGACCTGGTTAGTCCTGAAGAGACCTATTTAATATCAATAACCAGATGAAAAAGATGCTGAAATAACTCCATAATGATGGTGATCAGTAAAAAGTGCTGAGTCATGCTTTGTTAGGTCTGTCTGCAAGACCACAAGATAACTACTGTTAAAACGCTGGTTTTCTGAATGGAGTCTGGTTGATGGGTGCTAGGCTACGCTAACATTGTAGCTGCTCTATCAAAACTCCAAATAAGGTCATCTAGACATAAATACAGCAGAGACCTTGTTGTTTGGACCACAGACAGTCTCTGGTTCCTCCACATAGTCTGATCTGGTCTCTGGACTATTGTGAGCTACTATCTAGACCTCTGGGGGACCATAGACAGTCTCTGGTTCCTCCACATAGTCTGGTCTGGACTCTGGACTAATGTGAGCTACTATCTAGCCCTCTGGGGGACCACAGACAGTCTCTGGTTTCTCCGCATAGTCTGGTCTGGACTCTGGACTAATGTGAGCTACTATCTAGCCCTCTGGGGGACCACAGACAGTCTCTGGTTTCTCCAGATAATCTGGTCTGGACTCTGGACTAATGTGAGCTACTGTCGTAGAACTTTGCAGTGCCACAGACCCAGGAGACAACATCTGGTTCCTTCATTTAGGATTCAGCAGTACCATCTCAAAGCAAGCTTACAATGCTAGCTTACAATGCTAGTTTACAATGCTAGCTTAAAATGCTAGTTTACAATGCTAGTTAACACTTACAATGCTCACGGGGTCTCATGAGGAGCTGACGGGGTCTCATGTAGCGCCCCCATCAGGACAAGACTGTTCAGAGTCACTTATTAACACGTAAACCTGATCATGAGAACCAGACTGATGGAAGAAATTATCCATTGTTGTTGGTAAAAGTCCAACACACACACACACACACACACTCACACACACACACACTGCTGAGAAAACACACGTGTACGTTCTGTCAGTCCTCACAGTTTGATTGGTGTAATTACTGTAAATCACTAAATCCCACCTGGGAGGAGAAGTCTGAGGGGGGAGGAGAACTTCTAAAGGGTTTTGTCGTCTAAACCTAACTGGTTTAGCAGGGTGCAGTAGGGTGATGTAGGATGCTGCAGGGTGCTGTAGGGTGCTGCAGGGTGCTGTAGGGTGCTGTATGATACTGTAGGGTGCTGTATGATGCTGTAGGATGCTGTATGATACTGTAGGGTGCTGTATGATGCTGTAGGATGCTGTATGATGCTGTAGGATGCTGTAGGGTGCTGCTGGGTGCTGCAGGGTGCTGCTGATAGCTGAATCCGGAGCGGTGACTCTTTGACAGTAACGGGCGTTTCCCAGCATGCCCCTGGCCAACGTGGCATCATGACTTTTTGTAAATATACACGCCACTTCCTGTGGCGTGTTATCTGTACGCAATTCGAGCTATCCGCGTGTATGCATACGTTCTGAGCGAAACGACCCATCACATCCGCGTGTTTGTCAGCGCCCTTTAGTGTTAGGGTTAGGGTTAGGCTTCGGCGTTGATATACACGCAAAAAGACGATTGTGCGTAGTGATAACACGCCATAATGGCATACAAGTTAACGTGTCATACATACGCCACTTCATGAGATCAGCCTGCCCTGGCATTACATCATATCACACACACAAACTGAAGACCCTCATTAAAGACTCAACCTGGTCTGTGTGGGTCTATGAGGGATAAGTCAACAAGAGATGATCTCCATGAGGTTCACAGGTAATGTGTGTGTGTGTGTGTGGGGGGGGGGGACTTTAAAAAAAGAGGAAACTTACGGGAAGTAAGGAGGAAGAAGAGGAGGAAGTGTGAGTGATGGGAAAGAGGCAGCTGGTACGAAGACGAAGGAACCGGATGAACAACCACAGCAGGACAGTTACACACACACACACACTATCTTTGTCTATTTCTTTTTTTTTGTCTTAGTTGATCTCAAACGTTTTAAAACAAAGTAACATGAATCACTGGCGTGTGTCAGCAGCAAAGCTCCAAGCCCATCGGTTCAACCTGAAGAAACCAAGAGACGCTAAGCCCCTAAGCCCGCCCCTTTTTCGGCGTCCCTCAGGTTCGATGGAGACCAATAATGTTCTGATCCTGATCCTGATTTGAGCATCAGTTTCACATCATGAGCATCATCAGTGATGGTGATGATCTCATTGCTGGGAGGAGTTACATCATGAGTAGGAGGAGTTACATCATCCTCATCGATCTCTGGTTTCACATTACCTGCAGGTTGTTTGTTCAATCGGCCATACAGACGCACCAGCGACTACACAGAGCCGGGGGCTATTTTAGGGCTATTTCATGGAGGAAGTGTTTCCAGCAGATACACAGAGCCGAAAAAACTACCACCTAGGAGAGTATAACATTTGCAGCAAGTCCTTGGATTGTGTAGCATCCCCAGTAAATACACCACCTTTACAGCAATTAGACAGAGCCCAGTAAATACACTACATGAGTAGTAAAAATACACAGAGCCTTTACAGCAATTAGACAGAGCCCGGTAAATAGACACAATCAATAGGTAGACAGACAGTTTGTTATCATAACAGAAGTATTTCCAGCAAGTACACAGAGCCTGTGTGTAGTTCAGGAGAAACTACAGACATGCAGGACAACAGTAGAAATTACAGACATGCAGGACAACAGAAACTACAGACATGCAGGACAACAGTAGAAACTAAAGACATGCAGGGCAACAGTAGAAACTACAGACATACAGCACAACAGAAACTACGGACATGCAAGACAACAGGAGAAACTACAGACATGCAGGACAACAGAAACCACAGACATGCAATACAACAGGAGAAACTACAGACATGCAGGACAATAGTAGAAACTACAGACATGCAAGACAACAGGAGAAACTAAAGACATGCAGGACAACAGTAGAAACTACAGACATGCAAGACAACATGAGAAACTACAGACATGCAAGACAACAGGAGAAACTACAGACATGCAGGATAACATGAGAAACGACAGACATGCAGGACAACAGTAGAAATGACAGACATGCAAGACAACATGAGAAACTACAGACATGCAAGACAACAGGAGAAACGACAGACATGCAAGACAACATGAGAAACTACAGACATGCAGGATAACAGGAGAAACTACAGACATGCAGGACAACCGGAGAAACTACAGACATGCAAGACAACATGAGAAACTACAGACATGCAAGACAACATGAGAAACGACAGACATGCAAGACAACATGAGAAACTACAGACATGCAGGATAACAGGAGAAACTACAGACATGCAGGACAACCGGAGAAACTACAGACATGCAAGACAACATGAGAAACTACAGACATGCAAGACAACATGAGAAACTACAGACATGGAAGACAACATGAGAAACTACAGACATGCAAGACAACATGAGAAACGACAGACATGCAAGACAACATGAGAAACTACAGACATGCAGGATAACAGGAGAAACTACAGACATGCAGGACAACCGGAGAAACTACAGACATGCAAGACAACATGAGAAACTACAGACATGCAAGACAACATGAGAAACTACAGACATGGAAGACAACATGAGAAACTACAGACATGCAGGACAGCATGAGAAACTACAGACATGCAGGATTACAGGTGAAACTACAGACATGCAGGACAACAGTAGAAACTACAGACATGCAGGACAACAATAGAAACTACAAACATGCAAGACAAAAGGAGAAACTAGAGACATGTAAGACAACAGGAGAAACTAGAGACATGCAGGACAACAGTAGAAATGACAGACATGCAAGACAACATGAGAAACTATAGACATGCAAGACAACAGGAGAAACGACAGACATGCAAGACAACATGAGAAACTACAGACATGCAGGATAACAGGAGAAACTACAGACATGCAGGATAACAGGAGAAACTACAGACATGCAAGACAACATGAGAAACGACAGACATGCAAGACAAGATGAGAAACTACAGACATGCAAGACAACAGGAGAAACTACAGACATGCAGGACAACAGTAGAAATGACAGACATGCAAGACAACATGAGAAACTATAGACATGCAAGACAACAGGAGAAACGACAGACATGCAAGACAACATGAGAAACTACAGACATGCAGGATAACAGGAGAAACTACAGACATGCAGGACAACAGGAGAAACTACAGACATGCAAGACAACATGCAAAACTACAGACATGCAGGACAACAGGAGAAACTACAGACAGGACAACAGGTGTCCAGTTTGTCCAGAATATCAAACCGCAGGCTGAGGAGGAGGGAGGAGGAGAAGGGAGGGAGGAACAGGGAGAAGGGTGCAGGAGGAGGAGGAGAAGTGAGTCACGGTGTTAACGGCTGGTCCTCCCTCACTCCGCTTCCTGGAGAAAAGAGGAAGTGAAAAGGGCTGACGGAGAAAAGAGGGCTGCTCCTCGTTTTCCTGTTTGTGTCATTTAAGACACACACACACACACACACACACACACACTTCTAGTGGACCAGAGTGCTAGTGGACCAGAATATGAAGTATGAAGCTGCTAATTAAGCTGCTAACAATGTGTGTTTAATTCAAATGAACCTTTCCAGTGATCCGCTTCAGTTGGTGAGGAGTCAGCTGGAAGGTCACATGACAAGGTCAAAGGTTACAGAGCTCATTTTTCACATAGGTTTTGTTCAAATCGGACGTGCAGACGATGACTCAGCTTTATTGATCCCAGCTGATTATTTTGTATCTGAGCTCCGGCCGTCAGCACATTTCTCTCATAAAGTTTAAATGTGTAAAACAACAGCGGAACCCGACTGAGATCCACCAGACTGGGATCCACCAGACTGGGATCCACCCGACAACAATGAAACTGCCATGATGCTGATGTCACAAAGTGCTTCACAAAAGAATTAAGGCGACAGACATAAATAGGTCAGTAAAAAGTATTTTTATGGAGCTTTTCAAAGAAATTCTGGTCGTAGGCTGAAAACAATATCAACAGGATCCTGGTAGATGGTCCTCTGCCTGTCAGACGCTGGTCTGGGTCTACAGAATCCTGGTAGTTGGTCCTCTGCCTGTCAGATGCTGGTCTGGTCTGAAACCTCCACTGGCTGCAGTCTGAACAGCAGAAAGGCCTGATGGGAAAAGAGTGCTGACATCAAACTGCTGGTTTGTGGTCTTCAGGGTCCCACAGAGACTGGATCTCATTCCCAAACAGCCATGTGACATCAGCGGTGCAGACTCCAAGCATGCCTCCTGTTTGCACTGACCCTCATGGTTTGAATAAGATCAAATGTGATTGGCTGTGAGGCAGAACCGTGAGGGAACCAATCAAAGAGCAGCTCTGTAATCAGTATGTGATCAAACAATGTAACAGTAATATAATGTAATAAAACAAAATGTAACAATAGACTGTAAAAAATCATAATGTAACTATAATATATAATAAAATATAATGTAACAATATAATGTCCATCCATCCATCCATCCATTTTCTACCGCTTATCCTATATTCAGGGTCACGGGGGGGCTGGAGCCAAACCCAGCTGTCATTGGGCGAAGGCAGGGTACACCCTGGACAGGACGCCAGTCTATCGCAGGGCCGACATGTAGAGACAGACAACCATTCACGCTCACATTCACACCTATGGGCAATTTAGAGTCATCAATGAACCTATCCCCATCCTGCATGTCTTTGGACTGTGGGAGGAAGCCGGAGAACCCGGAGAGAACCCACGCTTACACAGGGAGAACATGCAAACTCCACACAGAAGGAACCCGGGCCGACCCGGGAATCAAACCCAGGCCCCTCTTGCTGTGAGGCGAGAGTGCTACCCACTACACCACCGTGCAGTGGGCAGTGGGTAATAATATAATGTATTAAACATAATGTAACAATGATATAATGTAATAAAACACAATGCAACAATTATAATGTAATAAAACAAAATGTAACAATAATATAATGTAATAAAAAATAATGTAACAATATAATGTAATAAAACAATGTAACTATAATATATGATAAAACATAATGTAACAATATCATGTAATAAAACAAAATGTAACAATATAATGTAATGAAACATAATGTTACAATAATATAATGCAATAAATTATGCAATAATCATATAATGCTATAAAACAATGTAACAAAATATAATGTAATAAAACATAATGTAACAATAATATAATGTAATAAAAAATAATGTAACAATAATATAATGTATTAAAACATAATGTAACAATAATATAATGTATTAAAATTAGGGCCGGGTATCGATTAAAAAAAAAATCGAATTAGAGGATTTGTAATTAATTAATCGCATTTTAATTGCATATAAATATTTGACCTGACCAATTTTTTTCACATGGATTTTTAGCATACCATTGAATAATGACTGAATACATAAGTTTAAGCAACAAAATATTGTTTATTTTTCTTCAACCAAGTCCAACAGACCAGTGCAATTTTTTGCCATTAAGTGTAGCCAGTGGCGGTCCTAGGTTTCATGATGCCCTGGGCGAACCTCACCTCCAGCGCCGCCGCCGCCGCCGCCCCCCACACACACACACACATCCCCCCCCCACACACACACACAAATGGACCCCCCCCCCCTGCCCCCCTGTTTAGACCAGACGCGTATTTCTCCACGACGGTCGACAAGCGCTTCTGCTCAGCTGTTCATTCAGAGCAATTTTTTCATCATAAGCTCACAAAATAAATACGCCATGTTTCTGTAACCAAGAAGTTTGTACACTTCTTTTATTTATCCGTTCAGAGAGAGAGAGAGAGAGAGATAGAGAGACACACACACACAGAGTGTGTATGGTAGTAGACAGTAGTAGTGTAGATATACAGTTGAAATACACATATTTGTTTATCTACTCTTCACATTTATTAAATGTATTTTCTCTTCCTGTTTCCCAGTGCGAGTTTAGATACACAAATATCGCATTTGTCAATCGCAGTATTTTATTTTGAAAATTGCTTTTATTTTGAAAATTGACCGGATTGTCTCGTGTTTCTTTGTGTGATTTCCTGCCAGAATTGACATGATCGCTCGCGGCATGTGCAAAAAAATAGAGCAGACGCCGAAACGATCGCTTCACGGTGTGGGACGGCCGCGCCTATCCACGGCGCTCCGCGTCTGGTGTGAACTACACTATCGCTTAACAGGGGCGCCGAAAGGAAGCGGGCACCGAAAGGAAGCGGGCTCCGCTACGCGCCTATTCGCGGCGCTTCCGCGGCCGGTGTGAACCAGGCGTGAAACTCGTCCTGTGAGAAACGTTCCGCGGTGCAAAAATAAGTGCAATTAAAATGCGTACATTTTTTTAACGCGTTAATGTTTGTGTAATTCATTAATTACAGTTAAAGTCCTGGCCCTAATTAAAACATAATTTAACAATAATATAATGTAATAAAACATAATGTAACAATAATATAATGTATTAAAAATAATGCAACAATAATATAATGTATTAAAACATAATGTGACAATAATATAATGTAATAACACAATGTAACAATAATATAATGTAATAAACATAATGTAACAATAATATAATGTATTAAAACATAATGTAACAATAGTATAATGTATTAAAAAGAATGCAACAATAATATAATGTATTAAAACATAATGTGACAATAATATAATGTAATAAACATAATGTAACAATAATATAATGTATTAAAACATAATGTAACAATAGTATAATGTATTAAAAATAATGCAACAATAATATAATGTATTAAAACATAATGTGACAATAATATAATGTAATAACACAATGTAACAATAATATAATGTGTTAAACATAATGTAACAATGATATAATGTAATAAAACACAATGCAACAATTATAATGTATTAAAACATAATCTAACAATAATATAATGCAATAAAACATAATGCAACAATAATATAATGTATTAAAAATAATGCAACAATAATATAATGTATTTAAACATAATGTAACAATAATATAATTTAATAAACATAATGTAACAATATAATGTAATAAAACAATGTAACAATAATATAATGTAATAAAACATAATGTAACAATGATATAATGTAATAGAACATAATGTGACAATAATATAATGTAATAACACAATGTAACAATAATATAATGTAATAAAACATAATGTAACAATATAATGTAATAAATCAATGTTACCATAATATAATGTAATAAAACATAATGTAACAATAATATATATTGTAATAAATGTTACTATGTAGTTTAGTGGTCCGAACCTAACTACGTAGTTTAGTGGTCTCAACCTAACTATGTAGTTTAGTGGTCCGAACCTAACTACCTAGTTTAGTGGTCTCAACTTAACTATGTAGTTCACGTTTTGTGTAGTATAAAGCGGGGTAAAAATGGTTTTGGACCCAAAAGTAGGTGAAGATAAAAAAGTAACTGAAAAAAGGTTAATTTAACTGTCAAAACAAAGTATAAACTGATGGAGGCCATGAGGACAAAAAACAGCAGTGAAAACGAAACAGGATAATACAAAAAGAAGACAGAACACTTCATACGAACAAAAAAGGACACGAAACACAAGTACATACCAAGGGGGACCAGAGGTCTGGACTAGGAAGCAGGATTTAGTGAGGTAACTTCAGGGTTTTCCGTCCTACGACACTGGTTCACTTCTTACTGGGGTACATCGCCATGGTAACTGACGCTGCTCTGGAGCAGGTTATGTTCCTGATAAGAGATCAATGTGGAGAAAAGCACCGCCTACTGACCAATCAGCTCTCTTGAAGATGACATCAGCGTTTGTAAGAGATCCCTGGAGCTCGGTGGATCGTGGATCGGGTCTCCTAGGAGAACTAGAGGGTTCAGAGACCGATGTTTTATATGAGATCCAGATTCTCATCGGTAGAATGACTTATCTGTGTCAGCGTACCAATTTACTACTTTGAATTATGTTTTGATTAGGGCCGGGACTTTAACTTTAAAAAATTGACGCATTTTAATCGCACTTATTTTTGCACCGCGGACCGTTTCTCACTGGATGAGTTTCAGGCAGACCGATTACGCCTGGTTCACACCAGACGCGGAGCGCAGCAAATAGGCGCGGCCGTCCCACGCTGTGAAGCGATCGTTTCGGCGTCTTCTCTATTTTTTTGCACATGCCGCGGGCGATCGTGTCAATTCTGGCAGGAAATCACACAAAGAAACAGGAGACAATCTGGTCAATTTTCAAAATAAAATACCGCGATTGACAAATGCGACAAAAATAAACAATATTTTGTTGCTTAAGCTTATGTATTCAGTCATTATTCAATGGTATACTAAAAATCCATGAGAAAAAATTACTTCTCACTGTTCTCAGGTCAAATATTTATATGCGATTAAAATGCGATTAATTTTGATTAATTAATTACAAAGCCTCTAATTAATTAGACTAATTTTTTTAATCGAGTCCTGGCCCTAGTTTTTGTATTTATTTTTTACACCGCTTGGATTGCAGCTGAAAGAATGAGGCTGATATTGTCAAACACCACCATAAGAACACATCTCAGCAACACATTTATTATTTAAAGTGATGTTTTGGCCTTTTATTGCGGGAGGACAGCGTGAGAGGTCTCTGGGTAGTCCAGCACACCAGGGTAACAAACACACAATGAGCCAACCAGGAGAAAGGAAACACACAGACTACATACACAAGGAGGCAGAGAGCTGACGAAGGACAGGTGAGACACATTAGGGCAGGTAGGTAATCAACATGGGAGGGTGGGGCAGTCAAGACACCAGAAACAACAAGGACCAGGAAGTACACGCAGGAAACCACACAGGAGACAAAAAATAAAAAATAAAACAATAAAATAAACAAGGACAAAACCAGATCATGACAGTAGTTCAGTCATCTCAACCTAACTACGTAGATTAGTGGTCTCAACCTAACTACGTAGGTTAGTCTCAACCTAACTATGCAGTTTAGTGGTCTCAACCTAACTACGTAGTTTAGTCTTAACCTAACTATGCGGTTTAGTGGTCTCAACCTAACTACGTAGTTTAGTCGTCTCAACCTAACTATGTAGTTTAGTCTCAACCTAACTACGTAGTTTAGTGGTCTCAACCTAACAATGTAGTTTAGTGGTCTCAACCTAACTATGTAGTTTAGTCTCAACCTAACTATGTAGTTAAGTCGTCTAAACCTAACTATGTAGTTTAGTGGTCTCAACCTAACTATGTAGTTTAGTCTTAACCTAACTATGTAGTTTAGTGGTCTCAAACTAACTATGTAGTTTAGTGGTCTCAACCTAACTATGTAGTTTAGTGGTCTCAACCTAACTATGTAGTTTAGTGGTCTCAACCTAACTATGTAGTTTAGTCGTCTCAACCTAACTATGTAGTTTAGTCTCAACCTAACTATGTAGTTTAGTCTCAACCTAACTATGTAGTTTAGTGGTCTCAACCTAACTATGTAGTTTAGTGGTCTCAACCTAACTATGTAGTTTAGTCTCAACCTAACTATGTAGTTTAGTGGTCTCAACCTAACTATGTAGTTTAGTCTCAACCTAACTATGTAGTTTAGTCGTCTCAACCTAACTATGTAGTTTAGTCTCAACCTAACCATGTAGTTTAGTGGTCTCAACCTAACCATGTAGTTTAGTGGTCTCAACCTAACTATGTAGTTTAGTCTCAACCTAACTATGTAGTTAAGTCGTCTCAACCTAACTATGTAGTTTAGTCTCAACCTAACTATGTAGTTTAGTCGTCTCAACCTAACTATGTAGTTTAGTGGTCTCAACCTAACTATGTAGTTTAGTCTCAACCTAACTATGTAGTTTAGTGGTCTCAACCTAACTATGTAGTTTAGTCTCAACCTAACTATGTAGTTTAGTCGTCTCAACCTAACTATGTAGTTTAGTCTCAACCTAACCATGTAGTTTAGTGGTCTCAACCTAACCATGTAGTTTAGTGGTCTCAACCTAACTATGTAGTTTAGTCTCAACCTAACTATGTAGTTTAGTCGTCTCAACCTAACTATGTAGTTTAGTCTCAACCTAACTATGTAGTTTAGTCGTCTCAACCTAACTATGTAGTTTAGTGGTCTCAACCTAACTATGTAGTTTAGTCTCAACCTAACTATGTAGTTTAGTGGTCTCAACCTAACTATGTAGTTTAGTCTTAACCTAACTATGTAGTTTAGTCATCTCAACCTAACTATGTAGTTTAGTCATCTCAACCTAACTATGTAGTTTAGTGGTCTCAACCTAACTACGTTTTGGGTGTAAAAGTGCAGTGACTGCCATCTTGTTTCCCTCACAGCTTCCGAGTCTGCGCCCGGCAGAGGACAGTGTGCAAGTGGAAGACCAGCGGTGGTCGTGGAGGATCGGTGTTGCCAAGCTACCACAATTACGGACCCCTTCCCCCCACACCCCATTTTATAATTTCTGTGAATAAATATTGTTTTAAATGCCCTTTACAGTCTCCAAGCACTTTCTTGCCTTTAAACAGCTCCTCGCTCTTACAGAGCTTGCTTTAATTGAAAACACATTTTAAATTACACACATAACTTTTGCTAGCTGGGGTCTATATAGACATGTTATACAATTTTATTATTAGATTTAGGCTAATTGAAAAACACAGAAACAAAGTTAGTAGCCTAGATACAGTACCGTTTTTCGTTCTTTTATTTTGAAGCGAAAAACATCACATCCTGCTGTGTAATGAGCTGCATTGAACACAAGAAGATCTATTGAGAACAAAAAATCCATATTTCCTTTTATTTTGGCGAAAAGTGATGCAAAAGTAATGTAAAAGTAGTGTAATGCCTTACAATTCAAAGACAGTAATATTGTAATGTAACTAATTACTTTGAAATGACAGTAACATGCAGGGCTGGACTGGGACCAAAAATCGTCCCGGGCATTTTCAGCCGAGACCGGCCCACCAGGTATCGATGGAAAGACAATGAAGCCTATGAATGAAAACAATTTTTTTGGTGACAATGCTTGTACACTGTCGGGCATCGCCCCTCGGCTGTAATTGGTCCAGCCCAGAATCAATCATGACTAAGGGGCCGATCTACCAGTTTTGTGTACCAATAGCAGTGTTTCCCAAAGGATTCTATCGTGGGGGGCTTGTGATCTTGTAGGGGGGTCCAGGGGCATGTCCCCCGGGGAGAATATTTTTAATAGATTTAATTTTAATGCATCAATTTGGTGAATTTTGAGAACCAAAATATGACATCAATTACTGACCAATTTCTTACAAACTGCTGGTACTAATACAAAATGTTGACATACTAAATGGGGTTGAGGAGTTTAAGCATTCAAGAAAAGATGAAAAGAAAAATGACTAAAACACAGTGCTGAGCCTTCCAGGGTTCCCCAATTAGTTTTCACTGAGGGCCAAATTATGTCCAGGTTGGTTGTAGTAGCAGATAGTAGTAATAGTCATAGCCTGTGTTGAGGGACAGATACAAATGTACGCTTGAAAGAAAATAAGTCCAATATCAACGATTTATTTATTTGAATGCCCCTGGAGAATATTTTGATCAACAACAAAAAACAACAGCACTACAGCAAGTGGCGCACAAGAGGAAAACAATATTGTATAACAGTAGAGTTAATGATTTTTGTTTGCAGCGTCTTGCTTTTGTCTTGTAATTTGCAGACGGTCCCTGCGCACTCGCCCGGCTGCCGGCTGCGCATATAGATCAATGTTCTCCGTTCAGCTCAGAGGACAGCTGATTTTTGTAAAAAATCTGTGTTTTGGTGCTTGTAGCTGGTAGTCTTTGATATTACGGTGGGAAAGAGGCATCATTTGTGTTTGAAAACGTTTCACTTCAGATGTAAAAAAAAAAAAAGGCTCGGCCCAAAATCGCCATCGGCCCTTCGGGCGAATGCCCGATATGCCCGATGGCCAGTCCAGCCCTGGTAACAAGTAATAAATAATGCATTACGCTTTTGAAGTAACTTGCCCAACACTGGTTCTCACTCATCTAAGAAATAATCTCTTATTTATCTCGACTCTGAAGACAGCAAAACTGCCATGTCCCGTCATCCACCCATGTTTGTATCTCGCATTGGATCGATTGCACCATCTACTGGATGAAAATGGAACACAGAACAACTACATTACACGCTCATGTTACACGTTTGGTGCGCGCACAGCAGATCAACTTCCGGCCGCGCAGCATCAGAATCTGCGACCGCACGTACGTGTGAACGCGTAACAACATTTTTCAAACAGTGAGAGACAGACGTGCGCACGCTGCTTCATATGTACGCAGCTTCTTGTTACGCGTGACAGAGTCTGCGCACGTCGTTTCCGCGTACATGTGAGCGCCTGACAAAAATGTTCAATTATCTTCATGCGAGCGTTAATGCGTGCGTTCGCTAAAAAACGCATGAATGTTACACGTAGTTACTCCGCGTAATGTGATCACCGGCGTGCAGCAGCCATCACGCGTGAACGTGCGCGTGAACGCGTGACCATTATAAGTCAATGAGGAAACTACATTACACGTCAGGCGCTGTGTGCTGCACAGGCGTCAAAGCACGCGGGTGTGACGCGTTCAGTTGATAGGTGCACAAGTAATATGACACGATTCTGACGCCATACACACACACACACACACACACACACACACACACACACACACACAGATACAGATACACACATACATACATACATACATACATACATACATACATACATACACACACACACACAGATATACACACACACAGATACAGATACACACACACACACATACACACACACTGATATACACACACAGAGATACACACACACACATACACACACACAGATACACACAGACACACACTCACACACACATACAAACACAGATACACACACACAGACACACACGCACACACACACTTACACAGAGACACACACAGAAACACATCTTGAAACTAATCCTTTAAGGCTGCGTTCTCCCACAAGCCTCCTGAACATAATTCCTCCTTCAGGGAAACCTGTGAAAGTTGTGTTGTGGATTTCAGCCTCTGTCATCATCTGAGCTGCAGCGAACGCCGGGGGGTGGAGCCAGTCTTAACGGTTCACAGGATGTCACGGCGAGCAGCGTTACGGCGGAACGGCTGATCCCCCGTCAGCTTGTAACTCTCAAACATCCAAACTTCACTCTGAACCAAGGAGTCATACAGAAACACAGCGTTGCACTGAGGCATTATGGGAAGGCCAGAGCCATTAACGTCGGCGGCGTGTTGAAGTTACAGAACCAGCAGTGGTCTCAACCTAACAATGTAGTTTAGTAGTCTCAACCTAACTATGTAGTTTAGTCTCAACCTAACCTAACTTCATCTCTACTCCTCTTTTGTCTCCGAGCCAGTAAAAACAGCTTGTGAATTAACTTCCCTCACATTATTTATTGTAGTTTCTTCAACTAAACAGAATCAGACAGCAGGCTCCGGTCCAGCTGGAGCTTTTCATGGCTCCACAGTCACACACACACACATACACACACACACACACATACATACATACACACACACACACACATACATACACACACACATACATACACACACACACACACATACATATACACACACACACACACACATACATACACACACACACACACACACATACATACACACACACACACACACACGCACACACACAGAAGCAAGGAGTCACACAGAAACACAGCGTTGCACTGAGGCATTATGGGAAGGCCAGAGCTATGAACGTCGGCGGCGTGTTGAAGTTACAGAACCAGCAGACCGTCGACCTGCAGCTGATTGATCCCAACGATCAATATCTCTGGTCAGTCCACTATCACCCAAAAAAATTTCTTCATTCACCATAGCTGCATCATGTCTCCTCCTGCTAATGCTAATGCTGCTAATGCTAAGGCTGCTAATAATAATGCTGATAATGCTAATGCGACTGGCGACCTGTCCAGGGCGAACCCTGCCTTCGCTGGGATTGGCTCCAGCCCCCCCGCAACCCTAAATACAGGATAAGCGGTAGACAATGGATAGATGGATAATGCTAATGCTGCTGCTTATGCAGCTAATGCTAATTCTGCTAATGCTGCTGATGTTTATGCTGCTCATGCCAATGATGCTAATACTGCTGATGCTAATGCTGCTAATCCTGCTGATGCTAATGCTAATGCTGCTATTAATAACGCTGCTAATACTGCTGATGCTAATCCTGCTGATGCTAATACTAATGCTGCTAATGCTGCTGCTTATGCTGCTGCTAATGCTTAGGCTGCTAATCCTGCTAATGCTAATGCTGCTAGTGCTAATGCTCAGGCTGCTAATGCTGCTAATAATAATGCTGCTAATGCTAATGCTGCTAATGCTTCTGATGCTAATGCTACTAATGCTTAGGCTGCTAATGCTGCTAATTCCAATGCTGCTAATACTGCTGATGCTAACGCTGCTAATCCTGGTAATGCTGCTGATGCTGCTGATGCTCATGCTGCTGTTGCTAATGCTGCTGCTAATGCTGCTGCTAATACTTAGGCTGCTAATCCTGCTAATGCTGCTAGTGCTAATGCTCAGGCTGCTAATGCTGCTAATAATAATGCTGTTAATGCTAATGCTGCTAATGCTTCTGATGCTAATGCTTAGGCTGCTAATGCTGCTAATTCCAATGCTGCTAATACTGCTGATGCTAATGCTGCTAATCCTGCTAATGCTGCTGATGCTAATGCTGCTGCTGCACCTGTAGCTAATGCTGCTGCAGCTGCTGCAGCTGCTAATGCTGCTGCTGTTGCTAATGCTGCTGCTAATGCTGCTAATGCTGCTAATGACATGATCATCATTGATCCCAAATCTTTCACCAGAACTCCATCCTCACCATCAACAGCTCCTCTCTGTATCTCACCTGCAGACCACGTGAAGATCACGTCCGCATCGCTCTCCTTCCTGCTGCAGAAACACAAATCCATGTTTCATGGCCTCCAGAACCTCCTGTGTGTGTGTGTGTGTGGAGGCCAAACTCCAGCAGGGAGGATAGGAGGAGATAGGAGGATTTATTGCTGAGCTCAGCTCTTATCTGAGGACATCGTGTTCACACAGTATAAAGTCTAGTAAAGATAGTCAGTACGTCTCTGTGGCCATATGCTAATGAGGTGGGCGGGGCTGATCCCTCTCTTTAACTTGATTGGTCACCAGCAACCTCATTACGATACGAACATAAATAAATGATCACAATATGTATATTTATCTACATCCGCATTAATCACCAAATATACATTCTTCCCTCTATTTAGCAATTATTATATTAATTTTATTTATTAATGTATTCATTTTATTTATATATTTCAGCAGTTATTTATGGTATTGGTGATTCATTATTATGATAAGAGGGAAAATTATGATGTCATCCATAGAAATGCTAGATTGCTAGACTCCCTGATGTGTAAGATGATGAGTTCAAGGAACTCTAGAACTTCTGTCCTTCACAGTTAAAGATCGCTTTGCATGAATGTAGCGGCGACATTAACGAGAGATCAACTTCATTTTTGTATATTATGTATTTTTTATTTCAATGCACCCAGACCTAGCACCCTTACTGGATCTGGATCCATGTGGATTCTGGTGTGAAGCTGCTAACAAAGTTAGCTTCTATAATTCAAGGTTTACTTTACAGCTAAGTGTTAAAGTCATCTTAGTAGCTAACTAGCATTGGTAGCGTGGTAGCAACCTGTCAATCAGCAGGTAAGCCCCGCCCCCTAAAGCATCCCCTGCTTTCTGGTCTGGTGGACTCTAAATGGACCATAATGTACTAAATGAACATCATGCTGGATTGAAGAAGACTTGAAACTAGAAATTGAGACCATAAACTTATGTTTACAATGCATTTTCTTATAGACTTCTATACAACCAGAGAGGAGTCGCCCCCTGGTGGCCAGCAGAGAGAATGACAGCTTTAAGGACCTGGAGGTGGTCTCCTCATCTGATTTTCATGTATAATCTGTATAAAATAAGATTACAGTTTTGATTTAAACTTTGGTGTCATAATTAAACTAAATGTTGCTGTGAATCACTGACCAACAGCCAATCAGAACGCAGTATCTACATAATAGGATATAAAGAAGGAAATTATAATTCCCTGATTTTATTTTGAAATCTGGATGAATATTTCCAAACCTTCGCTTCAAAATTACTTTGTAATAATAAATAATAATAATTAAAAAATGTTTATACTTGAATCACTAAAATGAGGTGAAATGTTTCATTGATGAGACTGGTCCAGTTTCTGGCTGGTTCCAGGTCAGCGTGTCAGACGTGAGTCATCATCAGACCACGAGTCTCCTGGTTCCTGTGACTTGGTCACGGCCCTGCTGACTCCAACACACCCGGCTAAAATTAACCTGCATGATGTCACCACGCTGCCCTCGCCGCCCAATCACACGCCACAGCGTCCTGATGGACTTCAAACCAAACGGTCATTCTGTCAATACATTGTCAGTAAATTAAAGTCAATTTAAAAACGACCACGGTGAAGCCCCGCCCCTTCCTTTGCCCCCCCTCCTCCCCTCCAAGATGTCACATCAACTGTGACGCTCTGCATTCCCCTCGAGTCCCTTCGTGACGACGCTGTGGCAGCGTACACTCGTTACATCACAGTGGTTTTTCGAAATAAAGTTCACAGGAAGTTTGGTTAATTCTATTTTATTTCTAGTGTGGACGGGTCAAACAAACACAGGACTTGAGCCCAGGAGACCGCTGGCCGTGTCCTGATAAGTCAACCAGCTCGTCTCCTAAACCCAACTTCTTGTGAAGTTTATTTTGAGAAGACACTGTGATGCCCCCCCCCCCCCCCCCCCCACCCACCCACCTCCGCTGGGTGTCTCTCGCCCGGTCCTGCGGGTTTGGCAGGGCAGCGTGTTGTTGAGCTCCGTGGTTTCGAGAGGAATGAATCTCCAACACTCCGAGTCATCAATCAACAAGCCGAGTCATCAATCAACACGCAAGTCATCAATCAACACAATCTGTCACCTAAATCATGAGAGGAGTCATCACGGGATGTGTGTGTGTGTATATGTGTATATGTGCGTGGGTGTGTGTGTATGTATGTGTGTGTGTGTGTATATGTGTGTGTGTTTGTTTGTATATGTGCGTGGGTGTGTGTGTATGTATGTGTGTATATGTGCGTGGGTGTGTGTACGTATGTGTGTGTATGTGTGTGTGCGTGTGTTTTTGTATGTGTGTGTGCGTGTGTGTGTATGTATGTGTGTGTGTGTGTGTGTGGGTGTGTGTGTGTATGTACGTGTGTGTGCGTGTGTGCGTATGTATGTGTGTGTGTGCGTGTGTGTGTATGTATGTGTGTGTATGTATGTATGTGTGTGTGTGTGCGTGTGTTTGTATGTATGTGTGTGTATGTATGTGTGTGTGTGTGTGTGGGTGTATGTGTGTGTATGTATGTGTGCGTGTATGTGTGTGTGTGTGCGTGTGTGTGTGTATATGTGTCTGTATGGATGTGTGTGTGTGCGTGTGTGTGTGTGTGTATGTATGTGTGCATGTGTGTGCGTATGTATGTATGTGTGTGTGTATGTATGTATGAACACACTTCTGGTCAAAATAAATCAAAATAAGCTAAAAAGTAAAATAAAACCTACCAATGAATAACAATAGTGGTGCTTTTAACTTGGAACAAGGAGATCCTCCCCAAGGGGATCCTCCACAAGGAGATGCTCCCCAAGGGGATCTCTTAGATCTCATAGATGAAGGATTGTAGTCCACCTGTGGTTTCATCGTGCTGGTTTAAATACACGAGTATAAACCTGAACTAGTATATAACAGCTGGACTACGGAGGTCCCCATCATGTGATGAAAGCTGTGACATCATAACGTGTAAACAGTCCTGCTGTCATACGAGACTCAGGATCAGACTCAGGATCTGGCCTGTATCCGGGTCCTGCTGAACTAGACTGGCCTGGTTCTTGTTCCATAAGCTCACAACAGTTGTGTCCGACCACATGTCAGTGCTTAGTCACCACAGTAACAGTAGCAGTGCTTAGTCGCCACGGTAACAGTAGCAGGGCTTAGTCGCCACGGTAACAGTAGTAGGACGGCTGCTCATTAAATATGTAAAACATTACACGTTTTCTCTCCGAGATTCTCTGCTGGATTTTGAGTTTTAATCGCACCGTTAGAAATGTTGATGTCACCTGGACCTAGACCTGGACCTGGACCTGGACCAGCCTGGACCTGGACCAGCCTGGCCATGGAGGGGCATGGTTTGGGTCTCAGATGCTGGCTGGCACAATGAGCAGCAGCTGTAAGAGTATTAAGATCTTTGTTCCTTCTGTGACGCAGGAGGCTGACGTAACGTGGCGATTGTAACCGTGGCGATTGTTCCCGTAAAGAATCCCACTGAGCCGTTAGGTAACCTGCGGCGCCGACTGGCCCAGCATCACAGCCAGGAGGCGGGCCTATAACGAACGCTGCTTTAAAAAAAAACGCAACTTCCTGTTTGATGTGTTGTCAGCCGGCGCTCGGCCTCGTCCCGTAAACGGAGGCCATCATTTTGCAGAACTCCCCAACCACAGCACGCCGCTGGCGAACAACCTGTCCTCATCGCTGTCAAAACTCCCTGAAGCAACAACGGCAACCACGTTGCAACAGTCCAGCGTCCGCAGGTGGAAGTTAGTCTAGCAGCCAGAAAGACCCACAAAGCCAAGACCTGGCCTGGAGTCCGTGTTCTCCAGCAGACCTGGTCTGGGGTTCATGTTCTCCCACAGTCCTGGTCTGGGGTTCAGGTTCTCCCACAATCCTGGTCTGGGGTTCAGGTTCTCCCAAAGTCCTAGACCAGGGTTCAAGTTTGCTAGCATACACACAGCTAGTGTTAAAACTAATCGCTAGCTAATCATGGGGGGGGTTTAGCTCAGGAGGTAGAGCGGGTTGGCTGGTAATCACAAGATTGCCGGTTCGATCCCCGGCTCCTCCTAGCTGAGTGCCTGGTGTCCCTGAGCAAGACACCTCACCCTAATTGCTCCTGACGAGCGTGCCCTGCGTGGTTGACTCCGCCGTCGGTGTGTGATTGTGTGTGTGAATGGGTGAATGTCAGTCATTGCTGTAAAGCGCTTTGGACAAGCGCTATATAAATTAGGCCATTTATTTATTTATTTATTTACCATTTATACATAGTTAGTTGGATAGCATACAGATAGCTTTTACTAATGCCAATTGCTAATATACATCCAGATGTTACAGGACCGAGCTAACACTACATCACAACAATAGCCAGAATGTTAGCCATTAGCATTAGCTAATACTAGCCATTAGCATTAGCGATTACAGTAAATCCAACAGTTCATGTGCTTTTTATGTTCCGCAACTGTAGTGTGGAATAAGCTAGCTATCTAGCAGTAGCTATTTGATTAGCCTTAGCACTAGCTATCTAGCTAACTAGAGAGCCACTATCTGAGGAAAACTGAACAACTTCATCCACAGACTCCGGTAACAGTGTCAGAACGCAGATAACTAATCAATAACTGATCACTAGCTAATCAATAACTAATCAATAACCAATCAATAACTAATCACTAACCAATCACTAACTAATCAATAACCGTGTGGAACGGCACCCATCTACCTTCAAACACTGGTCAAACCTCACGAAGCGAGCACTTCGCTCCTCTGCTTCAGCTGGCCGGCTGGTACCACCATCGCTGAAATCAAACAAATGTCGCTCAGCAAAGTCCAGACTCCGAACTCCCGACTAATGTCAGGACAGCAGAGTCACTGCCATCTTCCGAAAAAGGCTCAAGACTCACCTGTTCAGACTTCACCTCAACTGACCCACCCCATGTTCTTAACTGTAGCACTTTGATCATAGCACTGTTCTACTTCAGGTATCCTTGCTGAACAGCTACTACTTTAACACTTGTTTCTATTTTTTTGCTCTTACTTTATCGGCAATGATACGTTGTGGTTTCTTTGTTTCCTTCTTTTGACAAATGTACTTATTGTAAGTCGCTTTGGACAAAAGCGTCTGCTAAATGACCTAAATGTAAATGTAAATATAAATGTAAATAACAACGTGGCCTTCATGATGGATGGTGAGCTAATAGCGTCGCCGGCAAGGCCGCGGGCGGGGTCCACGTGCTCCGACCTATCATTGGGTGCGTGGGCGGTGTGATGTCGCGGCACTGAAGAGATGAGGCGTGCTGCCCACACAGGTATACACAGCGGCGGGGTGTAACCACGGCAACAGTAATGCCTCTCATCATTATGGGCTCGGCCGGGTTATTGTGATGATTGTGTCACAGCACAGACGGCAAGACCACAATAGACCATCAGATGGTCAGACCATCAGACCTACAGACCATCAGACCATCATACCATCAGACGGTCAGACCGTCAGATGACCACTTAAACAGTGGGATGTCTGTTTTACTCGGTTCTAGTTCTATGTTTAGAATGTGAAAACAAAGCAATGTGGTTCTGTTGTGAGTCGGCACAAAACTCTCTAGAAGCAGGAAGTGGTTTCACCGACTTCCTCTTTCAGCTCCGCCAACAGATGGGGCGAGAGAGTGAGACACATGACGGACAGCAGGGAGGACGTGGTCCGCCTGAACCAGGACCCACCCTGCAGACCTGGAATCCTCTTAGGGACCACGTGGCTGCTGCATCATCACAACAGTGAGCTCAGTCCGGTCCGGCTTATATAAGAGTTCATACAAGGTTTCTAGCAGACGTTGGGGGTCACTAAGAGCCCTAAAGAGCTTTACAATCCTCCAGTCATCATGAAACACGGTTAAAACAACCACCTCCAACAGCTCCGGTTCTCGTGAGTCCTGAACTCACCTCCAGGCCGGCCTCTGGTCTGTGGCCTCTGGTCTGTGGTCTCTGGCCTCTGGTCCCCGATCTCTGTCCTCTAGTCTCTGGCCTCTGGTCTTTGGTCTGTGATCTCTGGTCTGTGATCTCTGGTCTCTGGTCTGTGGCCTCTGGGCCCTGATCTCTGGTCTTTGGTCTCTGGCCCAAGGCCTTTTCTCAAATGGCAACCTGCCAGAAGGACCTGACCTCACCTGGATCCGGCAGGATCACCTGAGCCTTCATGCACCTTCCTCAGCCTCAATGTTGGCCTTGATTGAGACCAAACTGAGAACCAGTAAACAAACTTCACAGCTAACGGAGGTCACAATAATTTACAAGATGACATCATCACTATGGTTACGTCTTTAGTTAAACAGATCATCAAGACACAATACAACACACAAACACACACACACACCGAGCAGATGGTTTCATCCCAACACGATGAGTCCAGGATGCTTCCTTCTTAGTCGGGTCCCCCAGAGACAGGCCTCCCTGCTACCATTCAGAGGGAAACACTGGAGATTCTAGAGCTGTTTAGTGTAAATATGTCACCGTGTTAGATGGAGACTCTAGAGGTGTTTAGTGTAAATACGTCACTGTGTTAGATAGAGACTAGAGGTGTTTAGTGTAAATACGTCACCGTGTTAGATGGAGACTCTAGAGGTGTTTAGTGTAAATACGTCACTGTGTTAGATAGAGACTAGAGGTGTTTAGTGTAAATACGTCACCGTGTTAGATGGAGACTCTAGAGGTGTTTAGTGTAAATACGTCACTGTGTTAGATAGAGACTAGAGGTGTTTAGTGTAAATACGTCACCGTGTTAGATGGAGACTCTAGAGGTGTTTAGTGTAAATACGTCACTGTGTTAGATAGAGACTAGAGGTGTTTAGTGTAAATACGTCACCGTGTTAGATGGAGACTCTAGAGGTGTTTAGTGTAAATACGTCACCGTGTTAGATGGAGACTCTAGAGGTGTTTAGTGTAAATACGTCACCATGTTAGATGGAGACTCTAGAGGTGTTTAGTGTAAATAAGTCACTGTGTTAGATAGAGACTAGAGGTGTTTAGTGTAAATATGTCACCGTGTTAGATAGAGACTAGAGGTGTTTAGTGTAAATACGTCACCGTGTTAGATAGAGACTCTAGAGGTGTTTAGTGTAAATACGTCACTGTGTTAGGTAGAGACTCTAGAGGTGTTTATGGTGCATTCCAGGCAACCTGTGATTTCACACCCTTCTACCCGTGAAAGTGCCCTGGAACGGCAATCAAACCCGTAACTCACTACCCGTGGACTCTTACCAGGGCCCTCATTTATAAAACTGTACGTAGGATCCTTACTAAAAGTGTACGTATGCCAAAAAGCCAAAGTTTGCGTGCGCCAAAAAAAAATCAGATTTATAAAACTGTGCGCACGCAAGCTGTACGCAATGTTCCCTTTATAAATCACAGGATCACCTACAAGTGTGCGTACCTGAATCCCGCCCTGTACACGCCCTTGTGTACACATGTTAATGAGCCTGCATGCAATCGTTTCCGTGTGGTGAATCACGGCGACAGGCCAGAAAAATAGCGAAGAAACGTAACTTTTCAGAAAAACGGAGAAGAGACACTTGTTGGGGAGGTGGAGGCCAGAAAAATAATTTAATTTAGTGGTCATAGCAGCGGGATCACGAATAAAAAGACACAGTGCGAGTGGCAACACATTGCTGCTGCTGTCAACGGCGTCAGTGGGACGGAGGAGCGGACGGTGATCTGAAGGTAAATGACATCTTTCCGCTCCTAACATGGATTTAATGTATTGCTAGAGTATTTGAGGAAGTTTGATTTTGATGTGACTTTGACGGGGATTGTGTCCGAAAAGGAGGGAGAAACAGACGCGACTGAGACCAGAGGTATAAGGGTGAACAGATTTTAAACTTTTATTGTATATAAAACAAAACGTTAAATAGTTTTTGTCCTTCCAGAGTCTGCAGCGTGTGGCGTAGAGGAGGGTGATGTGAGGAGGGTGACGGTGAGGAGGGTGACGGTGAGGAGGGTGATGTTGAGGAGGGTGATGTGAGGAGGGTGACGGTGACGGGCCCTCGCCACAGCGTCCGGGTCTGGCGCAAAGCAGCAGCGCACCCCGGACACATGGCACATCAAGCGCTCGGTGCTCACTGATGCCGTCCTGCAACTTCAGCGAGACACAATCACCGCCATCAACAACGTTGCAGATGAGCTACGGCAAACGCGCACTGTGATTAATAAAATAATACGTTTACAATGAACCTTGATTGTTGTCTTCCTTATCTTACAAACGCATAACATCCTCACGGATTCTTGCGCCCTGTTGATACCCCTCCAGTCGGGCAGGGGGCCGAGGCTCATCATGCTGGGGACTCTACCACCTTTGCCGGGTGGAGTCTGCCTCCTGAAGTTCGGTAGAGTTGCGCTCTCCACGCTCCATGACGCGCACGAGCGTGCCACTCATTATAGCGCATTTCCTCTGCGCTCTGGTGGTTTAAAAACGAGGATAAGTGTAACAATTATACGATGGCTTAATGGCTGTATGTATGTTAGTTGATGATATATGCACATAAATAAGGAGAATATTTAGTTATTCCCGCTGTGTTCTACAGGGATCTAATGGAAGGTATTTATTGTATCCTGTATTACATGCAATTGGGCCGTCTCCTCCTCCTGCGGTGACAGCGCTGATTCAATATTTCAAAATGATTTTGATTTAAGATACAAGTCAGATTTTAAAAGAAGGTGTTAATATGAAAAAAACGATCACTCATTAAAAGCGTCAAAAACATTGCTGGAGTTCATCATGATAACGCAGATCTAACGTATGATATGGAGTGTAATTAAATATGTGCGAGTCATCAAAAATATATAGCTCTTCTCACGTTTACTGCTGATTCCCTTCCAGTCTCCAGAATGTGCGTACCGGTACGCATGCCTCAGAGTTTGCTTACGGGTACGCACACTTTCCCGTCAAGTTTGGTTTTTATAGATCACAACATTTGCGTGGAAAGTGGCGTACGCACGTTTCCAGCCCCGTTTTGTGCGTTCGCAAGCTTTATAAATGAGGGCCCAGATCATTGTACTCCCAGTTACAGTTTTTGACGTCACACACATAAACAACAATGGCTGCCCCTGTTGATGCTCTACAAACGCCAGTGACTTACAGTGAGAAAGTATAAATAAACAGCAGGGATGCAAACAATTAATCGATTATCGATTAATTGTCGATAAGAAATTACTCGATTAAAATAAATTAATCGTAATTCCCCGCCAGTCCACGTGAGGGCGCGCTTGACGCTAGACGTACTTGACGCACATGCGCGAACACAAGCGAAGCAGGGCTCTGACGACAACAACAAGACAAAACGAGAAGCGGGAGCAGTGTTTCCCCACACGACGAGACTATGGCGCACCGCCATAGTCTAATTTAGGCCGCCATAGTCTCGATGTTCGCCCAAAATTATTTTATCAAGGCAAATGGACTTAACTAGCGGCTCTAATGATAGGCCTAAACAGGAGGGCAGCAGCGCTTATTATAAGGGGAAATCCTCGCGGCCGGTTTGGCTCATCAACGTTCTGTGTCCCCCGTCGCCATGGCAAGGCGTCCCCCACGCCGACCCCCCCTCAGCTGGCGAGTTTGACGGCGCGTATAGCCCCGTTCACATACGTCGCTACTCGCCGTCACTCGCTTTCTCGCTGAATTCTACTCGCTGGCAAAAAAAATTCACTGCCGCCGACGGCTAGTTCAAGCGGCAACTCTCTGTGGAACTCTCTGTTGACGTCAACTGTCAATCATCTCTATTCTAAATTGTGATTGGTACTCACTTCACTCGCATCGCAGAAAGTTAAAGTTATTTTCTCTCCGTCCCCGCCCACATCGCATCGCCTGTCCTGGCCACATTCCGCTAGAACACATTCACATTCATTGACAGCTGTCGCTCAGAGATGGGCGAGTGGCGACGTATGTGAACGAGGCTTCAGTCAAAACCAAAACACCAAGGAAGGCTGAGGAATATTCACCCACTTATATTAATAATAATAATAGTTATAATAAACTAATAGTTTAAAGGCTCAGCACTGTGTTTTAGTCATTTTTGTTTTCATCTTTTCTTGAATGCTTAAATTCCTCAACCCCATTTAGTATGTCAACATTTGGATCAGTACCAGCAGTTTGTAAGAAATTGGTCAGGAAACGATATATTTCGATATATTTTGGTTCTCAAAATTCCCCAAATTGATGCATTAAAATGAAATTATTCAAAATATGATTTGCATTTTTCTTTATATCATAAGGAAGATAGCATTTTATGTTACGTATGCAGTAGATGGAACCTATTCAGAGGGAAATTCAGCTTTTCAGAAGAATTGCCGCTTATCAATTAATCGATCATCGATCGACAAGATGAAACAACTATCGATTAATGAATTACTCGATAATTTGCATCCCTAATAAACAGACATAAATAGGCAACGTAAAGTAAATCTGCACATTGCCCGAAGACCATCAGAACAGAGCCGCAGAAGGGTATGTCGTGACTTTGTCATGACTTGCCTGGAACGCTACCAAGTCATGAGTCGTTACTAATGGGCTAAAAATTAGGGATGTCCCGATCCGATATTTGGATCGGATCGACCGCCGATATTAGCAAAAAATGCATATCGATATCGGATCGGCCTGCACGGGAAAATCCCGATCCAGTTTTTTTTTTCAAAACTCCGTTTTCCAGCGCACCGATGTAGGTAATCCATTCCAGTTTTTTTCTGTTTTTCCCCAAAATCCGGTCCGCGTTTTCCAGCACACCTAGCGCACACCTCGCGACCTGTCCAGCATCCACTAAACAACAACAAGACGGACTTGTCTGTGCATGTCCAGTGTTTCCCCTACCATTGTACAGGCCATAAAATCAATATGCCAAAAATAAGCCACCTATCAATTCATTCATAAATCACTAATCATTTACATTAGGAGCGCCTCCGCGCAGCACAGTGTAGACTTGCTCCGCAAGACGCGCGGCCACAACAATCCTCGCGGCGCGCTTCTTCTTCGTGTACTTTACGCGCTTGATGTTGTTCTGATGCCGTTCCGCCTCGTTAAACCACCACGATGTCGCTTTCTACTTTGAAAACACAGAGTTGACACTGTATTTTGATAAGCTGTTGCACTCTTCAGACTCGTGGTGTCAGCGGAACCGGACCGGTACCGGAACCGGACCGGCTTCCGCGCTGCCTGCTCGCACAGATCCGCTCGTGCGCACATGCGTTGATGCAGGTCGAGTGTCGATAAATATATGCACTCCTTCAAAACAACATCAAGCCATATTGTGTGTGTAGTATTAGGACGTGATGACGTGTGTACGGACTAAAGCCCGTTTGGGCTGGAGCAGTGTGAATGCAAAGCAAGGGACTCCCTGTGGGGGGAGGATCGTTTTTGATAAGATGTGGAACTCTGAGTTAACCTATTTCTACCTGAATTTCTATGAACTATTAGGCTGTTGAGTAAACCTATAACTTATATTTTACTTGATAAAATAAGACAATATATGCACTCATGTCGTTGTAATGTTTTACAGTATCTGGAAAATGATGAGCATCACATTAATAGCTACAGACATATTTTTCCAGCCCCTAATTTTGGATAATTTCCATCAACCAGCATTTTTAATCTTTAATACATGCTTGGATCGGCCGGTATCGGTATCGGCCGATACTAAAAGCTAGAATATCGGTATCAGATCGGAAGTGCAAAAAGCTGGATCGGGACATCCCTACTAAAAATTGTGCCTGGAACGCACAATTAGTATACAGTGATTATTAATAACCATTAAAAAAGCAGCTGCGTTGTGTTGATGCTGAACAAGAAACACATTTAGAGGTTCAACAGCCTGCAGTTCAGAAACAACGGAACGACAGAGACATTTGGTTCACTTCCTGTCATGTGACTGTGAGGCCTTTGGCCTCGTTTCTTCAACAGCAGAGAGCTGACGGTCATGGACAGGAATATTTCCTCTTCATCTCCTCATTTCCTTCACTGCCTCCTCCTTCCTTTCCTCCATGCACCCTCTCGTTTTCTTCACTACTTCCTTCTTTACCTTCTTCCTTTCTTTTCCTTTCTGCCCTTTTGAAGACTCGAGTTCACCGTTTTCAATGCCACCATGTTGGTTCTTGGTCACTAGGGGATGCAGTGGTACACATACTGGACAGGTTCGGTGGGTCCAGGACATTCAGGACTCCTCTTGATGAACAATGATCTTTGTCACTACAATGTCAATGTTTCCATGACAACATGAGGAACAAGGTGTAAGTATGAGGGTATCGATGAGGACTTGTCCCCCCAGCAGAGCAGCCTGCAGTGCTCTCTGGCTCAGGGGCACAAGGTCAGGGACAGGATACTACAGACCCAGAGCCATTCCCCAACAGATTATTTACTGTGTACATTCTCACCTTCTAACAGAAATCTGTGATAAGCCGCTCCGCCATCTTAATCTGCAGCTGAGGTGAGGGAGTGAACATGTGACTGCTGGGGCTGATGAGAACGCCACAGTGGCGTGTTTGTTTAGGCGACACTCGAACATATGACTACTGGAGGTCAGCTCAAAGGCAACACAGAGAAACCAGCACCTTAACCTGGACTCAGAGGCAGGGTCACTCAGGGGTCAACCTGTTGGGGATCTGGAAGCCTAAGCTGATTGGACTGCATGCTAACAGGCTAATACCAGCGGATAAGGAGCTACGACAAAGGCCAACGGTGTGAGATCAGTCCTGAAGAAGTAATCTATTGGCTTTACATCGACCTGCTGCTCCACCAAATCTGTCCCGTCACAATCCCAACTGAAGGCAGAGGTCGAACAGAAGTCAAACAGAGGTCAGAGGTCCAACAAAGATCTAACAAAGATCCAACAGAGATCCAACAGAGGTCCAACAGAGATTCAACAGAGATCCAACAGAGGTCCAACAAAGATCTAACAAAGATCCAACAGAGATCCAACAAAGATCTAAAAGAGATCCAACAGAGATCCAACAGAGGTCCAACAGAGATTCAACAGAGATCCAACAGAGGTCCAACAAAGATCTAACAAAGATCCAACAGAGATCCAACAAAGATCTAAAAGAGATCCAACAGAGATCCAACAGAGGTCCAACAGAGATTCAACAGAGATCCAACAGAGGTCCAACAAAGATCTAACAAAGATCCAACAGAGATCCAACAAAGATCTAAAAGAGATCCAACAGAGATCCAACAGAGGTCCAACAAAGATCTAACAAAGATCCAACAGAGATCCAACAAAGATCTAACAAAGATCCAACAGAGATCCAACAGAGATCCAACAGAGGTCCAACAAAGATCTAACAGAGATCCAACAGAGATCCAACAGAGGTCCAACAGAGATTCAACAGAGGTCAAACAGAGGTTCAACAGAGGTTCAACAGAGGCCCAACAGAGATCCACTTGATTCAACCCAACTATGAACGTGTTGTTTTCAGGCGTCCACTGGAGAAAAGATGACAGTGTTCTGAAAGTAATAAGATTGTTATGAATAATAAGGTAATAAGGGAAGGGGGCATGGCCTTGGACGTGTCTCTGAGGACTGGACGCCTGGACATTCCTGTGACATTTAAACCATTATGATGCATATATGATACATTAGATGACCTCCCTCTCCTTCGTGGTCTTGGGACGCTCCCCCTCTCCTTCTTCGTGTTGGGACACTTCCCCTCTCCTTCGTATTGTTGGACCCCCCCCAGACAGTGTGTTGTTGCAGCGTGTTGCCTCATGCAGCAGTAGACCTGCAGAAGGAGATCACAAGCAGCTGTAAATGCTATATATATATATATATACAGTATATATATATATATATATATATATATATATAGATACATACATACATACATATATATATACATACATACATATACACAAATATACTGTATATATATGTATATACACTCAACAAAAATATAAACGCAACACTTTTGTTTTTGCTCCCATTTTTCATGAGATGGACTTAAAGATCTAAAATTCATTCCAGATACACAATATTACCATTTCTCTCAAACATTGTTCACAAATCTGTCTAAATGTGTGATAGTGAGCACTTCTGCTTTGCTGAGATAATCCATCCCACCTCACAGGTGTGCCACATCAAGATGCTGATCTGACATCATGATTAGTGCACAGGTGTACCTTATACTGCCCACAATAAAAGGCCACTCTGAAATGTGCAGTTTTGTCTCACAGCAAAATGCCACAGATGCCACAAGCATTGAGGGAGCGTGCAATTGGCATGCTGACAGCAGGAATGTCAACCAGATCTGTTGCTCGTGCATTGAATGTTCATTTCTCCACCATAAGCCGTCTCCAAAGGCGTTTCAGAGAATATGGCAGTACATCCAACCGGCCTCACAACCGCAGACCACGTGTAACCACACCAGCCCAGGACCTCCACATCCAGCAGGTTCACCTCCAAGATCGTCTGAGACCAGCCACTCAGACAGCTGCTGAAACAATTGGTTTGCATAACCAAACAATTTCTGCACAAACTGTCAGAAACCGTCTCAGGGAAGCTCAACTGCATGCTCGTCGTCCTCATCGGGGTCTTGACCTGACTCCAGCTCGTCGCCGTCACAGACTTGAGTGGGCAAATGCTCACATTCGATGGCGTCTGGCACGTTGGAGAGGTGTTCTCTTCACGGATGAATCTCGGTTTTCATTGTTCAGGGCAGATGGCAGACAGCGTGTGTGGCGTCGTGTGGGTGAGCGCTTTGCTGATGTCAATGTTGTGGATCGAGTGGCCCATGGTGGTGGTGGGGTTATGGTATGGGCAGGCATCTGTTATGGACGAAGAACACAGGTGCATTTTATTGATGGCATTTTGAATGCACAGAGATACCGTGATGAGATCCTGAGGCCCATTGTTGTGCCATACATCCATGAACATCACCTCATGTTTCAGCAAGATAATGCACGGCCCCATGTTGCAAGGATCTGTACACAATTCTTGGAAGCTGAAAATGTCCCAGTTCTTGCATGGCCAGCATACTCACCGGACATGTCACCCATTGAGCATGTTTGGGATGTGCTTGACCGGCGTATACCACAGCGTGTACCAGTTCCCACTAATATCCAGCAACTTCGCACAGCCATTGAAGAGGAGTGGACCAACATTCCACAGGCCACAATTGACAATCTGATAAACTCTATGCGAAGAAGATGTGTTGCACTGCATGAGGCAAATGGTGGTCACACCAGATACTGACTGGTTCTGAGTCCCCAGACCCCCAATAAAGCAAAAAAATGCACATTTCAGGGTGGCCTTTTATTGTGGACAGTCTAAGGCACACCTGTGCACTAATCATGATGTCAGATCAGCATCTTGATGTGGCACACCTGTGAGGTGGGATGGATTATCTCAGCAAAGCAGAAGTGCTCACTATCACACATTTAGACAGATTTGTGAACAATGTTTGAGAGAAATGGTAATATTGTGTATCTGGAATGAATTTTAGATCTTTAAGTCCATCTCATGAAGAATGGGAGCAAAAACAAAAGTGTTGCGTTTATATTTTTGTTGAGTGTATATATATATACATATATACTGTATATATGTATATATATACATATATATTGTAATATTCAGGCTCTTCCAGCATGACGACATGAGGCGAGGAGTGTAACGCTGCTCCAACACCACCAACACGAACAGCAGAAGAAAAAGAAGAACTCACGTCCTTCACTTCAGCTGACGATGTCGGCCACTTCAGGTTTCATATTCATTAACTAATAACTAATATGTAGGTAACTAGTATTAACTAGTACTAATATGGAGGTAACTAGTATTAACTAGTACTAATATGCAGATGAGTAGAGCCAATATGCAGGTAACTAGTATTAACTAGTACTAATATGCAGATGAGTAGAGCCAATATGCAGGTAACTTGTATTAACTAGTACTAATATGGAGGTAACTAGTATTAACTAGTACTAATATGCAGATGAGTAGAGCCAATATGCAGGTAACTTGTATTAACTAGTACTAATATGAAGGTAACTAGTATTAAGTAGTACTAATATGCAGATGAGTAGAGCCAATATGCAGGTAACTCGTATTAACTAGTACTAATATGAAGGTAACTAGTATTAAGTAGTACTAATATGCAGATGAGTAGAGCCAATATGCAGGTAACTCGTATTAACTAGTACTAATATGCAGGTGAAAGACAAGTTGACTTCAGTCCTTTAGACGTGTCAACTCTGATCAGAGGTTGACATCTAGTGGATAGAAGCAGGTTCAGTCCTGGTTCAGTCCTGTCTCTGTCCTGGTTCAGTCCCGTCTCTGTCCTGCTTCAGTCTCATCTCTGTCCCGGTTCAGTCCTGTTTCAGTCCTGTCTCTGTCCTGGTTTAGTCCTGGCTAAGTCCTGGTTCAATCCTGACTCTCAGTCCCGTCTCTGTCCTGGTTCAGACCCACTAGATGTCGCCATTCCTCCCGTGATGACGATGCAGGTTCAAACACATAGGTGGCGGTAGTGCGCCTCAAAACGCTGGTCGGCACGGTTTGTCCATCTGCAGCTGCCGTAGTCACAGGACAACATGGCGTCCGATGGCGACAGCGACGAGGACTTCGTGACTTACGGGGTTCCTCTGGAGCCTCTGGAAGAAGGTAGAGTTCCCTTTAGGACCTCCACGAGCTGCCCGGTTACCCGTCAACACGCCGCGACCGGTTCACGTGGCGGGAAACGAGCCAAGGCGTCTCCGGCGGGCCCTTTATGATGCTAAGCTAACGAGCTAACAACAAGCTGTGAGTCGTTAGCCTAGCCCCGCGGTTTGTAGGGAAGCGAAGACAACGGGTGCAGTCGAATAGTCAAAAAATAAGGTCCTAACTCCTATTCCTTGACCTCTGGGGAAAACGTCACGGGGTTAAGGAAAGGCGATAGGAGAACTCAAAAGGATTTAGGAAAAGACGGCCGCGGTGCTCAGAGAATCCGACCGGACTTTCACTAAACTACGTCATTATAACGCGGCCGCTGATGATTGACAGCTGATGATCCGGCGATTGACGTGCGTCTGCACTGGAGAAACTACAATAATGGACTACAAAAAGCGCGTCGTCCACTTCTCCACATGTTGGTTTTATCAACAGCTGGGGTGCAGTCGAATAGTCAAAAAATAAGGTCCTAACTCCTATTCCTATCTCCTATTCCTTGACCTCTGGGGAAAACGTCACGGGGTCAAGGAAAGGCGATAGGAGAACTCAAAAGGACTTAGGAATAGTCGACCGCGGTGTTCAGAGAATCCGACCGGACTTTCACTAAGCTACGTCATTATATCGCGGCCGCTGATGATTGACAGCTGATGATCGGCACCGGCGATTGACGTGCGTCTGCGCTGGAGAAACTACAATAATGGACTACAAAAAGCGCATCTTCCACTTCTCCACATGTTGGTTTTATCAACAGCTGGTTCACTGACCGGCTTCAGGTCCAGCAGCTCCTCCTTTCTGTTTGACCGTTGTTTTATTTACTTTTCATTTGTGGTTTTAGTTTCGTTTTTGTCAAACATTTGTAACATGATTGAAATAAATAAAAAAAAAACATTAAATTATTATCACTGTCCACACATTTATCATCACTATTCCAATTACTCTGTCTGCATGAAAGTCATTGTTAAATATGCAAATGCACCTATCGTTTGTTTTCATGAACGGCCGAGGTGTGCGGCACTTTAAATGTTGCTCTCGCAAAGAATTGTGGGTCGGCGTAATCTCCTTTCCTATCGCATAGGAAGGTCCGTTGCATCCTATGCTAAAGGAGCTCTGAAAGGAAGCATTGGAGCTCCTTTCCTATGCATTTAGAGAATTCGAACAGCTCTTATCATGGCGGCCATTTGTTTACTTCCGGGTCACTTCTTCAGTTAGGAACCTTCCTAAGCAAAAAAGACTATTGGACTGCACCCCTGGTTCACTGACCGGCTTCAGGTCCAGCAGCTCCTCCTTCCTGTTTGACCGTTTGCTGTATTTACATTTCATTTGTGGTTTTAGTTTCGTTTTTGCGGTAGAAGATGGATGGATGGATGGATTTGTAACATGATTGAAATAAATAAAAAAATACCATTCATTATTATCACTGTCCACACACATTTATCATCACTATTCCAATGACTATATGTCTGCATGAAAGTAATTGTTAAAGGAGTCATAACCTGGTTTTATACGTATCCAGCCCCCCTTGGATCGCTTTGGATCAATTCGTAAAACTTATTAGAAAAAAAAAAAAAAAATTTAATCAAACATTGAGCTTGTTCTGACCCTTTTTCGTACCGCGATTTTATCACGCGAGATTACGCGCAAGGTTTTGACTGGTCCGGATGTGCATTGTATAATATGTAATGAGGCGCGCGTTGATTCGCCGCAGGAAGGACAGAGCCGGGGGGGCTTGCCTGCATGCAGACTCCAAAACATAAACAGCCCCCTGTCATGGCGCACACACTAAATGACGAACCTTACGGAATTCAGGCATTTATGTACGAACCAGAGTCGGAACCCGAACCGGAGAGTGAAGAGCCAGAGACGGTTGAAGAGACACGTTTACAGCAGGACGTCAGGTAGCGGACGGGGGGGGGGGGGTTGGGTGGTGAAAGAGGGGTGGGCTTATGCAAGTAGCCGCCACGGTGACGTCACCGAAGGCGCAGAATCAAAATCTCGTGCTTTAGGAATGCACACCCTTGTGTGCTATTCCTGTTCGGAAAAAGAGCAGAAGTGAAAAAACGGCGCCACTTTCAAACTCCAGCCTTTCAGGCAAGTTTCAACTGAGGTCAAACACAGATATGCATGTTTTAACAAGAGAAATTGCGATTTCCTGGTGATGACTCCTTTAAATATGTAAATGCACATATCGTTTGTTTTCATGAACGGCCGAGGTGTGCGGCACTTTAAATGTTGCTCTCGCAAAGAATTGTGGGTCGGCGTAATGTCCTTTCCTTTCGTATAGGAAGGTCAGAGACTATTCGACTGCACCCAACGGCTGTGGTCGAATAGTCTATTTTGCTTAGGAAGGTTCCTAACTGAAGAAGTGACCCGGAAGTAAACAAGTGGCCGCCATGATAAGAGCCGTTAGAATTCTCTAAATGCATAGGAAAGGAGCTCCAATGCTTCCTTTCAGATCTCCTTGAGGATACAACGGACCTTCCTATGCGAAAGGAAAGGAGATTACACCGACCCACAATTCTTTGCTTGAGAGCAACATTTAAAGTGCTGCACACCTCGGCCGTTCATGAAAACAAACGATATGCTTATTTGCATATTTAACAATTGCTTTCATGCAGACATATAGCAATTGGAATTGTGTTGATAAATGTGTGTGGACAGTGATAATAATTGAATGGTATTTTGTATTTATTTAAATCATGTTACAAACTTGACAAAAACCATAAAATGTAAATACAGCAAACGGTCAAACAGGAAGACGGAGCTGCTGGAACTGAACCAGCTGCTGGACCAGAACCAGAACCAGCTGCTGGACCTGAACCAGAACCAGCTGCTGGACCTGAACCAGCTGGGTCTTAACATGGGGGGACCCTGGATGTTAATGGGGAACCTGGACGTTAACGGGGAACCTGGATGTTGACTGGGAACCTAGACGCTAACGGGGAACCCGGGTGTTAACGGGGGAACCTAGGCACTAACGAGGAACCTAGGCACTAACGAGGAACCTAGGCGCTAAGGGGAACCCGGGTGTTAACGGGGGAACCTGGATGTTAACGGGGGAACCTAGGCGCTAACGGGGAACCCAGGTGTTTATGGGGGAACGAATGCGCTAAGGGGAACCCGGATGTTAACTGTGTGTGTGTGTGTGTGTGTGTGTGTGTGTGTGTGTGTGTGTGTGTGTGTGTGTGTGTGTGTGTGTGTGTGTGTGTGTGTGTGTGTGTGTGTGTGTGTGTGTGTGTGTGTACGTACACAGATGAGCCCCGGAAGAAGCCCGTCCCGCTCCACGAGCAGACGGTGAAGGATGAGAAGGGCCGGTACCAGCGGTTCCACGGGGCGTTCACGGGCGGCTTCTCAGCCGGATACTTCAACACTGTGGGCACCAAAGAAGGTCAGTGCTGCTGCATCGGTCCTGGACCAGCATTAAAGGTCACATATTATACTGTTTTCATCAATTTCACACAGCTGTCAGAGGTCCAACATCACTGTATTCGATATGCATTGCCCCAAACCCATCTGTGGTCATGAATTTCAGCTAAAAGTTGCTCAAATGAGCTCTACTGAGAACATGCTGCTTTTGTGTCTGTACCTTTAAATGCTAATGAGCTCCGGCTGTCATCCCCTACTCGGAGAGAGACAGGGCGGCTTGCGCTTAGGGTTGCACGGTATACCGGTACTAATTTGCCCTGAGGCATTTAAAACGGTACTATATTGCATTTGGACGGGACCGGTACTTGCAGCGCCACCGGCAGCGGCCGCAACAGCTCGGCGAACTCGCCACGTGACGTCACTGCTTTGTAACTACAGCTGAGAGGACGAGGAGCGAGCCGCAGCTTGGGGAGATGAAAGGAAAAAGCAAGCAAGCCGGAGGAAACAGCTAGCAAGTTAGCGAGCAGCGTGGACTGGAGCAACAAACGGAGCTGGATGAAAGCTTGGAGAGAGCGAGAGAGCGCGAGCGAGAGGAGCACGGAAAGGAGAATGGCTGCTGCAACCGTCACCACGCCGCAACTTGCGGACAAACCAGCGCCGCAAAGTGCGATATGGCAGTACTTTAGCTTAAAACAAATGTGCAAGGCGAGGCAGTTAACGCCGATGCACCACTGTCTAAACGGTGTTTAAAACATGCATGGCTAACGGCGGAAACACCTCCGACTTCGCCAAACACTTAAAGGACAAGCACCCAGACCTGCACACTGAACTCAGGGAACGACAGGTCATTTACTCAGGAAAAAAAGCCACATTCAGTGCTAAAAGCAAGCACCACCCCCCTTCAGTCTTATCAAAAGTAGCTCTGGAAGAAAAAAAATAGAGCTGGTTAATTTATATTATTATATTTTATATTATATTATTGTATTTATATTTTAACATTTTCAAAATTGTGTGCATTAGAAAAGCTTGTCTTTGTGGTATTTTATTTTATTTGCTGATTAATATGTTATTGTTCTAAGATTTTCTATTAAAATAAAGTCAGTAATGACATTTTTTGCATTCACTTTTTATTTGTAAAAGTATCGAAAAGTATCAAAGCACCGAAACACATGTTGGTACCGTTACCAAAATGTTGGTATCGTGACAACACTACTTGCGCTACGACAGCATGCAGCAATGTTTACGTGGATCTATCGCTATGGCTCGCCTATGTGGCTCAGGTGAAGTTTCTGGGGCCCGTATTGTGGGGACAGATCCTTTTACTAGGGTCAGTGTCGAGGCAAAGCCAGCTTAGTACTGACCCTCGTTACTGAAGCAGTCCGATGTGAAGTGGTTAGCACACACATAGAAGCTAACGCGGACCGTAGCCGTAAAAATGAAACGCAAGAGACCAGACCCGGACCGTCGTGCACAGCGCTCTGTCGGATACACGCCCCCGGGTTCCGTCCGACCGGAGGCAGCAGAAGACGCACCAGAGCGCGTGAGACAGTGAGACAGACGGAGGATTGTCTCCAGCTTCACCTGCACAGGGATTTATTCACGGAGCACCAGACGGATCACCCAGTGCCATGACTGGGAAGTTGGGCTGCACTCTCCGTGCACGCTGTGGGTCCGTGCGCGCTGTCTGCCCGTGCTCTCCGTGCGTGCAGCTAATGGGTCTGTCGGTCGCCCGCGCTGTCTGTCCGTGATGTTGGTCCACACTCTCCATGCTTGCTGTGGGTCTGCGCGGGTCTGTACGTGCTGTGGGTCCATGCTTGCTGTCGGTCCATGTAGGTCCGCGCTGCTGTCGGCCTGGGCTGTCAGTCCTGCTGTCGGTCTGTCCGTGCTCTCCGTCAGCGCTCTCCGTGGGTCTCTCTGGTTGGCGCTGTCTGTCCGCGCTGCGTTGCGAAACGCCCCCCTTTCGGATCTCCTATCATCGTGCAGAGGAGTTCGGGCTTATGCAAATGACTCCTTTTGTTACGTAAAGAAAGGAGCTAAATCTGAACAGCCTGTAAAAGCACCGTTTTACCAGAGGGTGGACTGCAGAGACCATGCAGGAATTGCTTGTTTTCCTCATTGGCAGGCTCAGGGAGTTTATAGGTGTAGAGACCAGAGAAAACCTGTTTTTCATAATATGGCCCCTTTAATGACCAACATCCTGGTCTGAGACTGTTGTTGTTGTTATTGTTGTCCTTAGGCTGGGCCCCGTCAACCTTTCTGTCGTCACGGCAACAGAAAGCTGAGAAACATCATGCCAGACCAGAAGATTTCATGGACGAGGAGGTAGTGATTTGTTTCATATCATTGATCAGGCTACACTAACGTTATGAATAATAATATTAGACTGCAAGTAAAGTCACATTTATTAGTATATTATATGCTATCACTATATGTCCTGGGTCCTGTAGTGATCACTAATGATCACTATGGGTCGTGGTGATCACTAGTGATCACTATGAGTCCTATAGTGATCACTATGACTCCTTTAGTAATCACCATGCAGTGTTTCCCCTACCATTGTACAGGCCTGCAGCCAGGCCAAAAAAAAAAAAATCAATATGCCAAAAATAAGCCAATAAGTCATTTACATTAGGAGCGCCTCCGTGCAGTAGTGTAGACTTGCTCCGCAAGACGCGCAGCCACAACAATCCTCGCCGCTTGCTCACGCTACGTTCTTCTTCGTCTAATTTACGCGCTTGGTGTTGTTCTGATGCCGTTCCGCCTCGTTGAACCACCACAATGTCACTTTCTACTTTGAAAACACGGAAAGTTGACACTGTATTTTGATAAGCTGTTGCACCCTTCAGACTTGTGGTGTGAGCGGAACCGGACCGGTACAGGACCGGTACATTTATAATAAAAATGCTGCTGTGTGTCTCCGTCCAAAATCCGCTGCGCTCGCGCTGCCTGCTCGCACAGATCCGCTCATGCTCACATGCGCTGATGCAGGTAGAGTGTTTACCAGAAATATATGCAGGGACGGCGCTCCTTCGAAACACATCAAGCCATGCGTGTGTAGTATTAGGACGTGATGACCTACACAACCGGCTAACGGGCCAAAGCCCATTTGGACTGAGTAGTGTGAATGCAAAGCGGCGGGGGGACCGCGCGGATCGCGCCCTTAGGCAGCCTATGTTAATAAAATAAGGTTTGTTTTTTGATAAGCTGTGGAACTCCTGAGTTAACCTATTTCTACCTGAATTTCTATGAACTATTAAGTTGTTGAGTAAACCTATAACTTATATTTTACTTGATAAAATAAGACAATATATGCACTCATATGTTGTAGTGTTTTACAGTATCTGTAGCTATTAATGTGATACTCATGATTTTCCAGCCATATTTTTCCGGCCCCTCAATTGGGATCATTTCCTTCAACCAGCACCTTAATAAGTCACTCTCTCCTTGTGATCTTGAATACACTGGTTGAACAAAAATGTTGAATGCAAATATAATAATTGTAGAATTGCAGACTGCTTGCTGTGCCACCTGACTTAATCCAACTGCACCAATACACCATCCCACGCGTCTCGTCCGTTTCGGTGGGTACCACCAGGGAAAAGGATCCTTCCTGTACATGAGAATTAAGGGCGTTTTCACACTGCACCTTCCTGTTGATGGACCTCATTGACTTTGCATGGGCTTGCGTCACGTTATGCCCAAATGAATTGTGGGTCCGCTCCGCTGCATCGCTTGCGTCGCTCATGTGATTTTTTCACAAAGTTGAGAAAAGTTCAACTATTCAGGCGCCGACGGATCCGTCAGCCAATCAGATCGCGTCATGCATATAAACTACTTTGACGCTGGCCAATATAATCGCCATATTGGTACAACCGGGGAAAGCACACGTAAAAAGCTGATGTAAACAAAACACGGAGGAAAGGTTAATCCTTGGGAACAGGCCGGTTCTTTATGATCAGTTCATATATATATATATATATATATATATATATATATAATGTATACACGGTCTGAATTACTAAATTACTAAAACACGTAGCAGCGCTCTTCTGGCTAGAATGGGATCCATTTTGAACGAAAGGTAATAAAGAAGCCTGAAGTAGCCTGAATTAGCCGGCTAGCGGGAAGCGATTTCAATGGCTGCTGGCTGCGTCCGAAAAGGCATCAAAGGTGCAGTCTGAACAGGTATTGAGTGGGCACGGAGAGGAATGGCTATTCACAGAGAGGAGGGACTATTCACAGACTGGTCCGAGAGAGCGTGAGTCAGAACAAAAGCAGGGGGAGGGGCTGATGCCACTATGGGTCCTGTAGTGATAGTGATCACTATCACTGTGGGTCCTGTAGTTATTACACTATCACTATGGGTCCTGTAGTGATCACTATCACTGTGTGTCCTGTAGTTATTACACTATCACTATGGGTCCTGTAGTGATCACTGTGTGTCCTGTAGTTATTACACTATCACTGTGTGTCCTGTAGTTATTACACTATCACTGTGTGTCCTGTAGTTATTACACTATCACTATGGGTCCTGTAGTGATCACTGTGTGTCCTGTAGTTATTACACTATCACTGTGTGTCCTGTAGTTATTACACTATCACTATGGGTCCTGTAGTTATTACACTATCACTATGGGTCCTGTAGTGATCACTATCACTGTGTGTCCTGTAGTTATTACACTATCACTGTGTGTCCTGTAGTTATTACACTATCACTATGGGTCCTGTAGTGATTACTATCACTATGGGTCCTATAGTGATCACTATCACTATGGGTCCTGTAGTTATTACACTATCACTATGGGTCCTGTAGTTATTACACTATCACTATGGGTCCTGTAGTGATCACTATCACTGTGTGTCCTGTAGTTATTACACTATCACTATGGGTCCTGTAGTGATTACTATCACTGTGTGTCCTGTAGTTATTACACTATCACTGTGTGTCCTGTAGTTATTACACTATTACTGTGTGTCCTGTAGTTATTACACTATCACTATGGGTCCTGTAGTTATTACACTATCACTGTGTGTCCTGTAGGTATTACACTATCACTATGGGTCCTGTAGTGATTACTATCACTATGGGTCCTATAGTGATCACTATCACTATGGGTCCTGTAGTGATCACTGTGTGTCCTGTAGTGATCACACTATCACTAGTGGTCCTGACTGATGTTGTTGTGCCTCAGGACTTCGGTGAACATGGCATCGCTCCCAAAGAGATCAGCACCAGTCAGGAGTTCACTTCCTGTCGCAGAGACGCCACCAGAGAGAAGGCGAGAGCCGTCAACGCTCAGGCAGCGCTGATCCCTGGAGACACTCTGCTGGAGGAGCTGATCGCCCCCGCCAGGTAACTGTCAGGTAACTGTCAGGTAACTGTCAGGTGACTGTCAGGTGACTTCCAGCTGACTGTGTTTGTTTCCTCCGTCAGGTCATCCATTGGGGTGGAGCTGCTGAGGAGGATGGGCTGGAGGGAGGGGCAGGGTGTCGGGCCTCGGCTCAAGAGAAAAGCTCGCCGTCAGCAGACAGGTACAGCTGAGTTTACACCTGAGTTTACAGCCGATTACCTGGATGCTTCAAAAAAACAAAAACAAATATATATATATATATATATTCCTGATCAGACTCTCTTCTTCCTCTCCTGACAGATGGAGGAAGCCGAGTGCACGGCTGTATGCTGCCCCCTGCTGGATCAGAGGACTCGGAGGTGGGTGGGACAGCTGATGGACAGATTCAGAATCCGATCATCGTGACCACTTATGATAAATCACACTAAGAATCTATGATCCAGTGTGACTGGAGTCCTTTGAGTCCCACACCATGTTCCTCCTGGACCACCTCATCAAACTATAAATAAAATATAGCATCAAAGCTGCTTCATGGGAACATGAATGTTGAATGTCACTTCCTGTCTCTGTCCACCAGGGCGGCGATGATGATGATGAAGGCGAGTTTGCTCCAGAGAACGTAACCTTTGCCCCGAAGGATGTGACACCAGTGGACTTCAACCCCAGGCTGGGAGTTCAGGGTCTGGGGTACCGTGGTCTGGACCCGGGCCTAGCGCTGCTGGGCCGCAGAGAACCAGAACACGTAGACCTGTTCAAGCCGCAGTCCGAGACCAGGAGCCGTCTCTTTGGAGACTCGCAGAGGGGCTCCAGGAGAGGAGGCGTGGCCGGCCAGGTGGGCTTAACGTCGAGATCCGGTTTCAGATCAGGTTCTTAATCAGGTTCTTGATCAGGTTCTAGTTCAGCTTCTTAATCAGGTTCTTGATCAGATTTTAGATCAGGTTCTAGATCCGGTTCTTAATCAGGTTCTAGTAGGAGGACAAAAACTCTTCAGGTCCAATTCTGTGGCTGGTTCAAATGAGGTTTAATCACTGGCAGTGGAGAAAAGAAATTCACAGTGTATCTATGAAGATCCAGTCTGTCGAATGGCTTGGCCGAGTTGGATTTATACAGAACATTCGAGAGAACAAAAGGGAAGGTGTCATGAGTGGATTTGCATTGAATCAACACATGTCTCTCTGCAGAGGAAGAGACATCTGTTGATATCTACAAGGTGTGACCGTTCTCAGGAGAGCTAGACGATGTCACTACAGGGGTCACTCATCGGGCCTTGATCAATGTATGAAAGACAAATGTTACGGCGACAGTTCAGGAAGAGGGAAAGATCAAAGAGTCTTTTCATCAAGACTGCAAGGGTTAAATTCAATAGAAACAGCTCAGCAGGACATTTGATGTTCCCGAGAGAAAGGAACATTATAAAAAAACAAATAAGAAATGTAAGGTAACACATTTTCTTCTACAAGGGACACCAAAACTCTGAACACTGCTGGTGACCTTTGACCTGCAGGCTTTCGGCGTGGGAGCCCTGGAGGACGACGACGATGAAGAGGTCTACCACCGAGACTCCATGTCCAGGTACGACACGGTGCTGGGGGGGGAGGAGCCTGGAGATGGTCTGTACGGGTGGACGGCCCCCCAGCAGTACATCAGGAAGAGAGGTAAGGTCGCCAGGCATCAGGACCACACTGGTGCTACACCTGGACTGTCCTGGGGCCTCATTTATAAAACTGTGCGTAGGACCTTCACTAAAAGTGTACGTACACCCAAAAGCCAAAGTTAAAAAATCGGATTAATAAAACCGTCCGTACGCAAACTGTAAGCAATGTTCCTTACAGGTGTGTGTACCTGAATCCGCCTCTTATCCCGCCCTGTACACGCCCATTTCTACCCCAACAGCCAATGCAAAGCACCTCATGACCGCTGATCCATATATTAATGAGCCGGCATGCAATTGTTCTCGGTGAATCACAGCGACAGAAAAGAGCAAGAAAACTTCTCGGATAATGAGATGGAGACACTTGTTGGGGAGGTGGAGGCCCGGAAACCATTTTATTAAGTGGCAACAGCAACAACCAAGAAAACAAAGCACTGCAAGGGGTAACATTGCTGCTGCAGTCAACGTCAGTGGGACAGAGCAACATGAGTGGACCAACATGGAGCAACATGAGTGGACCAACATGGAGCAACATGCTCTACAATATACAACGTTGCAGATGAGCTTGGGCAGACGAAAGAAGTAATGCAACAAGTTGCTACATGAATTGCAGATCCAGGTCTTGCTACCTAACCAACGCTTCATGGCTGTATTTCTGTGTGCTGATGATCATGCACAGTAAAGCCCTGATTATGCTTCCGCGTAGTGATCACGCAACGGCCACGCAACGGCCACGCAGTTGCTTGGAGACCGTGATGGTTCTGCGTTGGGTTTACGTGTCAAAATGCAATTCAATGCCACACCGGTAAAGGGCGCTATGTTTTTTGTAAAGACTCACCGACCGACCGAGACTCTTGGCGTATATCGTCGTTAGCCTCGTTATAGCCTATTTGTTTACCTTCCGGCTTTAAACATCCACTATTTTTCAGAACTTGGTGTTTTATTTCTTTGTGCAAAAGCGACAAGGTGCAAACAATAAAACGAGGTGAAAACAATAAAAGTAGCCTATTAAAAGTTTAAATGGCGGTGTTTGAGTGGAAACCGGATAGCGGTCTTGAAAGCGGATGTAGTTAGCGGACCAATCACAGCCAATGCCGCTGTGTTGGTGTTGCGTCGCCTCGACGCACGTCTAGGATTTTTGGGAGGTGCACGTCAGGCCCTTGCGTTGGACGTAAGGGGGGTCCGCAAGCCCCCTTGCGTTGTGTCGACGCGGAAGCATAACTTGGGCTTAACTCAGGATGATGTAATTGCCCGCTGTGTCCTGCAGTGATCTCATGGAGGGTTTGTTGGATCCTGGATTCCGTCAGACGGCCGTCTCCTCCTCCTGCAGCGACACAGCGCTGATCCAATATTTACAAATCATTTGGCTTTTCAAAGAAGGTGTTTGTGAAACAAGGATCCCTCCGTACAAAGAACCCTGCTGGAGTTCATGATGACGGGGTCCAACGGATGATATGGAGGGAATTAAAGTGTCGAGTCATCAGAACTAGAATAGTTCTCTTCTGTGGCTGGTTCAAATGAGGTTTAATCACTGACAGTGGAGAAAAGAAATTCACAGTGTATCCATGAAGATCCAGTCTCCCGAATGGCCTGGCCGAGGTGGATTTATACAGAACATTCGAGAGAACAAAAGGGAAGGTGTCATGAGTGGATTTGCATTGAATCAACACATGTCTCTCTGCAGAGGAAGAGACTGTGGATGTCTACAAGGTGTGACTGTTCTCGGGACAGCTAGACGATGTCACTACAGGGGTCACCCATTGGGCCCTGATCAATGTATGCGAGACAAATGTTACGGAGACAGTTCAGGAAGAGTGAAAGATCAAAGAGTCTTTTCATCAAGACGGCAAGGGTTAAACACAATAAAAACAGCTCAGCAGGTCATTTGATGTTCCGAGAGAAAGGAATATTAAATGAGATACAAATAAGAATTGTAAGGTAACACATTTTCTTCTACACGTCCTACAATCTGACTTCAGGTCAGCACAGATCCCCTCCAGTCTCCAGAATGTAGGCGTGGTTCCGAGTTTGCTTCCAGCTACGCACACTTTCCCCTCAAGTTGGCTTTTAGAGATCACATGCTGCCTGGAAAGTCGCGTCGGCACGTTTCCAGGCCCGTTTGGTACGCAGGCTTTAGAAATGGGGCCCTGGTCTGTCCTGGACTGTTTAGGGTCTTGATGGGAGAGGAGGTTACCTCAGAGGGAGGGAGGCCACAGGGGGGATGTGGTGCTGGAGCAGGTCTGTCAGGTGGGAAGGGGGCCCTGGTTCGGAATGAGGAGGGGAAGTTGGAAGTGGATCAGGGAGCCGGTGGAGATTCTGGAAGACTGGGGGGTGACGTGGTCCTGGTGACCAGGTTAGTTAGGCTCATGGCCCCCCGTGGTTCTGGGGTAATCCGGGTGCTGGGAGTCCTGTAAATCATTGTTAAATATTTAAATTTGACACTTTTGTTTTAATGTTCACAGACAAAAGCAAAGACGCATCGTACCTCGGCAAAATCCTGGAGGGGTTCACGTTGGCCCAGAACCCACTGGGGGACCAGACGGTGAGCAGATCTGAGGTCTAGTGTGTCTCCGTTTGGGGCCTGAGACCAACCCCGTCACTCATGTGGTTTCCCTCCGTCCGTAGATCTTCCCTCCGCCCGATCTTCCCCGAGACTACCGCCCGGTCCACCGCTTCCATCCGGAGGTCCACGTGGCAGGTCTCTCTGGGGTCAGTCCTGCACTGGCCGAGGCCCTGAGGGTCTCCAGGGGCCACATGGACAAAGAGGAGCCCCAACAAGGAGGACGCCACCAGCTGGACTCAGGCCAGAGGAGGACGCTGCTGGGAGAAGACGCCCTGCAGGGTAGGAGAGGAACTACATCCTGGTGGACTAAGTGGCGATTCAGGGACCCGTTTTGGATCCTTTTAGCGAGGTTCAGGTCTATGTCCCATTGAGGATAACAGACTCTTTGTGTTCCTCTCTTCATGTATGGTCCTTTCTTTAAAAAAAAAAAAATATGTACAGTGGGTATGGAAAGTATTCAGACCCCTTTAAATGTTTCACTCTTTGTTTCATTGCAGCCATTTGCTAAAATCAAAAAAGTAAAAATTTTTTCTCATTAATGTACACTCAGCACCCCATCTTGACAGAAAAAAACAGAAATGTAGACATTTTTGCAAATTTATTAAAAAAGAAAAACTGAACTATCACATGGTCATAAGTATTCAGACCCTTTGCTGTGACACTCATATTTAACTCACATGCTGTCCATTTCTTCTGATCCTCCTTGAGATGGTTCTGCTCCTTCATTGGAGTCCAGCTGTGTTTAATTAAACTGATTGGACTTGATTAGGAAAGGCACACACCTGTCTATATAAGACCTTAAAACTCACAGTGCATGTCAGAGCAAATGAGAATCATGAGGTCAAAGGAACTGCCCAAGGAGCTCAGAGACAGAATTGTGGCAAGGCACAGATCTGGCCAAGGTTACAAAAGAATTTCTGCAGCACTCAAGGTTCCTAAGAGCACAGTGGCCTCCATAATCATTAAATGGAAGAAGTTTGGGACGACCACAACTCTTCCTAGACCTGGCCGTCCAGCCAAACTGAGCAATCGTGGGAGAAGAGCCTTGGTGAGAGAGGTAAAGAAGAACCCAAAGATCACTGTGGCTGAGCTCCAGAGATGCAGTAGGGAGATGGGAGAAAGTTCCACAAAGTCAACTATCACTGCAGCCCTCCACCAGTCGGGGCTTTATGGCAGAGTGGCCCGACGGAAGCCTCTCCTCAGTGCAAGACATATGAAAGCCTGCATAGAGTTTGATATAAAACACATGAAGGACTCCCAGACTATGAGAAATAAGATTCTCTGGTCTGATGAGACCAAGATTGAACTTTTTGGCGTTAATTCTAAGCGGTATGTGTGGAGAAAACCAGGCACTGCTCATCACCTGCCCAATACAATCCCAACAGTGAAACATGGTGGTGGCAGCATCATGCTATGGGGGTGTTTTTCAGCTGCAGGGACAGGACGACTGGTTGCAATTGAAGGAAAGATGAATGCGGCCAAGTACAGAGAGATCCTGGAAGAAAACCTCTTCCAGAGTGCTCAGGGCCTCAGACTGGGCCGAAGGTTCACCTTCCAACAAGACAATGACCCTAAGCACACAGCTAAAATAACAAAGGAGTGGATTTAGAACAACTCTGTGACCATTCTTGACTGGCCCAGCCAGAGCCCTGACCTAAACCCAATTGAGCATCTCTGGAGAGAACTGAAAATGGCTGTCCACCAACGTTCACCATCCAACCTGACAGAACTGGAGAGGATCTGCAAGTAAGAATGGCAGAGGAACCCGAAATCCAGGTGTGAAAAACTTGTTGCATCATTCCCAAGAAGACTCATGGCTGTACTAGCTCAAAAGGGGGCTTCTACTAATTAAAGGGTCTGAATACTTATGACCATGTGATATTTCAGTTTTTCTTTTTTAATAAATTTGCAAAAATTTCTACATTTCTGTTTTTTTCTGTCAATATGGGGTGCTGAGTGTTCATTAATGAGAAATAAAATTAACTTTTTTTATTTAAGCAAATGGCTGCAATGAAACAAAGAGTGAAACATTTAAAGGGGTCTGAATACTTTCCGTACCCACTGTATGTAATATGCATTATATGTAAAAAATATCTATTTGTTCTATGTAGTTTCTGATTTCCCTGACCTCCAGCCTGCCCCCCCTCTGGGACTCTAAAGGATTTTCTAATCCTGAATCCCGATCAGGTCCCAGTTCAGTTTTGGACCTGCTGAAGCCTGAAGACAGAGAGCGACTGCTCAACATCCGCACCTCCTCCAACGTGCCCCCCACTAAAACCACCACCCAGACCTCCCATGATGCCTTGCGTTCGGCGGCGGAGCCCCCAGCGGCCTCCCGCGGCCTTCAGCAGCAGCAGGAGGCTCTGACGGCCTGGAGGGGGGTCCAGACCTCCTCACAGACCTTCAGACCGTTTGAGAAGAACCCCAGCAAACAGGCGCGCTACGAACTGTACCTGGATCGCCTGAAACAGGGGGACAAAGGTATGTGGCTCGCTCCTACATGTCCCAGCATGCACTGCAGCAGACATATGTTCAACAGTCTTAAGTCCAACCTGGTCTGTGTGTCTCAGGGGGTCTGGAGCAGAGTCTGGACCCGGGGATGACGGAGTGGGAGCGCAGCAGGGAGAGGGACGAGTTTGTCCGAGCCTCCATCCTGTACAGACCCACCTCCTCCTCGCTGTCCTCCCGTTTCACCAGAGCCAAGGACCAGGACCAGGAGGACAGCGTGGAGGTCTGCCGGGACCAGGAGGTAGGAGGCTGCTGTGGACCATGAACAGCTGGTCTCTGTGGGGATGGGAGGATGTGTTAGTTGTTGTGATATTATATTTACTATGAGTGATGAGGCAGCAGCTGATCTGAGGTCAGCCTTGAGGATCAGGGTCTGGAGGATCAGGGTCTAAAGAGGACACATTCTTCCTTTCACTCTTATTTCCGGTTCCTACTAGAACATTTGTTTTTACACACCTCCACTTTGTAACACATAGTCTCCTGATGACATCACTGTGACATCATCACTTTGTGTGGAGGTCAGAAGGCCACGAGCAAACTGACTTTTAATGTGTAGAATCCAACTTTAATCCTGAGAGGCGACAGGAGGTCCTCTCTCAGCCGAGTGGTTGAGTCTCGTTGTAAGTCTGTGATTGGTCATTTGGTTGCCAGGGCGACGTGGATGACAAAGAGGCCGCCGTCAACATGAAGATGTTCGGAAAACTGACCAGAGAAACGCTGGAGTGGCATCCTGATAAACTGCTGTGTAAGAGGTTCAACGTCCCCGAACCGTACCCTGGGTAAACACACACACACAGAAATGCAGAGAAACACACACACACACAAACAAACACAAGCTACCGTAAATTCTCTAATATAGGCCCGGGCCTTAATTTACTCAAGTGCATCGCGGCCTAGGCCTTTATTGGAAGGAGGCCAGAATTAGAGACAGGCCTCTATTTCTATTTGAGCAAAACGGACTACCAGTAGAATGAATAAAAAAACAGATTTTGTGTCGCGGCTCGTTTGGAAACTTTCTCTTATTTTACGACAATAGTGTTTCTGAATGTATGTGTTTCTGAAAACATTTTATGCGAGAAATAAGCTATGCAGTTGCTGAATCTGTCTTTATTTTAGATCAACAACGGTCAGTTTAAAAGATTTTCTCAACACTCGCCGTGAGGCGAATGCTTTGCAGGGCTTCTTATATACCGTAAATCCTCTAATATAGCTTCAGCCAAAATCTCCGCGACGCAAAGGCATTGCACGGCTGACAATGAATGGGAAGCGTGGAAATAACGCTGCCTGTGGACACTTGCCTCGGCCTCCATTAGAGACCGGCTGTTATTTACCTCTGCCGACAGCGAGACCGGCCAATGTTAGAGACCGGCCGGTGATAGAATACAGGCCAGTATTAGAAGATTTACGGTATGTCCTTTTCTATAATCTTTTGTTCTTGTGGTGAAGTCTGGTATGAGGAGGTTGAGGTTCTCCTCCTGAATGGATGCTCCTCCTGATGCTCCTCCTGAATGGATGCTCCTCCTGATGCTCCGCCTGAATGAATGCTCCTCCTGAATGAATGCTCCTCCTGAATGAATGCTCCCCCTGATGCTCCTCCTGAATGAATGCTCCTCTTGATGCTCCTCCTGAATGGATGCTCCTCCTGATGCTCCTCCAGGTCTGGGTTGGTCGGCCTGCCTCGAGTGAAGAGAGACAAGTTCTCAGTGTTCAACTTCCTGACGGTGACGGAGAGCAGAGAGACAGGTAGGAGCAGAGAGACAGCTCACACTTCCTGCTGCTGTTTTTATGATTGGTATTGTTATTGTTACTGCTGACACACCTCCTCCTCCTTCTCCCCCTCCTCATCCTCCACCTCCTCCTCTGTCTCCTCCCCCTCCTCATCCTCCACCTTCTCCTCCCCCTCCTCATCCTCCTCTACCTTCTCCTCTACCTCCTCCTTCTCCCCCTCCTCATCCTCCACCTCCTCCTTCTCCGCCCCCTCCTCATCCTCCACCTTCTCCTCCCCCTCCTCATCCTCCACCTCCTTCTCACCCTCCTCCACCTCCTCCTTCTCCTCCCCTGCACCTCCTCCTTTTCCTCCCTGCTCCTTCTTCTCAGCGCTTCCAAATCCTGCAGAGACCAGTAAGAAGTCCAGGTGGGACATAAGCGACCAGAAGAAGAAGGAGAAGGAGGAGAAGGATCCTCTGAGTGAGCTGCTCTTCACTGCACGAAACCAAACTGCCTCACCTGTCTCACCCCCCTCCAGCAACACCAAGCAGCAAAGTGCAGGCGACATAAAGGTAACATGACCAAACGGACTGGAGGGTCCATCCTCTGGAGACCAGGAACCAGATCAGAGACCAGAGATCAGGAACCAGATCAGAGATTAGAGACCAGAGATCAGAGACCAGAGATCAGGAACCAGATCAGAGATCAGGAACCAGATCAGAGACCAGAACCAGAGATCAGGAACCAGATCAGAGACCAGAACCAGAGATCAGGAACCAGATCAGAGATCAGAACCAGATCAGAGATCAGGAACCAGATCAGGGACCGGAGATCAGGAACCAGATCAGAGACCAGAGATCAGGAAACAGATCAGAGATCAGGAACCAGATCAGAGACCAGAACCAGACTAGAGATCAGGAACCAGATCAGAGATATCGGAGATCAGGAACCAGATCAGAGATCAGAGACCAGAGACCAGAGATCAGGAACCAGATCAGAAATCAGAGACCAGAGATCAGGAACCAGATCAGAGACCAGAACCAGAGATCAGGAACCAGATCAGAGACCAGAACCAGATCAGAGATCAGGAACCAGATCAGAGATATCGGAGATCAGGAACCAGATCAGAGACCAGAGATCAGGAACCAGATCAGAGACCAGAACCAGACTAGAGATCAGGAACCAGATCAGAGATATCGTTGATCGGCGATCAGGAACCAGATCAGAGACCAGAGATCAGGAACCAGATCAGAGACCAGAACCAGATCAGAACATGTTATGTTGTCTTGGTGTCCCAGCAGAGCTCAGGCAAGATGGAGGAAGAGGAGGAGGAGGAGGAGGAGGAGAGCAGGCCTCCCATGGATCTATTCAAGGCCATCTTTGCAGGCTCCTCCTCTTCATCGGAGGGAGAGAGCGACGAGGAGGAGGAGGACACAAAGGAGGAGGTCGAGCAACAGCCACTGAACCTCTTCAGCATCACCTCCTCCAGCATCTCCTCCTCCAGCATCACCTCCTCCTCCAGTCAGCAGAAAGGTAAAACCAGTCTGAAACACGCCATCTGATTCCAGAGGTTGAAGGTCAAAGGTCATATGAAGATGTGAATAGAAGAAGTTGAATTCTAGGTACGAGGAGGATGGGAAGAGGAGGGGGTGGAAGAGGGGAGGAGGAGAGGATGAGGAGGAGTTGATTTCTAGCTATGAGGAGGATGGAAAGAGGAGGAGGGGTGGAAGAGGGGAGGAGGAGGAGGATGAGGAGGAGTTGATTTTTAGCTATGAGGAGGATGGAAAGAGGAGGAGGGGTGGAAGAGGGGAGGAGGATGAGGAGGAGTTGATTTCTAGCTACGAGGAGGATGGCAAGAGGAGGAGGGGTGGAAAAGGGGAGGAGGAGAGGATGAGGAGTTGATTTCTAGCTATGAGGAGGATGGAAAGAGGAGGAGGGGTGGAAGAGGGGAGGAGGAGAGGATGAGGAGGAGTTGATTTTTAGCTACGAGGAGGATGGGAAGAGGAGGAGGGGTGGAAAAGGGGAGGAGGAGAGGATGAGGAGGAGTTGATTTCTAGCTATGAGGAGGATGGAAAGGAGGAGGGGTGGAAGAGGGGAGGAGGAGAGGATGAGGAGTTGATTTCTAGCTATGAGGAGGATGGAAAGGAGGAGGGGTGGAAGAGGGGAGGAGGAGAGGATGAGGAGGAGTTGATTTTTAGCTACGAGGAGGATGGGAAGAGGAGGGGGTGGAAGAGGGGAGGAGGAGAGGATGAGGAGGAGTTGATTTCTAGCTACGAGGAGGATGGGAAGAGGAGGAGGGGTGGAAAAGGGGAGGAGGAGAGGATGAGGAGGAGTTGATTTCTAGCTACGAGGAGGATGGTAAGAGGAGGGGGTGGAGCAGGAGGAGCAGTTGATAAAATACTCCTTACTAACTTATCAGGCTCGTTGGAGATGAGCCAGGCACAATGCATGCTGGGTAGTTTTGTGGGCAACGAGGAGGCGCGTACACGATCGGCTTGGCTAGGCTTGGCTAGGCTTATCACACCGACGAGAGCTGCATGTGTCTGAGGGGGAGGGCTCTCTATAAAGAGAATATTTATGTCACAATTCATTTTGGAATTATCTTGGACAGTTTAACCATTCCAATGTTTATTGAAGTGAGATGTCACTGGAACAGTTACATTACAGTGTAGAGAATAAACACAACAGTTGTAATTCTTCCAAAAGTAGTTAAGATATAAAGGTAAAAAAACATACACATTCATTCACATTCTTTTCACATAAGTGATACTTATGTATCAACCAAACCAAACAGGATATGTTAATGAAATAACAAACAATTATAAGCAATGAAACATAAATATATATCCGTAAAGCCAACATTGGGAAATAAATAATATTCCACGTAGAGGTTTTTATTATATTTCTATTATCATTCTATGTTTGTATTCGTGGATGCCTATGAACAAGACCTCACATCATATAAAAAGGCCTACACCACAATGTACAGAAGTTTACATCAAGCGACCAAAATAAAAATAAAAAACACATTTGTCCACAAGGTGGCCGCCGAGTGCGGACCTGAACACACGTCACTGAACTTTTAACCAATAGGGAACAATTCCGCTGTGAAGGAGGTGTTGGATAGCCGGTTGCAGCCGGCGAAAACCGCGCTGCCTAGCGCTACACGGAACGCCTCCTTAAAACTTGCTCCCGCGATGTTGTGGGTCATGTGATATGGTCGCGACACTGTGACGTCTTTGCAGTCGGCTGACAAGTCGGACACAAATTCTGATGTTTTCAACCCAGAATTCATCACGTTAGGTAGCCAGCTGCAGCGCGCGAGGCAACGTGAACACGGTTATGGTCTCACAAGAGCAAGGCGGTGCAGTCGCTCTCAACCGACTGCAAGCCCCGGAGCATGATGGGAAATGCCTGGCTGTCGCCTCATCTAACAGCTGATTGGCTCTTAGTTTAGACAACAAACAGCACGTTTAGTTGTGCAATAAAAGTTAAATCTGTTAACAAACGTATCTCATGTGGTTGATCATATTAATAATAATCATAATAACGACAATAAAAGAGGCTATTTATATAGACCTTATCAAAACGAGCAATTACCCTTCAGTGTGCTTTAAGAGGCAGATATTTAAAAAAAAACGCCAAAACAGCAGGTACACTACTACACCGTAGTGTTTATATTCATACATTACTTCTATTTAGTGGCATTCGTTTATACTTTATATGTTTATACTAATTTGACTCTGTCCTGACTCTTATGAAGTAACTGCACAACGTCCTGAGTAGAGGTGTATCGATTGTCAGTCCTATAGATTCTACTAAATAGATCTGCTAAAATAAATAAATAGAATGAATCGTTTTGGCGGGCTGCAGGGTGGTGTAGTGGGTAGCACTCTCGTGTCACAGCAAGAGGGTCCTGGGTTCGATTCCCGGGTCGGCCTGGGTTCCTTCTGTGTGGAGTTTGCATGTTCTCCCCGTGTAAGCGTGGGTTCTCTCCGGGTTCTCCGGCTTCCTTCCACAGTCCAAAGACATGCAAGATGGGGATAGGTTCATTGGTGACTCTAAGGGCCTGTCCACACGAAAACGTTTTCAGTGCGTAAACGCAGAAGTCTTGTGCGTTTCGCCCTTCCGTCCATCCGGATCCGGCGTTTCCGCGGCGTGAAAACGCACTTTTTTGAAACCAGCTCTCAGGGTGGAAAAGAAAAAAACGCCCCCCCCCTCCGTTTCGTGATCGTTTTCGTGTAGGCGGCGAAAACGAAAACGCTGACGTCATCGCCCCGCTCCTCGACCCTCGAGCCTGACTTCTTCCCCCGCGACGTCTCGTAACAACAACAATAACGGCGGCCTCCGTGCTCGTAGCAGATATTCTGCTCGTCTGTACGACGGCGTATCAGGGCCACTGTATGAAAAAAAAACGGAGCCGAGAGAGGGGGGCGATATTCCGGGAAAAAGCTACTTTATGACGATGCTAACAAACAACCGCTAGCTAACTTCCCATGAATGTAGGCATTTATTTGTCTAACTAATCCTTCCCAACGTGTGACAACGCCTCGTCAAGGTCCTTAGGGTGACGGCTGTTGATACTTACTGTTGGTTTTATTTATACGGGCCAAATTGTCATCTTATGGGTGTTTATTGATCGGGTAGTCGGGCGGAGATTAGCCGTAACTCTCACGTGTTGCCACAGCAACGGCAAACATCCGGTCACGCTCCGTCTCTTCTTCTGCATTTTTGTAGCAGAAACAGCGCCACATATAGGCCTGGAATATGTACTACAGCGCGCTGAGTCGTTTTCAGTGGATTCGTCTGGACGCGGATTTTCTTGAAACGACGCCAAGGCAAAACGGAGAAAAAAAGTTTGTTTTGCTTCGTGTGTACGGGGCCTGAGGGTTAGGGTTGGTAGGTGTGAATGTGAGTGTGAATGGTTGTCTGTCTCTACATGTCAGCCCTGCGATAGACTGGCGTCCAGGGTGTACCCTGCCTTCGCCCAATGACAGCTGGGATCGGCTCCAGCCCCCCCGCGACCCTAAATACAGGATAAGCGGTAGAAAATGGATGGATGGATGGAATCGTTTTGGCTTCACCAATAATCGATATAAATGCATTTAATCGGATGAATCGTGATTCTTACTTATGATTAATGTCTTAATACATTTAAGACACTCTCTCCCCTGCCAGCATGTAGTCTATTGTATAATGTTCAAAATAACTGAGCAATGTTTAATTACATTTCTGTATTCAGCATAAAATATTATGCAGGACTACATTTGTCTAGAATAAATGTTATTTTTCACCTTTCAGAAGAATACAGATAGTCTCACTCGCATTATTGCATGTTTATTTCATGGATATAGAATTTTGGTTACAAGTTACTGAATCGAATCGTTACCAAAAAAATCGTCCTTGAATCGAATCGCCAACTACTGTATCGTTAATCAAATCGCTGTGAAGCCAAAGATTCACACCCCTAGTCCTGAGGGGTTACTAAAGTATTCAGATTTTTTCTTTATTCTTATATTTATGAACAAATCTAAATAAATGTGAACGTGGTCACAAACTACAGATCGCGTCTAACAGGATGTAACTTTTTCTATGACTTCCTGTCAAATCTTCGAAGGCCGATGGAAACGCCGACTGGAGCGCAGCTTTTAGGCTCCGCCTGCTCTCGTCTACTTTCCCGGTGCAGTTCATCTCCAACGAGCCTAATGTCTGGTGATTTAACTTCCTGTCTGGTGATTTAACTAGGCGTGTTTCCAGTCATGCATGCCTCGCATTTGCCTCGCAAAACAAGGCATTCTGGGATAAGAACGTCAGAAATGTTGGTGATAACTTCCCTTTGCGACATGTCACATGACTTTAAAAACTTGCGGTATCTCCAGGTACCTCCCTTCGCATGCTTTTCTCTGCAGATGGTCTGAAATAAGTGCGGACATAAGACACTCCCCTCAACGTTGCCCTAGTTGGTTAGAATTATCACGTGGTATTTCCCACGTGAGAAAATTCCTCAGCCTCCGTCAACAACCGGACTTCAAATGCCTCGGCTCGAGTTCATCAGCGACGAAGAAAGCCAGCCCCACTGGGTAGACCATATTCTTTGTGCAAAGTCCGTGAAGTTTCGCCTGGCTCGACAGATTTTGTTATGTATATAATTATTAATAAAGTTAAAAAAAAAAAAAGTCTGTGAAGTGCACCTGTGTCCAACTTGACGTGGTGGGAACTTGACGTGTTTATGACGAGTTCCGGCGGATCCTCTCAAGTCTCGTGCATGCAAATGCATGCGATCCGAAACGCAGCCACTTTCTGCCTGATGATTTAACTTCCTGTCTGGTGATTTAACTTCCTATCTGGTTATTTAACTTCCTGTCAGGTGATTTAACTTCTTATGTGGTTATTTCACGTCCTGTCTAGTGATTTAACTTCCTATCTGGTTATTTAAATTCCTGTCTGGTGATTTAACTTCTTGTCTGGTGATTTAACTTCCTAGCCTTGTTCAGGATGGTCTTGGCTTAGACTTATCACGCCGACGAAAGCTGCAGGTGTCTGAGGGGGCGGGCTCTAAAAGAGACCGTAGCCAAATGCCGTCAAGTTGGACGACAAACGACAAAAGGCAAATCATTTCACCACAAGGTGGCCGCCGAGTGCGGACCTGAACACACGTCATTGAACTTTTAACCAACAAGAACCATTCCGCTGTAGCGGAGGTGTGGACAAGCCGGTTGCAGCCGTCGTAGACCGCGCTGCCATGCACTGCAAGAAGCGTCTCTTAAAAACTGGCTCCCGCGATGTTTTGGGTCACGTGATATGGTCGTGACCCTGTGACGTCTTGGCAGTCGGCTGCTAAGTCGGACACAAATTCTAGCCATCATGCATCGCTTTCAACCCACAATACATCACGTAAGTAGCGCGCTGCAGGCGGCTACATCAAGTCGAATCCCCCTACTGTCTGGTGATTTAACTTTCTGGCTGCGGTGGAATAGTCTGTTGCTCTTAGGAAGGTTCCTAACTGAAGAAGTGACCCGGAAGTAAACAAGTGGCCGCCATGATAAGAGCCGTTCGGATTCTCTAAATGCAAAGAAAGGAGCTCCGATGCTTCCTTTTAGATCTCCTTTAGGCTGCAACGGACCTTCCACCAAAGGAAAGGACATTACGCCGACCCACAATTCTTTGCGAGAGCAACATTTAAAGTGCCGCACACCTCGGCCATTCATGAAAACAAACGATATGTGCATTTACATATTTAACAATTACTTTCATGCAGACATATAGTCATTGGAATAGTGATGATAAATGTGTGTGGACAGTGATAATAATGAATGGTATTTTTTTATTTATTTCAATCATGTTACAAACTTGACAAAAACGAAACTAAAACCACAATTAAATGTAAATACAGCAACCGGTCAAACAGGAAGGAGGAGCTGCTGGACCTGAAGCCGGTCAGTGAACCAGCTGTTTATAAAACCAACATGTGGAGAAGTGGACGATGCGCTTTTTGTAGTCCATTATTGTAGTTTCTCCAGCGCAGACGCACGTCAATCGCCGGTGCCGATCATCAGCGGCCGCGTTTTAATGACGTAGCTTAGTGAAAGTCCGGTCGGATTCTCTGAGCACCGCGGTCGTCTTTTCCTAAATCCTTTTGAGTTCTCCTATCGCCTTTCCTTAACCCTGTGACGTTTTCGCCAGAGGTCAAGTTTGTAACTTCCTGTATGGTGATTTTAACTTCCTGTTGGTAACTTCCTGTCTCTTTAAAAGCGGCGGTTTCGTCCCAGAAATCGACACAAGAAGAAGCGTTTGGTCCGAAGCTCCCGCCTCCGTCAGCTGATCTCAGTGAGTCACACGTCAGCTGACTCATTGTTGTTTCATCCAGTTATGACGTCACTGTGTTGGGGACTAGTTTCTGCAGCGGAGGGATCCACGTGTTATTTTATTATGTTATTAATGGTTTTCTGGATTGAAGTTGTAAATAGTCGAAACCAACCTCACGTTGTTCTCCTGTTCAGCCAGAGGAGGCGCCACCTTCACCAGCTCGAAATGTGAGGAGGAGAAACGCAGACGGAGGAGCAAGGACAAGAAGAACAAGAAGGAGCACAAACACAAGAAGGAGAAGAAGGTACAGGGAACATCTCATTTCCTGCTCTCCCTGCTCCTCCCGCTTCTGCTGCTCCCCCTGTTCCTCCTGCTTCTCCTGCTCCCCCTGTTCCTCCTGCTCGTCCTCCTGCTCGTTTGTTTGTTTGTTTGTTTTATTTCAAGGGAAAAAAAGGAATAACATTCACAGTCAATTACACTCATGTCACTTGAAAGGGAGATGGAAGAAGCTTGCGCTTATTCGATTCCAAACCCTCACTCACACCACACTATACAAAACATACAATAAACAGAAACACAAGACAAAGACAGGCCCCAAACACTCTGACCATACACCCCTCTGCCCCATGAAAATACATGATAAACAGTAAACAGAACTCAAGTGTGTAGCTCCACTGGCTCACTGTTCACAATTGCGCATATATTTATATTTACAATATTCATTCATTTGTACCTGTACAGTTAAATGTACATATGAAATCCACTACACACAAATACAAAGTAATAAATACAATATTTCTACATTATGAATACAGTTATCAAATTGGTCTATCACACATACCCAGACCCATACACATGCAGTGTGCATGTGCCTGTTTATGAGGGCATCACGCTCTCAAATCTCTTCCTGATACTTACTCATTATGTATTTTTTAAACATTTTTTTAAATTGACTAAGATTTGTACATGTTTTTATTTCCTCACTTAGGCTGTTCCACAATATGACTCCTTTAACTGAAATGCACATAGATTTAAGGGTTGTCCTTACTTTTGGTTGATATAGTTTGTTGATTCCTCTGAGATTATGTGTGTGATGAGCATCTCGATCTTGAAAAAGATTCTGGATGTGATCAGGAAGAGAGTTTTTTGATGCTTTGTACATAAGCTGAGCTGTTTTATAGTTTACTAAGTCATGTAATTTTAAGTTAAATGTGATATAAAACAGTGGATGGGTGTGATCATTATATTTTACTTTATGAACAATTCTGATAGCTCTTTTTTGGAGAGTAACTAAAGGTAACAGATTTGTTTTATAGCAGTTCCCCCAAACTTCAATACAGTAATTCAGGTAAGACATTATAAAAGAGTGATACAAGATAAATAAGGCATTTTGATTTAGCATTGGACTACATCTTTTCATCACAACAACACACTTTGCTATTTTGGATCTCAAATAATTTATATGGGGTTGCCAAGACAGCTTTTCCTCAATAATTACTCCTAAAAACACATTTTGCTGTACTCTTCCAATAATTGTATCATTCATTTGTACTGTCATGTCTGTATTCCGCTTTCCAAACAGCATAAGTTTAGTCTTTTTTAAATTAAGTGATAATTTATTCATATCAAACCATTTTTTTAATTTATACATTCCTTGACTTATTTGATTGAGAAGATTCTCCAAATCCCCACCCGAGCAAAGGATAGTAGTGTCATCCGCAAATACAATAAATTTCATTAGTTTGGATACTTTACAAATTTCATTAATATAGAGTAAAAACAATGTTGGCCCAAGGATTGAACCTTGAGGTACCCCACACATGATCTTACTGCATGAAGATTTGTATTGGTCAAACTGTACAAACTGCTGCCTATCTCCCAAGTAGCTCTCCAACCAGTTTTGTGTTATTCCTCTAATACCATAGTTGTCCAATTTATGTAATAAAATATGATGATCAATTGTGTCGAACGCCTTTTGTAAATCAATCAAAATGCCAATAGTAAATTTTTTTCTATACAGTTTGTGATTTCTTCAACAAGTTCAATTAGAGCTAGTGGTGTTGACCGCCCTTGTCTAAAGCCATATTGGCTGTTTGACAACAAATTGTTTTTTTCGATCAAATCCACCAGTCTTGAGTTGAATAATTTTTCCAGTATTTTTGAAAGCTGGGGTAAAAGGGAGACAGGACGGTAGTTTGTGAAGGAATGTTTATCGCCTGATTTGAATAGAGGAATTACTTTGGCTATTTTCATTTTAGTGGGAAATTGTCCATATTTAAATGACAGGTTGCAGATCGTCCTTCTTCTACTGCTCCTCCTGCTCCTCATGACTTGACTGTCTCTTTGTTTCCCCAGAAGAAGAAACATAAGAAGCACGAACACAGAGGGAAGCAGCAGAAGAAGAGTCAGAGGGAGACGGGAGGAGGCGGCAGCGGAGGAGGAGGCGGTGGTGAGGTGTCGACACAGGAGCTGCTCAGAAGGTCAGAGGTCACTCTGAATAATATTATCTTTTAATATTTGCAAAAACTGCTGCTAGCTGCTGGCTGCAGGCTACTAGCTGCAGGCTGCTAGCTGCTGGCTGCAGGCTACTAGCTGCTGGCTGCAAGCTACTAGCTGCTGGCTGCTAGCTGCTGGCTGCTTGCTAGTAGAAGTAGGAAAGGATAGACATGCATCCAAACCCAACACACAAGAACGAAGCACGCAGACGGCAACCAATCGGGATGCAGATCACCTCTACAACCAGGAAGTGAGAGTGAAGACACGGGCTGCGTTTCAAAAACAGGTTGAGTCGCCCTCACTCACTTGCCCTCAGCCCTTGCTATGACGTCACACGGAGGCCACTTGGAGGGCGGAGGGAAAGTGGGTGGAGGAGGAGTGAAAGAGGTAAATGGAACACACCTGCCCTCGTTCACTAACAGCCCAGACAATCATGGATCAACCACACGTTGTTGGAGTAGCGCTATACTGCCTATTCCAAATTACACAGAATATGCGGAGACTCATTTCATTGAGACGAAGACGTATTCTACGCTTGATGGCAATACGGCGGCTTATATACTTACACTTGTAAACGGTGGGCTCTGCCATAACTCTGCAACAGACAGTCTAACTGCACAATTTAAGAAAATGAATTAAATTTAATTCATTTTCTACTTTCTTCTTTCTTCTTCTTCCTTGGTGGTGAATAGACAGCAGACAATGGTGTTTGAGGTTCATTATCGCCACCGCATGGACATATTTTTTGTGCACCACTGCAATGCATTGTGGGTGATATACAGCTCTGAAGTGACCATCGTTGTTGACTCGATCACTCAGCCCTCAAGGGTCGATCTCACCGGAGTTCACTTCAGCTGTTCAGGGAATTGGAACAGCCCTTATGGTGGCGGCGGGGATTCCCCCGAGGGCAAGTGCTTAGGGCAAGTGAGCGAGGGCGACTCAAACTGTTTTTGAAACGCAGCCACAGTGTGACATGAGGAGGGGACCTGATCCAGGAGACTGGTTTGAGGTTCTGATGACCCACGTGGTCATTGGTGAAGGCTCAGATCTCAGACAGGAAGCACCTGGATGGGATCACATGACCACGACACGTGGACACAGGCTGATTTTAAGGTCATATTGATAACATTTTTATGTAAATGAATAATTTAAAAAATACATCCACGGAGCTTTTAGAAAGGTGCAGAACCAAAGTATCACTTCTTGTGAACAAAATGTTTTGATTGTGAATTAATGATTTAAAAAAAATGTTGTCGGTCCGTAATGAATATTTTCATTGTGTGTGGGCCAATAGAATAACGGCGTTGGTATCACATGGTATCTTTGTAGTCTTTGGGGTTGCCAGTTAGTGTGGAGAAAACGGGAAAATGTCGGTCAGTGACAAACGTTCGGTCGTAGGCTGAAGGATGAAACGCTACACGAGGTAACCGCTAGCGTTAAAGCTAGCATTTAGCTTACACGGACACTGGCAACCCGTTGAGGCGCTTCGACAGCCGTAGTGACGTGGATGCAATGAAGGGCGACATCTAGTGGCCGGATGTCATCAGTGTTGTCAATAGCATCTTTAATGTCTCTCTCTCTGTCTCCCTCCATCCAGACTGAGAAACGTCCAATCACATGAGAGCTGGTGAAGACGCGTGTCCTCTGTGAGGACGTCTGTCCTCCACACTGATCACATGATCACTTGTAGTTCTTAAACAATAAAATGTCTCATGTTGATCCATTTGGTTCTTTTGAGTTCTTTTTACTTTGTTGCATCGCCCGGGGGGGGGGCAAAGGGTTGCTATGGTTACTGCTGTTATTGTTGCTGCTAGCAGTGATGGGAGACGTACTCTATTTTACTTCAGTAGAAGTATTAGTACTAATGTTTAGAAATACGCTGTACAAGTAAAAGTTCTGTGTTCAAAATCTGAAAGTAAAAACTACAGGTAACTTATAAACTATAGAGGTATTCTACAGTAGAAGTATGATGTGACGTGGGGATGGAGAGGGGTCTGGCTGCAGACCTCCACCGTCAGGCTGCCTCCACTGTCAGGACAGGAAATAACAAACTTTTTGTGCGTCTCTTAAATGACTCCGGCGGAGGAGGAGGAGAAGGAGTAGTAGTAGTAGAAGAAGAAGAAGAAGAAGAAGAAAAAGAAGAAGAGAGGTTGGAAGAAGACAGGTTGGACGAGGACGATTAAAAAGATTGACGATTGAAAAGATTGACGTTACCGTTGGGACAACAGTAAGTAACAAAATATGTATCCATCAACCAGGTTGCATGTAGTCGTTTTACTAGCCGCGTTCGGTGTGAACGCACGCACGCAAGTTACCAACGTGGATGGATTGTAGTTTTTTATGCTAACGGTGGCTAGCGGTTGACTGACGTCCAACTTATTTGTTGTCTAAATGAAAATGACATGATGATTTAAAGGCTATCCTTCATTCCACTCGTTTTATACTCTTCCTTATTGAAATAAGAACATATAAAATATATATTTTAACGGCACTTTTGTCTGTGTTGTGTAGATGCATCACTCAATCTATGAGGAGGGTAAAGGGCTTCAAGTGGAACGCTGCACAACTTGTTGTAAGCTGTTCCACTGCCCCCTTTGCCCCAAACACAAGCCGAGCCAAAGGGCAAAGATTCAGCTGCACATTGATGTGCATATGAAGAATTCCATTACATTCAAAGGTATGGATTTATTTGTGTCTGTGACTTTGTGTACTCTTATGTCTTTTTGTTGGCTAATTTAAACTTTTCTTTTGCTCTTAGACAAAAAGATATGCAGGTGCAACTTAAATTGCAGAAGTACAGGCCATTTTCATTGCCCTCTATGTGGCAAAACCATAATTAGAAAGAAAGATATGGAGATCCACGTTGATGTGTGCCAAGGAGCGACAGCCGCTGCTCCCCCTCTTTCAACAACCACCGTTCCACCTGTCTCCACACCGACTGTTCCTCCTCCCCAACCAGCAACATCTACCTCCACACCTTCTACAAACCCATCCAACACACCTACCCAGGGGCCCACAAAGAAATGTCTTCATAATAAGGTGCAATGCCCGTATTGCAGACTGACCTGCCATAAAAAAAACGTATCCAAGCACATACAGAGGAGGCACAGTAAGAAGTCCAATGCAACAATAAAAAGTGCTTTGAAGAGTGTCTGTGTAGATGCTACAAACGGAATTTCTGCTGTTCAATTCATGTGCAAAAGAAAACCTGGGGCCATCAGCATAAAGTGCAATGTGAGCTAGAAGAGTGCAGACTGTATCATTTGATGGCAATCCGAAGCGGATTAACCTTCAGTCAATGTGAGCACATCTGCTCACATTGACTGAAGGTTGCAGAAAACTGCACAGAAATCGCCACAGAAGAATTTCTCCAAGAGGACGTTCTGGCTGAAATGGTTGATTTAAAAATTTTTGGTGAGGCCAAAAAGGCCATTTGCTTGAAAAAGCAAAAAAATGCCATGAAAGCCCATGTCCCTTTTTGTGTGGAGGTGTCTTTTGAAAAAGACCCTAAGAAATTTGTTTTTTCAGTACACGAGCCGGCATTGCATCATTATAGTCGCCTTGGGAGGGTGATGGTAACATACAACGCAACAGCTAACACCTGGCACTGCCCTTGTGCAAAACCTAGATTGTCCTGCATCCACAAAAACATAAGTAAGTGGCATTTATTTCAGACCAACCCAGACCTGTTTCGATCAGAGATTCCCCCAAGTTCACCCAAACAGCAACAAGGCACTGTGTATCCACCATCTGGTGAAACGTTGAAGCAGCTTGTTCACTACATCTACAAGCAGAAAAAGCTCCCAGACAGCCTACCTGGCTGTTTATACTCAATTCTTTTGCTTTGCAATACAGTATTCAAAATCAGCAGTAATTGTTAACTTTTAAGAAGGGGAAAGGAATGCAAAGTGAGCACTTTATTTTCATTATACCATTACTTGGTTAGTACTTTTTTAGGAAAATAACCGTTTACATATACATAAAAGTACCACTTTCATTTATATTATTTGTAAATAAACCTTTGTCTGCCTGTTGAAAACATACAAACCGGCTTCTCAGTTTCCTCTGTGGCTTGGGAGTGAGGAAGGTGTCCACTCATTCACTCATTAACTTGTATCATTAAATCTATAGAACATCTCTGAATAAATACATTTTCCATTAGACTCATTTTTATATGGGCTAATGTAAATATAGGCTATGACTTCATTTTGACACTTGATGCAGGCTAATGCAATGCTGGTAGACGTATGCAAAGTATAAATTCATGTTTTTCGTGTTAGAGTTGATTAATTAAAATAAATAAACATTAATTAAAATAAATAAACAACAAAGCGGCTTCAAAAGTGTGTCCTGACATGGCAGCCTGAGAGTGGAGCCTGCACGTATATGTGTATTTCAATTAATAAAGGTATAAAACGAGTGGACTGAAGGACAGCAAAACATTAAATCCTCATGTAATTTTCCTTTACACAACAAATAATCTGATCGTCAGTCAACCGTTAGCCATCGTTAGCTTAACTAATTTATTACAAACATCCACATTCGGTATTATCATTCGGTACTTTGCAAACGTAACCCGTGGTTTCGGGTGTATGTGAACGCCGGAGTCATTTAAGAGACGCATTTCCTGTCCTGACAGTGGAGGCAGCCTGACGGTGGAGCCTGCACCGGAAGCAGCCTGACGGTGGAGGTCTGCAGCCAGACGCTCTTGGGGGGATGTGGACCTGATGAAGGGGGGGGGGGGGGGGATGTAGACCTGATGATGGGGGGGGGGGGGGATGTGGACCTGATGAAGTTGTGAGGGGGATGTGGACCTGATGAAGTTGTGAGGGGGATGTGGACCTGATGAAGTTGTGAGGGGGATGTGGACCTGATGAAGGGGGGGGGGATGTGGACCTGATGAAGGGGGGGGGGGGGGGGGGGGGATGTGGACCTGATGAAGTTGTGAGGGGGATGTGGACCTGATGAAGTTGTGAGGGGGGGATGTGGACCTGATGAAGGGGGGGGGGGGGGGCTGGACCTGATGAAGTTGTGAGGGGGATGTGGACCTGATGAAGTTGTGAGGGGGATGTGGACCTGATGAAGTTGTGAGGGGGGGATGTGGACCTGATGAAGGGGGGGGGGGGGGGGGGGATGTGGACCTGATGAAGTTGTGAGGGGGATGTGGACCTGATGATGGGGGGGGGTGGACCCGATGAGGGGGGGGGGGGGGGGGATGTGGACCTGATGAAGTTGTGAGGGGGATGTGGACCTGATGAAGTTGTTAGGAACAATCTCACAACACAATTCAAAATACACTGACATAGACACTCTAGATTACGAAAACACAAGAACACAAAGACACTTGCTCAAAAGACAGTTCTAAAGACAAAAACAAAGAAAGGCACTGCAGCCAACATTATTTACATTTACATTTAGGTCATTTAGCAGACGCTTTTGTCCAAAGCGACTTACAATAAGTATTTGTCAAAAGAAGGAAACAAAGAAACCACAACGTATCATTGCTGATAAAGTAAGAGCTAAATATAGAACAAGTGTTAGGTCCTCATCTGAGTAAAGTAGTACCTTAAAGGCGAGTCCACACCGGACCGAAAATCTGCGTCTTTGAGAGAGTCGGCGTCCGTGACATGAGTCTACTTGGTGTGGTCGCTCGAATCGGCCACGGCGGCGTTCATTTCAGCCGATTCAAATGTATAATCCGCCATTCGAGTCGGTCATTCTTTTACCATTCTGATTGGTGGAGGCTAGCAGCTTGACTAGCGAATCAGTGAAGCCCGGAAGTGACGATGGTAAACATACCAGATAAACAGTGGAATCCACGGCTTCACCCACTTAGTGCGCCTAATAACTGTTCTCTTTCTTTTTCGCTTACGACTGTCTTCTTCCAGAATAAGTGCGAGAGCTGACAAGGCCAGTGTCTCCGTATCGACATCATCCAACATTTTAGATTTTTCCGTTCAGAGAGTAATCACAACTACAGTCTACAACCTCACTCTGCTGACAACAGTGACTGGTGAGGACAGCGTGCTCTGTGTTATGGTCTAGAGAGGACCGGCTACTTCCGGTTTCGTGTTGGCCCACAATACAGATTAGCGCCCCCTGTTGTTTTGGAGACATTACATCTCGCGCAAGCGCGGAACGTATGGCGTCGGCTGTAATTCCGTAGGTGTGAACCGCCCATGTCATTGTTCGAGTCGGCCATATTAAGTAGCCAGGCTTCATTTACCGACGCGAGTCGGGCAGTTCTTCCGGTGTGGACTCGCCTTAAGAGCGACAGTGCTATGATCAGAGTGCTATAGGTAAGGTTTTTTTTTGGGGGGGGGGGTGTTAGTGGGTCATGCTATGTAGAGTCGAGGTGAAGTCTGAACAGGTGAGTCTTGAGCCTTTTTCGTTAGATGGCAGTGACTCTGCTGTCCTGACATTGATCGCTAGTTCGTTCCACCACTGAGGACCAGAACACAGAAGAGTCTGGACTTTGCTGAGCGACATTTGTTTGATTTCAGCGATGGTGGTACCAGCCGGCCAGCTGAAGTAGAGGAGCGAAGTGCTCGCTTCGGGGCATGAGGTTTGACCAGTGTTTGAAGGTAGATGGGTGCCGTTCCATTGATGGCCAGTCCCATCGTCTTGAATTGGATGCGTGCTGCAACAGGGAGCCAGTGGAGGTCACGGAGGAGGGGGGTCACATGGGAGAATTTGGGTAGATTGAAGATAAGGCATGCTGCAGCGTTCTGGATACGGCACATTATGGCACCTCTTAATACTCAAGGACCAGTAGTTCAACCATACAGATTTATCCTTCCCGGGTAAACAAAAACAATTTTAGCTTCTTCTTGAAGCATGCAATGTTATTATCCAAGACCAAAAAAAGTGGTAATTTGTTCCATGCCGCCATTGCCCTGTAGTTCAATGTCTTCTGTTTTAAGTTTGTTCTCCATAATGGTAACAAGAACCGACATTCAGTCATTTCCCTCGTAAAATGATTGTGTGTCTGAAAAAAAAGATAAACTTCTGTGCAATATTTCTGGTGTTTTTGTCATGACTAACTTTTTAATGAAACACATCAGTGAATATTGCACTCTACTTTCAACACGCTAAATGGCGATTCATTGTTCTTGTATTGGTCTTGTACGGGCATTTTAGAACCAAGCGAGCCGCTTTGTTCTGGGCCACCTGTAGTCTAGTCATATTTCTCTTTGATGTATTGGACCAGATCACAGAGCAGTAATCCAAGTGTGTCAGCACTAGTGCTTGTTGTACTACTTGTTTAATTAACTGATTAGGTATGCATTTCCTACAGTGTTTAATCACAGCCATACCTCTGCCCATGTTCTGCATTATCTCGTCCACTTGTTTATTCCAGGACATTTGACTGTCTACAGTAATGCCCAATAATTTTACTTCTCTTACTTGTTCTATCACTGTGTCTCCCATAGTTAAGTGGAGCACAGGATCCTCCTTTAATAAATACCTTGTACCAAAAACAATACACTTTGTTTTTCCTTTGTTTAGAACTAATTTATTCCTTCTCATCCATTTTTCTGTTAAATATAATTCCTCATTTAAAATTTTAGTTAGTTTAGCAGGTGTATTTGCGGACGTATAAATAGTAGAGTCATCGGCATACATCGCAATGGTGGCATGATTCAGAATTAGCGGTAAATCATTAATAAATATCGAAAACAAAAGCGGCCCCAAAGAGCTCCCTTGTGGCACCCCACAGCTCACAGCTCAGATTAACTACCATTAAAAAATACTGTACTTTTCCTATTAGTTAGGTAACTCTTCACCCATTCAATAGCAGATGGTTCGAAGCCATAGCAACATAACTTATTCAATAACACTTTGTGGTCCAAAACATCAAACGCCGGGCTCAGATCTAACAGTACAGCACCAACTAATTTTTTATCATCTATATCCTTCATCCAATCATCCGTCATCTGAGCAAGAGCTGTGGGGGATATGGCCCTGATGAAGTGGTGAGGGGGGGGGGGGGGGGGGTTGTGGACCTAATGAAGTGGTGAGGGGGGGGGGGGGGGGGGGGTTGTGGACCTAATGAAGTGGTGAGGGGGGGGGGGGGGGGTTGTGGACCTAATGAAGTGGTGAGGGGGATATGGCCCTGATAAAGTGGGGGGGGGGTTGTGGACCTGATGAAGTGGTGAGGGGGATATGGCCCTGATAAAGTGGGGGGGGGGTTGTGGACCTGATGAAGTGGTGAGGGGGGATATGGCCCTGATGAAGTGGTATAGGGGGATGTGGACTGAGGAAACGGGAAGTTGACACTTTTCAAACACGTTTATTATTTTACAGAAAGAAACGTTTTCTCTTGACAGAATATTCAGATTTGTTGACATTTAAAAACCAGCAGCGTCTTCATAACAAAGCCATCTTTCATCACTAAAACGCTGAGTCATGATGAGCACACGTCATCTTCAGTCATCAGTCAGCAGATCGGCCACTCTGTTTTTAGAGCAGATCATCGATTCATTGATCAGGAGCGTTGTTGTGGTGATGTTATCAGGTCAACGCGGCTGACAGGTGAGCGGCGTGGCTCATTATACACTTCCTGTCTGAGAGACCAGTTACATAAGGGCTGACAGATGTCCTGAGGGTCTCTGCCGATGTGGGGTCCTGGTCTCAGTGGGGTTCTGGTGGAGGTTTAGTCCTGAGGGACTACCTGCAGACCTGGACCTCCTCCTCTGGTCTCCCAGTCTGGCGTGGGCGGGGCATCAGAAGGTGCTCTGCAGCAGACAGTGGCAGCCGCAGCCAGCCGGGCACTCTTCCTGGCGGCGGAACCAGTCCATCATGTGACCCGTGTGACCTCCGTGACCGCAGCTCAGGCAGAAGTTGGACGAGCCACGGACCGCCACATGGCACACGGCGCACTGGAAGGTGAGTCGCTTACAGACGGCACACTGCGTCCCGCGGGCCTGAGTCCGGCAGTGGCAGCAGTACACGCCGAACTCTGCAGAGCCAACACAACCATGTAGTTAGGTTGAGACTAAACTACATAGTTAGGTTGAGACAACACAACCACATAGTTAGGTTGAGACTAAACTACATAGTTAGGTTGAGACAACACAACCACATAGTTAGGTTGAGACAGCACAACCACATAGTTAGGTTGAGACTAAACTACATAGTTAGGTTGAGACAACACAACCACGTAGTTGGGTTGAGACTAAACTACGTGGTTAGGTTGAGACAACTAAACTACATAGTTAGGTTGAGACGACTAAACCACGTAGTTAGGTTGAGACGACTAAACCACGTAGTTAGGTTGAGACAACTAAACTACGTAGTTAGGTTGAGACAACTAAACTACATAGTTAGGTTGAGACGACTAAACCACGTAGTTAGGTTGAGACGACTAAACCACGTAGTTAGGTTGAGACAACTAAACTACATAGTTAGGTTGAGACGACTAAACCACGTAGTTAGGTTGAGACGACTAAACCACGTAGTTAGGTTGAGACAACTAAACTACGTAGTTAGGTTGAGACAACTAAACTACATAGTTAGGTTGAGACGACTAAACCACGTAGTTAGGTTGAGACGACTAAACCACGTAGTTAGGTTGAGACAACTAAACTACGTAGTTAGGTTGAGACGACTAAACTACATAGTTAGGTTGAGACGACTAAACCACGTAGTTAGGTTGAGACGACTAAACTACGTAGTTAGGTTGAGACAACTAAACTACGTAGTTAGGTTAAGACAACTAAACTACATAGTTAGGTTGAGACTAAACTAGGAGTTAAGTTGAGACGACTAAAGTACATCGTTAGGTTGAGACTAAACTACATAGTTAGGTTGAGGCGACTGAACCACGTAGTTAGGTTGACACTCATCTATGTAGTTAGATTGAGACTCATCTACGTAGTTAGGTTGACACTCATCTACGTAGTTAGGTTGAGACGTACCGATGCCTTTGTGAGGCTCCGGCGGACACGAGGCGAACTTGAGCACGTCGGCCCGTTTGTCCCTCAGGCCCCAGCGGTACAGGATCTCACCGTAACACTTCTTGAAGTCATCAAACTGCAGCGTGTTGGCGGGGTCCAGCAGTCTGCAGGGAGGGAACATGACATCACCAACCGCTCACACCAGTTCCTCCCACCATCTCCTCTTCAAAGCTACATCACCTCTTGTTCATGTCGTGTTGCTCTCGCTCTCGTTCCCGTGGGTCGACATACCCTTGGTTGCCATGGCGATAGTCGTCAGGAGAGGACTCCCCCCATGGGTTGGCATGCTCCGAGTCTCTACCTGCAAACAATGAAAGCATCAGATGGGGCGGCGCTACCGTGGCCGGCCTGTATGTGGCGCTGTGGCGTCTCACCCGTGTTCCAGGTGGTGGTGGTGATGGAGTCAGAGGTGCTGGAGGCGGAGCCTGAGGTGACGGAGCTGGACGTGTAGCTGGGCTGAGAACACAACAGACGCATCATGACATCACTTGTCGCTGATTCACTACATGTCCAGATGTTGGAGGTTGTTAGGCTAAGCTAGGCTAAGGAGGTGGAGGTACGTACGTAGCGGGAGTGGTGGGCGGGGTATGCGGTGGAGCGTGGCGGGTGGTATCCGTACAGACAGCCGTCTGGGGGCGGAGCCTGAGCTCTGAACACGCTGCACAACATCGCCAGAGTCTGGACGTCACTCATGTGACTGTAGTGATCCAACCTGCAGACAGACAGACGTCACGTTTCCTGCGCACTTATTTCTTCAGAACTACGTTTGAATAATTTCAAACATCTGTCTGTCTGTCTGCCTGCCTGTCTGTCTGTCTCCATAGTGTTCTGCTGGATGAACTAAAGCTATATTTTCCATCACAGCATTTTTAAGGACCGTGCTGTAAGGTTAATTTCTGATTAAAGTTCTCACAGAGTCTCCAGCAGGTGGCGTCCAAACGGGTGTCTGGCCCAAGGGGTCTCTGTGTCCGGGTCTGAGTCTGGACTGAGGTCTTCACTGGTTGATGCAGATGCCAGGGCCCACACCTCCACAAACACACAAGACAAACGTAGTTAGGTTGAGACGACTAAACCACACACACACACAGAAGATAGAAGAATACCTTCGCCACGTCCCTGCGGCCGACTGTCAGCGACGCCGCCGCGTTCTTCTTACACGTTTCTTGGATGTCGTTTATGTTCAGACTGGGACACAAAATACATATATATATATATATATATATATATATACACACTACCAGGGCCTGGACCAGCTGACAGCTTTGATTCAGAGACTACCAGGACCTGGACCAGCTGACAGCTCTGATTCAGAGACTACCAGGATCTGGACCAGCTGACAGCTCTGATTCAGAGACTACCAGGATCTGGACCAGCTGACAGCCCTGATTGATTCGTAGAGTAGTTGATCAATAGACTCATCAGTAGTCTCTCACATGTAGCTCTCTCCCAGAGCCTTGTGGACCGGCAGCAGGCAGGAGATCTCCTGGATGATGACTTTACCAGCAAGTTTGATTGGACGGTTGCCGTAGTCCATCCCCTCTCGCTTCGTCTTAAACCGGCGGGATTTCTATCAGACAAACAGACAGGCAGAGAGACAGGCGGGGGTGGAGGAGGGAGACAGCAGGCCGTTGGGAGACAAAGCACCACCTGATTAAAAGTGGTCTGGATGACGGATTACTGTAAGAGACGGTTCACAGTGCGAGACGCCGTGTTCATGAGTCTGATCAGGTCTAGGTGGATCCAACTAGGAGTCTGAGGAGTCTGAACTATTGATCAGAGCTTCATCAGGAGGAGTGTCAGAGGCCGAGGTCCTGAACCACCTGGGTCACTGTGGCGGACCTCGTCAGCAGAGCTCGCAGTGTGAACGCTCGGTTAGTTTTCACTTTTCATTTGGAGCCTGAACAGCCAGATTACCTGAAAACCTGAACCACAGGGACTTACCTGCTGGACCAAACGTTAGCATTCAAAGCCTCATAGTTGGAGAGCAGAAGCTAGTGATCGGCTGGTAGAAGCTAGCGATCGAGTGATCAGTCGATAGAAGCTAGTGATAAGTCAGTAGAAGCTAGTTATCGGTCAGTAGAAGCTAGCGATCGAGTGATCAGTCGGTAGAAGCTTGCGATCAGTCGGTAGAAGCCAGTGACTAGTGATCTGGTAGGAGCTAGTGATCGGTCGGTAGAAGCTAGTGATTGATTGGTAGAAGCTAGTGATCGGCTATTAGAAGCTAGTGATCTCGTGATCGGTCGGTAGAAGCTAATGATCGGTCGGTGTGAGTCAACTTGTTAGCGCTCAATGTATGTTAGTGGAGAGGATGTCAGCCAATCAGAGACATGCAACAAACGTAGCGTTCAAGTCAGGAACGCTGTGAGGAAGGGGGCGACCAGTACCGGCCAATCACAGAGGGTCTGGACAGACCAGCGGCGGGAGGCAGAGATTGGGAGCTTCTGATTGGAGGATAATAGGAAGGAGGAGTCGCCCACAGCAGCATGGGGGCAGGTGATTGGTCGGAGGAAAAACAACACAGGAGGAAATAAAAGAAACAGGCTCATCAGAGAGACGAGACTTTGACATGTCAGTAACTCTGCAGCGCTCCACATTCCCAGGTCCCCTGAACTACCCATCGTCTCAGTGTATTCACTGGGAATGTGGTCAGTGAAGGGGGCGGAGCTTCACGTGTCAAGGTACGGAGGAGAGCTGTGAGTCTGTGTGTATATATATATAAAACACATATATATAGATGTATATAACGCATATACACTCACCGGCCACTTTATTAGGTACACCTGTCCAACTGCTCGTTAACGCAAATTTCTAATCAGCCAATCACATGGCAGCAACTCAATGCATTTAGGCATGTAGACATGGTGAAGAGGATCTGCTGCAGTTCAAACCGAGCATCAGAATGGGGAAGAAAGGTGATTTAAGTGACTTTGAACGTGGCATGGTTGTTGGTGCCAGACGGGCTGGTCTGAGTATTTCAGAAACTTCTGATCTACTGGGATTTTCACGAACAACCATCTCTAGGGTTTACAGAGAATGGTCCGAAAAAGAGAAAATATCCAGTGAGCGGCAGTTCTGTGGCCGACAATGCCTTGTTGATGCCAGAGGTCAGAGGAGAATGGCCAGACTGGTTCCAGCTGATAGAAAGGCAACAGTAACTCAAATAACCACTCGTTACAACCGAGGTATGCAGAAGAGCATCTCTGAACGCACAACACGTGGAACCTTGAGGTGGATGGGCTACAGCAGCAGAAGACCACACCGGGTGCCACTCCTGTCAGCTAAGAACAGGAAACTGAGGCTACAATTCACACAGGCTCACCAAAACTGGACAATAGAAGATTGGAAAAACGTTGCCTGGTCTGATGAGTCTGGATTTCTGCTGCGACATTCGGATGGTAGGGTCAGAATTTGGCATCAACAACATGAAAGCATGGATCCATCCTGCCTTGTATCAACGGTTCAGGCTGCTGGTGGTGTAATGGTGTGGGGGGTATTTGCACACTTTGGGCCCATTAGTACCAATTGAGCATCGTGTCAACGCCACAGCCTACCTGAGTATTGTTGCTGACCATGTCCATCCCTTTATGACCACAGTGTACCCATCTTCTGATGGCCTCTTCCAGCAAGATAACGCACCATGTCATAAAGCGCCAATCATCTCAGACTGGTTTCTTGAACATGACAATGAGTTCACTGTACTCAAACGGCCTCCACAGTCACCAGATCTCCATCCAATAGAGCACCTTTGGGATGTGGTGGAACGGGAGATTCGCATCATGGATGTGCAGCCGACAAATCTGCAGCAACTGTGTGATGCTATCATGTCAATATGGACCAAACTCTCTGAGGAATTTTTCCAGTACCTTGTTGAATCTATGCCACGAAGGATTAAGGCAGTTCTGAAGGCAAAAGGGGGTCCAACCCGGTACTAGCAAGGTGTACCCAATAAAGTGGCCGGTGAGCCCTGCGTGGTTGACTCCGCCGTCTGTGTGTGAATGTGTGCGTGGATGGGTGAATGTCAGTCATTCCTGTAAAGCGCTTTGGAGAAAAGCGCTTTATAAATGAGGCCATTTACCATTTTATATATATATATATATATATTACCCGTTCCTTGTAGTAGAAGGAGGAGATGGACACGGTGTCTTTGTCGGAGCGAGTCGGACTGCCGCTGTACAACCTCAGAGTGCTCTGAGACTCTGAACGCATCTTCATTGGCGTCAACACTCCGCTGTGATAGGCCGAGAGAGCTGACAGGGACCTGGACACACACACACACACAGGTTAGCCTAGCTTAGCACATAGACTGGAAGCGGGGGGGAATGCTAGCTGATCGCTACGTGTTGACTGGTTCTGATCAAACACCAGGGACCCTCGTTTACCTGTGAGTGTGTTCACCTGGGCGTGTGTTTACCTGGGCGTGGGCTCAGTGGGCGGGGCAGAGCGGTGCATGGTGATTGGTCGGGTGAAGTACACCAGGCAGCCAGTGCCACAGAAACGAGCCCCAGAGGTCCGAGGGAATGGGATGTTGGCGTCCTGGAGACACAAGAACACAACCATCCTTGTAATCTTCAACCCTCCATGATGTCATCGTCTGACATCACGCTGTCGTCGTCATCATCGTCAGTCACCTGATAGGAGCCGTATGTGTTGGTGACCCGGGGGAAGGCCTGCAGGGCCGGGGCCACGGGGTTGGACAGGACGAAGGGTCCCGAGGCCGGACCATCCTCCTGGGTCTGACAGGGGGGACACTCGTTAGTTTTGGTGTGTGAGACTTCCCCCTCTAAAGCGGGACAGTGAACACATCGTGTGTCCTCACCATATCCGTCTCCAGACAGGACACCAGCTGGCGGACACACGGCTCCAGACAGTTCTGGTTCCTCTTCACCTTCTGGAGCGACGTGTCGGTCAGAACCTGAACATAACACACACACCGGTTCAAACTCTGGGCTGCGTTCAGGAACATCGGGAGCTTCTGGAACTTGGTCTGTTCTGACCAACATGTCATTCAGTCCGTCAGCCAATCAGAGAAGAGAAGCAGAGAAGGCGATCACAGCTGCTGTGGTGCGTTCAGGAGTGTGGGTACCTTCTGGATCTTGGTCTTGGTTGCCGTGGGGATGGTTGTCGGGGAGACGAACTGGAAGGTAGGCGCTGCATTGTTGGGGTACTGAGCTGGGAACTTGACCACCAGGTGGACCTGATGGCTGCCGAAGTGAGCCGAGACCACGCAGCTGCGGTTCACCGCGTCCATCTGCACAGAGACACGCCCCTCACTGTGATGTCACTTCCTGTCTGACACTCTTCCATTAGCAGCAGATCAATAAGCCCGTCTCACCTCCACGTTGACGTTTCTGATCTGCAGGTTCACCAGAGAGAACTCCTGCTGCAGGGTCTGAGGGACACCTGAACCCACTGCCGAGCCCAGACCCCCGTCCAGGTCTGAGGGACGAGAGGACAGACAGGTAACCACAATGACAGTGAGATAGGTGTCGGGATCATGTGATCTGGTCCAACATGTTGAAACAGGAAGTAAAGTCATTATTATTGGAATGATTTTCTTGTGTCACATGTCTGCGGCTCCAGATACAGACTTGAACGGAAGCTCTTGAACACATCGTCTGCCTTCATGCAAAACAGTTTCCGTGTGTAACATCACTGTTACTCTCACCCTGCAGCGGGTCGGCGGCGAGGCCAGCGCTGGTCTGGCTGTCTGGCTCCGTAGACAGAGATTTCCCAGAATCCCCGGCGAGAGACATCCTGTCCATCAGGTCATCCCCCGCGTCACTGACACACAGCTGCACCGCAACACACACAAGGACGGATCAGAGATGGGGACAGGGTCTCTGTGGTTTTCTGTGGTTCTCTAGTCTCTGTGAGGTCTCTGTGGGGTAGGGTTGCACGGTATACCGGTACTAATTTGGTACCGGGGTACTGAGGCATTTAAAACGGTACTATATTGCATTTGGACGGGACCGGTGTTGTGCCAGTGTAGGTATCCCCGACAGAAATTGTTTCCCCTGGCTGCGGGAGCTACTTCCTCTGTCTATTTTGAGGGGGGGATACAAATTCTGGCAGACAGGTAAACGTCTGAAATAATCTGTTTCCCCCCATAACTTTGTGTATAAGAGAAGAAACTTGCTCATAATCACAGAGGTTATAGAGTAGTATCTAAAGAACACACAAAATAAATCATTTGATGCTCAGACTTCATCTGTCTACTATAGTACATTTCGAGTGAAGTAGCTTAAATAGACGTAATTGAAGCCAGAAAACAATCACAGTGGTCTTGATTTTGGATATTAACGTATATTTAGTTCGACAAATTCCATACCAGGACTTGAATTACAGCGTGTTATATGTCAAATCACATGAGGGAATGATTACCTTCGTTTTGCCGTTCAGTACTAGTACGACGTTACGACGTACAAAAGAATAAAATCATAACGCTGTTGCTCCGCCTGAATGAATGCGCGCTACCGCAGCCAGGGGAAACAATTTCTGTCGGGGATACCTACACTGGCACAACACCGGTACTGGCAGCGCCCGCAACAGCGCGGCGAACTCGCCACATGACGTCACCACGTTGTAACTACAGCTGAGAGGACGAGGAGCGAGCCGCAGCTTGGGGAGATAAAAGGAAAAAGCAAGCAAGCCGGAGGAAACAGCTAGCAAGTTAGCGAGCAGCGTGGACTGGAGCAACAAACGGAGCAAAGCTAGGAGAGAGAGACGTTGGAGAGAGAGAGAGAGAGAGAGAGAGAGAGAGAAAGAGAGGGGGGGGGCACGGAGAGGAGAATGGCTGCTGCAACCGTCACCACGCCGCAACTTGTGGACAAACCAGGGGCGCGAAGTGCGATATGGCACTTAAAAACAGATGCGCCAGGCGAGCAGTTAACGCCGATGCACCACTGTGTAAACGGTGTTTAAAACATGCATGGCTAACGGCGGAAACACCTCCGACTTCGCCAAACACTTAAAGGACAAGCACCCAGACCTGCACACTGAACTCAGGGAACGACAGGTCATTTACTCAGGAAAAAAAGCCACATTCAGTGCTAAAAGCAAGCACCACCCCCCTTCACTCTTAACAAAATGTAGCTCTGGAAGAAAAAAAATAGAGCTGGTTCATTTATATTATTATATTTTGTATTATATTATTGTATTCATATTTTCACAGTTAAACTTTTTGCCATACATGTAGCCATGCTGATTTACAATAAATCTGAAGTGGTCCCTTATTTTTTTTTCCAGAGCTGTAAAATGCATACATGCATTTTAAGCTTGTCTTTGTGGTATTTTATTTACTGATTAATATATTATTGTTCTAAGATTTTCTATTAAAATAAAGTCAGTAATGACATTATTTGCATTATCTTTTTATTTGAAAAAGTATCGAAAAGTACCGAAATACATGTTGGTACCAGTACCGGTTGGTATCGTGACAACACTACTGTGGGGTCTCTGTGGGGTCTCTGTCGGTCTCTGTGGTTCTCTGTCGGTCTCTGTGGTTCTCTGTGGGGTCTCTGTGGGTTTCTATGGGTCTCTGTTGGGTCTCTGTGGGGTCTCTGTGGGGTCTCTGTGAGGCTGCACTCTGACCTTCTGCAGCTGAGGATCCACCCTCCATATCCTCAGAGTCTGATCTCTGGACCAGGTCACCAGCTGGTAGTCCTTGGAGCCTGGATAGTCAACAACAACAACAACTGTCGTTACCATGCCAACACTGCAATACATGAAGGTTTTGAGGACTCTGATTGGTCACCTTCTTTCTGTGGCCTCCACCGGAACTCCAGCACCACGTCATCGTGTCCGACGAAGGCGTGAACCGGACTGTTGAGGTCCAGGGTGCTCCAGAGCAGCAGACTGTTCTCCCTCCGGAGCTGAGGAACCATCACTGTGACCAGACCGTTGGAGAACGGCTGGGGAACCACAGGGAACATGTCATGTGACCTCTGACACTGGATATTCTAAACACCTCTGGAGTCTCCATCTAACACGGTGACGTATTTACACTAAACACCTCTAGAGTCTATCTAACACGGTGACGTATTTACACTAAACACCTCTAGAGTCTCCATCTAACACGGTGACGTATTTACACTAAACACCTCTAGAGTCTCCATCTAACACGGTGACGTATTTACACTAAACACCTCTAGTCTCTATCTAACACGGTGACTTATTTACACTAAACACCTCTAGAGTCTCCGTCTAACACGGTGACGTATTTACACTAAACACCTCTAGAGTCTCCGTCTAACACGGTGACGTATTTACACTAAACACCTCTAGAGTCTCCGTCTAACACGGTGACTTATTTACACTAAACACCTCTAGAGTCTCCGTCTAACACGGTGACGTATTTACACTAAACACCTCTAGAGTCTCCATCTAACACGGTGACTTATTTACACTAAACACCTCTAGAGTCTCCATCTAACACGGTGACGTATTTACACTAAACACCTCTAGAGTCTCCATCTAACACGGTGACATATTTACACTAAACACCTCTAGAGTCTCCATCTAACATGGTGACGTATTTACACTAAACACCTCTAGTCTCTATCTAACACGGTGACATATTTAATGTAAACACCTCTAGTCTCTATCTAACACGGTGACATATTTACACTAAACACCCCTAGAGTCTCCATCTAACATGGTGACGTATTTACACTAAACATCTCTAGTCTCTATCTAACATGGTGACGTATTTACACTAAACACCTCTAGAGTCTCCATCTAACATGGTGACGTATTTACACTAAACACCTCTAGTCTCTATCTAACACGGTGACGTATTTACACTAAACACCTCTAGTCTCTATCTAACATGGTGACTTATTTACACTAAACATCTCTAGTCTCTATCTAACACGGTGACGTATTTACACTAAACACCTCTAGAGTCTCCATCTAACACGGTGACATATTTACACTAAACACCTCTAGAGTCTCTATCTAACACGGTGACGTATTTACACTAAACACCTCTAGAGTCTCCATCTAACACGGTGACTTATTTACACTAAACACCTCTAGAGTCTCCATCTAACACGGTGACATATTTACACTAAACACCTCTAGAGTCTCTATCTAACACGGTGACTTATTTACACTAAACACCTCTAGAGTCTCCATCTAACACGGTGACGTATTTACACTAAACACCTCTAGAGTCTCCATCTAACACGGTGACGTATTTACACTAAACACCTCTAGAGTCTCCATCTAACATGGTGACGTATTTACACTAAACACCTCTAGAGTCTCCATCTAACACGGTGACTTATTTACACTAAACACCTCTAGAGTCTCCATCTAACATGGTGACGTATTTACACTAAACACCTCTAGAGTCTCCATCTAACATGGTGACGTATTTACACTAAACACCTCTAGAGTCTATATCTAACACGGTGACGTATTTACACTAAACACCTCTAGAGTCTCCATCTAACATGGTGACGTATTTACACTAATCACCTCTAGAGTCTATCTAACACGGTGACGTATTTACACTAAACACCTCTAGAGTCTCCATCTAACATGGTGACGTATTTACACTAAACACCTCTAGAGTCTATCTAACACGGTGACGTATTTACACTAAACACCTCTAGAGTCTATATCTAACACGGTGACGTATTTACACTAAACACCTCTAGAGTCTCCATCTAACATGGTGACGTATTTACACTAAACACCTCTAGAGTCTATATCTAACACGGTGACGTATTTACACTAAACACCTCTAGAGTCTCCATCTAACATGGTGACGTATTTACACTAAACACCTCTAGTCTCTATCTAACACGGTGACGTATTTACACTAAACACCTCTAGTCTCTATCTAACACGGTGACGTATTTACACTAAACACCTCTAGAGTCTCCATCTAACATGGTGACGTATTTACACTAAACACCTCTAGAGTCTATCTAACACAGTGACGTATTTACACTAAACACCTCTAGAGTCTATATCTAACACGGTGACGTATTTACACTAAACACCTCTAGAGTCTCCATCTAACATGGTGACGTATTTACACTAAACACCTCTAGAGTCTCCATCTAACACGGTGACGTATTTACACTAAACACCTCTAGAGTCTCCATCTAACATGGTGACGTATTTACACTAAACACCTCTAGAGTCTCCATCTAACATGGTGACGTATTTACACTAAACACCTCTAGAGTCTCCATCTAACATGGTGACGTATTTACACTAAACACCTCTAGAGTCTCCATCTAACATGGTGACGTATTTACACTAAACACCTCTAGAGTCTCCATCTAACATGGTGACGTATTTACACTAAACACCTCTAGAGTCTCTATCTAACATGGTGACGTATTTACACTAAACACCTCTAGAGTCTATATCTAACACAGTGACGTATTTACACTAAACACCTCTAGAGTCTCCATCTAACACGGTGACGTATTTACACTAAACACCTCTAGAGTCTCCATCTAACACGGTGACGTATTTACACTAAACACCTCTAGAGTCTCCATCTAACACGGTGACGTATTTACACTAAACACCTCTAGAGTCTATATCTAACACAGTGACGTATTTACACTAAACACCTCTAGTCTCCATCTAACACGGTGACGTATTTACACTAAACACCTCTAGAGTCTCCATCTAACACGGTGACGTATTTACACTAAACACCTCTAGAGTCTATATCTAACACAGTGATTACATACATCCAGGTCTAATGAGGACTACATTACTGCTGAATCAGGGGTTTTATTCACGCCAGTGAACTGGTGTCCTTGTGGATTAATAAGTCTCATCTCTGGTTCTCACCGTGTAGCGGGCCTTCCAGACCGGGACCTGACAGGACAGGATGTTCAGGTACTTCCTGGGCTGTCGGTAATCCCAGAACTGCACACACAACCAGAGAGTTGAGTGAGATTAAAACCAACACATGGACATGTCCTTCACCCTCGTAGACCCACATAAACCAGGGATATCAGGTCAACAGGTCATCTATCTAGTTTGTGGTCCTCAGTCCTGGTTCGTGGTCCTCACCCTCACTGAGTTGTCCTGGCTGGACGTGGCGAGGATGAACTCGTTGTCCGGGTGCCAGTCCAGGCCGTGGATCTTGGACAGGTGAGCCGCCACGTACTCCGCTGCCGTGTTGGGCTTCTGTTTCAGAGGACATGTTGTCACCACCTAGCCACCAAAACCAGACCACTGAGACCCAGATCACACTCACTCTCTTGTCCCAGATCCGGACGTCCCCATCGTGACTGGACGCCAGCACGTTCTGGTTCTTCCTGTTCCACTTCACCTGCGACGCACCGGCTGGAGAGGAGAACATCAGGTGATCAGGTGATCAGGGAGAACCAACCCAATCATCACATGAAAGAAGGAAAGACGTCTCACCGACAGCAGACAGCGCCACCGTGGGTTTCCTGGTGTCCCTGCAGGGTCAAACACACGCATCAAGAACCCCATCTGGCCCTGCTGCGTTCACTGTCCTCACACAGAAAACGGAGCTTGTGTTCCCGCTGCGTTCACTGTTATTGCAGTGACTAGTTAATGATTAAGTAGTGACTAGTTAGTGATTAAGCTGTGATTATGTTGTGACTAGTTAGTGATTAAGTTGTAACTAGTTAGTGATTAAGTTGTGACTAGTTAGTGATTTAGTTAATGAGTGACTAATTAGTAAATAAAACCAACAGTAAATAAAACCAGTCCTCTGACCCGGTGTCCCAGATGTAGATGAAGGTGTCCACTGAGCTGGTGACCAGCAGCTCTGGTTCAAACCAGGACCAGTCCAGATCACTGAGGACATGAAAACACCACAGAGTCACTGAACATACCACAGAGGACCTGTTAAAGGGGGACGGGTATTAAAGGGGGACGGGGTGTAGGGTCTAGCTCGTACCTGATGACCCGGGTGTGTCCCTGCAGGGAGGTGTGGACTTCCCCACAGCCGTCCATCCAAGAGTATAGATCCACACGCTGGTTACTCTGCAGACAAGAAACACGGTCAGAACCTCCTCCTGGTCACTTCCTGTTTGGTTTCGGGCAGCAGGACTCACCGAGGCGGCAAAGACGTGGGACTCGGACCTGTGAGGGTTCCACTGGACCGTCCCCACGTCCCATTTACTCTGACGCCCAATCTTGCGTGGCGGTTCAGACGGAGCCTCCAGGTTCACCATGTACAGGAACCGCCGTCTGGACAACATTCAAAACAAGTCTGTGATTCAGGGTCCATCTGGGTCCATCTGGGTTCATCACAGACGGAAATAACAGCAGGGTCATTCCGTGTCATTTCATCAAATTTCTGAAAATCTTCCCACCTGACCATCTCAGAATGTCCTGAAAAAAATTCAAGTACAAAGACACACTTGTTTATAGGACAAATCCAAAATATTAGGTTTCTACTGTCAATAGTTTTCTCATGAAACATCATTGAATGAAGGGTAGTTTAGACGTTTTTTTGCATCATGCTCTGAAAAGCCATTTTTAAACAGCAATATCTGGAAAACTATCTCACCTGTGGCCTTCAAAATTTCTAAAGTGTATATCTGTTACTAATAGCCTCCAGACATGAAATATCAGGGGTGTAGCTCAATGATAACCTAGTATGGTAGGTACTTAAAATGTGGCTTGTTGAAATAAAGTAGTACATTTGAAGAGTGGCTCAGCTCCCATTTTTGCAGATAAAGGACTTCTATCACTTCTGCCTCTATCTCTGGTGTTAGCTTAAACATTCTACAAAATATGGTTTCTCTCAGATGATTAGTTTCACAGATATTAAGGCTAAAAAATGGAAGTAAACACATCTTTGCCCAACTTCAGAGTCGTATTCCAAAAAACTGACAACACGTATCAGGTCCAAACTTACTTTTTTTGAAAGATCATATTCTTGTTAAAATCATATTAAAAAAATGGGAGGGTGTTTTGCCTCATTTTGTCGCAGTGATTTTTTAAAATCCTGATATTGGTGGGGTTTTGTGGCCGGTTTTGGTACTGCATGTCCTAACAGCCTACCAGTAAACATCACAGCAGGGCAATTCAAATGTGTTTTTAACCATTTACCAAAGACTTCCATGTGAGTAAATGCTACTGATAAATTACATAATACATAATATTGAAGACTGTACATTTTGTCATACTTTAAGTATATAAATTACACAACTAAATCAAATAATAATCTTAATTTGAGCATAAGATTTTACATTACAGTAGAAAAGTCTCCAAAGTTTGATATTGAATAACAGTTTGTCTCTATGCTCACTATGAGACAATATGTGAGTTATGATCAGAAATGGTGGATAGGAAGTATCAGAGATGTTTCAGATCAAGATGAAGATGTACTGGTTCAGTTCATGCACCCACATGGCCCTGCCAAGAGTTTCTACTGGCCAAGAAGAGAAGATGTGCAATGTTCCACTGCAGGATAGAATTGCAAGATTTGACGTTCCCTCTACAGAAACTGGGTGCATGTATGCCATCAAAAAAGATGAGCAGAACAGAGCAGAGATGTACATTAGACTATTTGTAAAGTGACTGCCAAATTAATGAATGTGACAAAGGAATTGGATCTAAAAGATGAAAAATGTGTGATCCCTCATAGTGAGCATAGAGACAAACTGTTATTCAATATCAAACTTTGGAGACTTTTGTACTGTAATGTAAAATCTTATGCTCAAATTAAGATTATTATTTGATTTAGTTGTGTAATTTATATACTTAAAGTATGACAAAAAGTACAGTCTTCAATATTATGCTATGTTTGTTCATGGTTTAAGACATTAAAAGCTGCTTTCACCATGTTTAAATCACATCCAAGGCCTTATTGCCTCTGAAACTACAACTGTGCTACATTTTAATGTTTTCATGAGGCTAAATTTATCAGTAGGTTTTAGTCACATATAAGTCTTTGGTAAATGGTAAAAAACACATTTGAATTGCTCTCCTGTGATGTTTACTTGTAGGCTGTTAGGACATGCAGTACCAAAACCAGCCACAAAAACCCCACCAATATCAGGATCTTTAAAAAATCACTGCGACAAAATGAGGCAAAACACCCTCCTGATTTTTTAATATGATTTTAACAAGAAAATGGTCTTTCAAAAAAAGTTAATTTGGACCTGATACGTGTTGTCAGTTTTTTGGAATATGACTCTGAAGTTGGGCAAAGATGTGTTAACTTCCATTTTTGAGCCTTAATATCTGTGAAACTAATAATCTAAGAGAAACCATATTTTGTAGAATGTTTAAGCTAACACCAGAGATTGAGGCAGAAGTGATAGAAGTCTTTTATCTGCAAAAATGGGAGCTCAGCCACTCTTCAAATGTACTACTTTATTTCAACAAGCCACATTTTAAGTACCTACCATACTAGGTTATCATTGAGCTACACCCCTGATATTCCATGTCTGGAGGCTATTAGTAACAGATATACACTGTAGAAAATTTGAAGGCCACAGGTGAGATAGTTTAAAAATGGCTTTTCAGAGCATGATGCCAAAAACCGTCTAAACTACCCTTCATTCAATGATGTTTCATGAGAAAACCGTTGACAGTAGAGACCTAATATTTTGGATTTGTCTTATTAATAAGTGTGTCTTTGTACTTGAATTTTTTCAGGACATTCTGAGATGGTCAGGTGGGAGGCATTTGATTAAATGACACGGAATGACCCAGCAGTGAAACTGTCATGATGTCTATGTATCATCTATACGTTTGGTCCGGGGTCTGTTAGGGTCTCAGACTTCAGTCTACAGGACTGGACTGGGGGTCCAGGGTCTGTTAGGGTCTCAGACTTCAGGCTACAGGACTGGACTGAGGGTCCAGATCTGTTAGGGTCTCAGACACAAAGAACGAAGTCAACTAACCCCGACAGGACGGCGTGTGAACCAAGGCAGTCTACCGACATGGCCGTGGCCTGGGAGGAGAAGGAAGCGGAGGAGAAGGATGAGGAGGAGGAGGGGGAGGAGAAGGAAGGAGGAAGAGGAGGAAAGGGAGAAGAGTCACCAAGAAGAAGCAAATTCAATATTTATATATTTTTAAATGTATAATACTAATCAGACGGGACGATTATCCTGAAATCATCTAAATAGTATACTACTGGGGTATTAATATTAATACTCCAGTAGTATATTAATACTTCGTTAACTTATATTTCCATGAAGTGTAGACCAGGTGGTGCCGGTGTAGACTGGATGTGTCCTTGTAGACCGGATGTGTCGGTGTAGACCGGATGGGTCGGTGTAGACCTGATGTGTCGGTGTAGACAGGATGTGTCGGTGTAGACCTTGTGGTGCGGGTGTAGACCGGATATGTCGGTGTAGACCTGTTGTGTCGGTGTAGACTGGGTGGTGACAGTGTAGACTGGATCTGTCTGTGTAGACCGGGTGGTGTCAGTGTAGACCAGATGTATCGGTGTAGACTGGATGTGTCGGTGTAGACCGGGTAGTGTCGGTGTAGACTGGATGTGTCGGTGTAGACCGGGTAGTGTCGGTGTAGACCGGGTCTAGTTTGGTACCTGAGCGTCCCGAAACTCCACCACCACATTCTCGCTGCTCCAGCGTGCCGCCATCTTCCTCCGTCTTCTAACGTCAACAGAACGTCACGTGATCGCAATGACGCGGGACGTTGCATTCATGTACCCTGGGAAAATGGTTCAATTTGAAACCCTTAAAAAATAAAACGAAAATATACATTTTGATTAATTAACAGTAACATCATTTATATTTAAAATGAAATAAAGGAATGTAAGCCAAATATCCTACTTTCAGAGACGACAGTGAACACAACAGAAACCACACCACAACATGGACTAGTGAGAGTCCGTCTTTACTTGCGTGCTGAGCTGTGTGTGAACGCAGCGTCTCTTCTCTGTCACGAGACTATTTCCTCTCTTCTGATTGGTCGGTCCAGTGTCGGTCTAATACATCCAAAATGGCGCCTACCTTGGTGGAGCATGTTGTCGCGGACGCAGGAGCGTTTTTAAAGAGAGCTCCGCTGCAGGTGAGTCTTACCTGAGGGAGAGGGGTCGGGTCGGTGGTGGTTCTATGGGGGGTCGGGTTGGTGGTGGTTCGGTGGGAGGGGGGTCGGTTCTATGGGGGAGGAAAGACCCGAACCCCAACAGGCAGCAGCTCAACACAAAGCTGGAACAGTACATCATTTAAAATGCAAACAGACTCGTTCACAGACGTAGACACGTTTTAGGGATGTTATCATGGGGACCGTCTCTACGTCACTACACTTTCTTTCTCTCACATTTTAGTATTAAAATGTTGTCGAGTAGTAAAAGATTATGTCATAAATCAAACTACCAGCAGTGTATGACGTCATTAAAAAGAGGAGAGTAAACCAGCCCATGTGGGTCTTGCTAGGTCAGTGAATCCAGCTTGGTGAAATCCACTGAGCACCTCTAGATGATGTCATGATGATGTCATGACCCCAGACAGGACGGGGTCTGGGTTCCTGGTGGATCTGAGACTTCAACATGTACAAAGCAGGAATAGTGGTGATTTCAGCCTTGATGGAGGAGACCTGGTTGGGGCTACATGGAGATAAGCCCCGCCTCCGTTCTGGTGCTAAGCCCCGCCCCCTCCCTGGATCTCCTGTTGGTTTGTGTTGCAGGATATCGGAAGCAACATCTACACACTGAGAGATGTGGTGGACGAGATCCGAGACAAACCCACCAGAAGGAGTTTGGCCTTCCTGCCGTACCAGCTGGACTTCAAAGAACCACGTCCTGAACACATCAGACTGGGTAAACTACACCTGAACACACCAGACTGTAGTGTTGTTTTTGGTGGCCTGTTTTACTTTCAGTTTTAGTCTAGTCTTTGTCTTAAGCTATCATTTTAGTTTTGATCAGTTTTAGTCATGTTCATCCTATTTTTAGTCTAGTCAAGTTTCAGTCGACTAAAAGTCTGAGCCTTTTAGTCTTATTTTAGTCAGAATTGTCCATGACTATTTTAGTCTAGTTTTAGTCGACGAAAACTGATGACATTCTAGTCTAGTTTTAGTCAAAGATTGTATTTAGCCAAACCCATTTCACAATTCAAACAAGGTTATCTCATTATTATTATATTATTATTACCTTATACACTCAAGAATACATCCATTCCAGACACAGAAGACACTCTGATTTGAATTTACAACATATTATTTTACTAACCAAAAATGTTATCGTCACATGACCAGCATTTTCGCATCTCGACTTGTTTTCCTCATATAAAGGATAAAGGTTTGTTGACGACGATATTTAGTCATAATTTTCATTAACGAAAGCAACGCTACCCAGATACACATTTAATACAGTATAACTGTCAAAAAATAATGCCAATAAATATTACTAATATTTATTGGCATTATTTTATACTCTTTCTTCTCTTTCTCCTATAACTGCAGCTGTATAACTTCCCGAGGGATTACTTAAGTATTCTGATTCTGATTTCCACAGATATTTATGAACAAATATAAATAAATGTGAATGAGGTCGCAAACTACAAATAGCCTACAGATCGCGTCTGACAGGATGTAACTATTTCTATGACTTCCTGTCAAATCTTCGAAGGCCGATGGAAACTGTCCGACTGGAGCGCAGCGTTTAGGCTCCGCCTCCTGCTGCTCCACTGATCTTGTCTGCTTTCCAGGCGAGGAGCAGTTCATCTCGAACGAGCAAACCGATAATAACGCGACTTAACGAGACGAAACAACGTTACAACATTTCGTCTCGCCTCGTTTTGGTCAACGAAAATGAAGACACATTTTAGCATAGTTTTTATTTTGTAAACCACATTTAGTCTCGTTTTTATTCGTCTACAATATTGCATTATATATTTAATTATCGTTCTCGTTGCATGACCAGCATTTTTGTTGCGTCTCGTCTCGTTTTCCTCACGTGATAAAGGTTCGTTGACGACGATATTTCGTCATAATTTTCATTAACGAATGCAACACTACCAGACTGGGTCGACTACACGAGACTGGGTCAACTACACCTGAACACATCAGACTGGATAAACTACACCTGAACACCTCAGACTGGGTCAACTACACCTGAACACATCAGACTGGATAAACTACACCTGAACACCTCAGACTGGGTCAACTACACCTGAACACATCAGACTGGATAAACTACACCTGAACACATCAGACTGGGTCAACTACACCTGAACACATCAGACTGGGTCAACTACACCTGAACACATCAGACTGGATAAACTACACCTGAACACATCAGACTGGATAAACTACACCTGAACACCTCAGACTGGGTCAACTACACCTGAACACATCAGACTGGATAAACTACACCTGAACACATCAGACTGGGTCAACTACACCTGAACACATCAGACTGGGTCAACTACACCTGAACACATCAGACGGGGTAAACTACACCTGAACACATCAGACGGGGTAAACTACACCTGAACACATCAGACGGGGTCAACTACACCTGAACACATCAGACTGGGTCAACTACACCTGGACACATCAGACTGGGTCAACTACACCTGAACACATCAGACTGGGTCAACTACACCTGAACACATCAGACTGCGTCAACTACACCTGAACACATCAGACGGGGTAAACTACACCTGAACACATCAGACGGGGTAAACTACACCTGAACACATCAGACGGGGTCAACTACACCTGGACACATCAGACTGGGTCAACTACACCTGAACACATCAGACTGGGTCAACTACACCTGAACACATCAGACTGGGTCAACTGCACCTGAACACATCAGACAGGGTAAACTACACCTGAACACATCAGACGGGGTCACCTACACCTGGACACATCAGACGGGGTCAACTACACCTGAACACATCAGACGGGGTCAACTACACCTGGACACATCAGACTGGGTCAACTACACCTGGACACATCAGACGGGGTCAACTACACCTGGACACATCAGACGGGGTCAACTACACCTGGACACATCAGACGGGGTCAACTACACCTGAACACATCAGACTGGGTCAACTACACCAGACTGGGTCAACTACACCTGAACACATCAGACCCACATCAGACTGGGTTAACTACACCTGAACACACATGACTGGGTCAACTACACCTAAACATATCGGACTGGGTCAACATCACCTGAACACACCAGACTGGGTCAACTACACCTGAACACATCAGACCCACATCAGACTGGGTTAACTACACCTGAACACACCAGACCCACATCAGACTGGATTAACTACACCTGAACACAGCATACTGGGTCGACTACACCTGAACACACCAGACCCATATCAGACTGGGTCAACTACATCTGAACACACCAGACTGGGTCAACTACACCTGAACACACCAGACCCACACCAGACTGGGTCGACTACACCTGAACACACCAGACCCACATCAGACTGGGTCAACTACACCTGAACACACCAGACCCACACCAGACCGGGTCGACTACACCTGAACACACCAGACCCACACCAGACCGGGTCGACTACACCTGAACACACCAGACTGGATAAACTATACCTTTTTGTGTTTCTTGTCTCAGTGACGGAGTTCTCGAAGAAGACTGGAGACTACCCGAGTCTGTCAGCCACCGACATCAAGGTCCTGGCTCTGACCTACCAGCTGGAGCTGGAGCACGTCGGCTCCCAACACCTGAAGAAGGAGCCCGAGGTCAAGGTACCTGAGAAAGATCTATGTGTAGATCTGAGGTGTCCATGAAAGCAGAACCACACTTGGTCGAAACTTCTGACTGTCATTGAATGCAGCGTGATTCAGCTAGTTGACTGCAGGCTCAGTAATGTTTGAACGTGTTCTGTTTTAGGTGAATATTCAAAGCTCACAGCGTCACCCAGAGACTCCGGTGAACGTTGCTGGATTCCACTTCCCCTCCAAGGTACAACACAGACCTGGTTTCTTGAACGTCATAATCACTTCTTCAAAATGTCACTGGGGAGTAAACTCGAAACATCATTGGGATATTTCTCAGCTTATTTTTTCTTTGATGTTCCTTCAGAAACATGTGGTCAGTGTGAACGTGGGACCGACTCAAACAGAGACGTCGAACTGTGAAGAGTTCAACAGCTTCCAGTTCTGGAGAGAACCGCTGCCCTCCATCGCCGGTGACCTGCTGGAATTACTGGTGAGTCTGATCAACAGTTATCTTCCCTTGTCCTTGTTGTACATGTTGGTACCAGTTGGTACATGTTGGTACTCGTTAATGTTGGTACTTGTAGGCGCTTGTAGGTACATGTTGGTACTCGTTAATGTTGGTACTTGTAGGCACTTGTAGGTACATGTTGGTACTCGTTGTAAATGTTGGTACTTGTAGGTACTTGTTGGTACATGTTGGTACCCGTTGGAACCAGTTTGTACATGTTGGTACTAGGGCTGGGCGATATATCGATTTAAAAAAAATATATATCGATATTTTTTCAAATGAGATATGGAACGCGACGCTATCGTCAACATCGATATAAAATAATTTGCGTTAAAAGTACTGCACATTTGGTCCAAATAACAGTCATTTCGTGCCACGCCTGCCGCCTGCTCACTGCATCTCTCTCTCTCTCTCTCTCTCTCTCTCTCTCTCTCTCTCTCTCTCTCTCTCTCTCTCTCTCTCTCTCTCTCTCTCTTTCTCTTTGCAATTATTTACTAAACCAGAACCGTCTTCTATAAGTTACTGACAGTAATAAAATGTTTCATGATGTATCAAAGCAGCCGTTCCACGCCCTGGTTCGTCTCCGAAAGATCCGCAGCTCATGACAGGCCGACGGCACATCGAATGCAGCATTTTGCCATTTATTAAACCACTGTTTCTACCACATTCAAAGTAGACACGCAGACACGTGGTGTCCATTATCAACTTGCGTGAGCGGCCCCGCGCCGTTTAATGGGAACAGGACACACGAGGAGTTCTTGGTGGAAGGCAACAAGTCCCGATTCCAGCCGGACTCACATTGGAACCCTGAGCTCAGCGCTGAGTCTGCCGCAGTCACAACTACAGAGCGGGCTCTGTCAGCGAACTTCCCCCGATGCATCCCTCCACAACACACACGCGCATCCCAGTTGTGGCAGTGACACGAAAAATAAACAGCCGCAAGGACACAGCTCAACTTTTTCATTTTATAAATTAGCCGGTTACGAGCACAAGGACGCAGGCTGGAAATGAATGCACAGTGGTGCTTGATGTAGAATGATGATTTGGAACGCGGCAACGCCATCTATGTTATTGCGTCAACAAATATCGATATTTATCTTATATCGATATTTTGCTTGAAAATATCGAGATATGACTTTTGGTCCATATCGGCCAGCCCTAGTTGGTACTCGCTGTAAATGTTGGTACCCGTTGGAACCAGTTGTACATGTTGGTACCCGTTGGTACATGTTGTAAATGTTGGTACTTGTTGATACTTGTTGTAAATGTTGGTACTTGTAGGTACTTGTTGGTACTTGTTGGTACATGTTGGTACTTGTTGATACTTGTTGTAAATGTTGGTACTTGTTGGTACTCGTTGTAAATGTTGGTACATGTTGGTACTTGTTGATACCAGTTAAATGTTGTTACTTGTAGGTACTTGTTGGTACATGTTGGTACTTGTTGATACCAGTTAAATGTTGGTACTTGTAGGTACTTGTTGGTACATGTTGGTACTTATTGATACCAGTTAAATGTTGGTACTTGTAGGTACTTGTTGGCTCATTGGACATGAATCACTTTGTTTTATAAGAGTGAAGAATTCAACCGTCTCCCAAAGTTACATTTTACTTTTTACATCTAAAAATAAACGTCTTACTCTAAAATGAAAAGTTCTCCACAAAGTCTTTTTGAAACAAGGACATGAATAAGTCGAGGACAGAACCATCAGCAGCGGTTGTGGTAAAGGATGAATCGGTATGCAGGTGTCATGTGATGTAAATCTCATTGTGAACTGTTGGATGAGCCATGTCACTATAGTGACCACGGACGTCTGTCTATCGCTGCGGTTCCTCCAGGATCCCGTTGAGGTCTTAAATTCCAAGAACAACCAGCAGACGGACACACAGACGTCTGCGGCGGCGACGGCTGGCGATGACGAGTTCAACAGCTTCCAGTTCTGGAGAGAGCCGCTGGCGTCCGTCAACGACTGCCTGCTGGATTTACTGGTGAGTCCAGAAGGAGCATACCCTTCACAGGCTTATACGTTGCCAATGCCATTATCGGCAATGTGGTTGTTTTACTTCCTGTCCACTAGAGGGCGTTCCAAAAACATCACCAATAAATGTTGAATTACCTTATTACATAAGCAATAATTAAGAAAGTAAAACAACCACGGTGCTGTTGTCCTGGGGACGCTGTGTCCCCGTTGCCATGGCTACACCCTCCTCGTCTCACCGTCAGCTCTACTTTCACGTTCTCACGTACATCCTGCGGTTGGTTCGTTCCTGATGAATTAGACGATGGAGACGCGGGTCGATCTAGCTAGCAGTAAGCAGCATGAATGCATTTTTGTCATGATGAATCGCTTCTAGAGCTCTGTCCATATCTTGAGTGCTGCCGCCGTTATCTCTGCCGTCAGTGTTTCTGATAGTGAGATTGTGATTCAGAAAACATTATTGTTCATCAGACTTCATGTGTCAAAAGCATCCGTTTATGCGGGGAGGCCATGGCGAGGAGGGCGAGACTTGCTAACGTTAGAAAAACAAAATTTGAATACTAATTTCAGCGTTCGATTAGTACTGATTTTTGATTTTTGAATGTAACTTCACACTGAACATAATATGAACCTTCATGATTGTAGAAGGACGGGTCCACATCAGAGACCAGGTCGGACTCATCACTGCACACCGAGGACCAATCAGACGACGAGGACAAAGAGAATGAACCTGAAGAGGAGGAGGAGGAGGAGGAGGAGGAGGAGGAGGAGGAGGGAGGTGGATGGATCACTCCCAGTAACATCAAACAAGTGAAGATGGACTCTGCTGATTGGACGGCTCCTGTTGATGTCAAAGTGGGCTGTTTGACCACCGACTTCGCCATGCAGGTAACCGCTGCTGCCGGTCCAACGCTTCATTCATTCTGTTTTGACTCTTGATTCTGGATCCAGGGGTGAGTCTCTTTGTTTATTAACCCTCTTAGACCAGCTTTAGTCTTCTATGGGGGTCAGAAGGTCTTCAGGGGGAGACCTCTGGTCAACAGTCGAAGTGATGAACTTCATCTGGAAGCTGACAATCTAAAGATTGCAGCTCAAGTTGTTCTTATGAATCAGAATTAATTAATTTATAATAAATAAATTCCCGGTGTCTCGTGGATCTCAAAATGAAATCAACTGTTTGTCATCTGAGACGAAGAGCGTAAAAAGGGTCAGATTGTGGATCTGGATCAGCTTTGTGATCCTCATTCACTCTCTGATGTGTTTCTTTCAGAACGTTCTGATCCAGATGGGCCTTCATGTCCTGTCTGTCAGCGGGATGCTGATCCAGCAGGCACGGAACTACATCCTGCGGTGTCACGCCTGCTTTAAGTGAGTCCAGTTTTTCACATGTGACACCAGGGTCCAAGATGTGGTCTAAAGCTGACTGTGTGAGGCCAGGACTGAGGGTCCAGGATGCGGTCTGAAGTGCACTGTGTTTCACCTCCAGAACCAGCAGCAACATGAGCAGCGTGTTCTGTCGTCACTGTGGAAACCAGACCCTGAAGAAGCTGGCGGTGACGGTGAACCAGGACGGGAGCACCCAGATGCACTTCTCCAAGAACGCCAAAGTCCTGAACCACCGAGGGCTGAGGGTGAGACACGCACGCACGCACGCACGCACGCACGCACGCACGCACGCACGCACGCACACACACACACACACACAGCTTCTCCAAGAAAGTCTGATTACTTCCTTACTGTGTTGCTCCAGCACTCACTGCCTCAGCCTCAGGGAGGGAAACACAGCAACAACCCCCATCTGGTGGAGGACCAGCGCTTCCCCCAACAGAGACTGTCCCGTAAGGCCCGCCAGAAGACGGATGTGTTCGACCCGGACTACGTTGCTGGGGCGTCGCCCTTCTGCCAGAACGACGTCTACAGCCGCGCCGCCAACCTGCAGATCAGAGACGGGCAGTGTGGCGGCGGACGGAGGCGGAGCAACCCCAACGCCACCCACAAGAAGTTCGTCAAGAAGAAGTGAAGTGCTGACGGACATTTGGACTCATGAAGACGGCGTCCCCCAGACGGGTTACAGGTTCCCACACTAACCATCATGTTTCTATTCTACCCAAATATATATTCACGTTTGATCTTCAAAGAAGTTCTTCACTATTTAAATGTAGAGATGTTGTATCACACGTGGAATCAAACCGGATCAATAAATGATTTGTGTCTCTGTTGACTAGTATTAATATTTATTCTGAAATAAGGTCACATGGGGGAGACAGGAAGGGGCGGGGATTAGCCTCTGCATTAACACAGGAACTGGCGTTTTTCTTTCACAGTGATCACTGTAAACAGGAAGTGTCCTGTCGCCACAGTAACAACTTTTCCATCTTTGTGTCAGACAGAAGTAACTTTGGACCAGAGAGTCTCTGAAACAGGAAGTGCATGCTGGGTAGATTTGTGTCCGACTTGATGTCGTGGACATGTGGACAATGATGACCTCACAAGATCAAGGCGGCCGCCGTAATAACAACAGTAAAGGTTATTTATATGGCAGTGCAGGAAGTGACCATATTTAAATAAAGCATCCCCTGCTTTCTGGTCTGCTGGACTCTAAATGGACCTGTCAATCAGCAGGTAAGCCCCGCCCCCTAAAGCATCCCCTGCTTTCTGGTCTGGTGGACTCTAAATGGACCATAATGTACTAAATGAACATCATGCTGGATTGAAGAAGACTTGAAACTAGAGATTGAGACCATAAACTCATGTTTACAATGTTTACTGAGATAATACATCAAGAGAGAAGTAGGACCATTTTCTCATAGACTTCTATACAACCAGAGAGGAGTCGCCCCCTGGTGGCCAGCAGAGAGAAGTAGGACCATTTTCTCAGACTTCTATACAACCAGAGAGGAGTCGCCCCCTGGTGGCCAGCAGAGAGAAGTAGGACCATTTTCTCATAGACTTCTATACAACCAGAGAGGAGTCGCCCCCTGGTGGCCAGAAGGGAGAATGATCAGTGTCACTTTGTTCACCTATTATAATAATAAATGCAAAGAATACAAAAAAATATTTTCCTCCTGTAAAACAAAGTTTATGTACCAACAGTGGTGGACAGTAACGGAGTAAATTTACTTAAGTACTGTACTTAAGTACATATCCAGAGGATTTGTACTTTACTTGAGTATTAGATTTCTTTGGTACTTATTACTCTTACTTGAATACATTTCTCGTAACTCGTTACCGGCTGACTACATTTCCAAGACAAATACTACTCAAGTTAATTTCTAGAAAGGCTGAAAAGTTACTTTCAGGTCTGGTCTTTTTTTTCCCCCTTTCTTTTTTTTAAGTACTATTGGACACAAGCTGTGTTTGTCAAAGAAGGAAACCTATCACACGCTCTCCACTGGGATCTACGTAAAAGCAGAAATACGTAATCCCTCCCCATAAGGATACATGGGGAGACAGTTTGTTGTGCTCCTATATTGTCCTTCCTGTAAAGACAAGTGACTTCAACATTGAGTTATTGAAAGCAGAGATGTAGTTTTTTGTAAAACAGTGATTCTCAACCAGTGGTGTGGGGACAACATTGGTCTTTGAGGGGGTTCCAGTTCCCAATGATAGAGTTAGTTGGACCGTGCAGGTTCATTTGGTTACAATTTCAATGATTGTTAATAAACATCTGCATCTACAACATCTGCAACATCTGCTGTAGTCCTGTGATCCCATTCATTTTATTTGAAATTTACTCTTACTTTTACTTAAAGTAAATTTAAAAGCATGTACTTTTGGATACTTAAGTACCTTTAAAAGCAAGTACTTTTTTACTCTTACTCGAGTACTGGGGTCAAGTACTCTGTCCATCTCTGTGTACCAATAATTTGACATCCATCCAACAATCTGAACTTTTATTGATGTGGGAGGTGTTTGTGGAGCCTTGCCCTGAGCCCCGCCCACTTTCCAGCAGTCCAATCAAATGTTACGGGTCTCATTTAAATCCCTCTTTCACATTAAATGTGCTGCTGCATCCTCACCACCATCATGGTCACCACAATCGTCGTCATCATCATCACCATCACCACCATCCTCATCACCACCGACGTCGTCGTCGTCGTCATCATCATGTCCCCAGAGGAAAGTCTTGGTCCTGTATGATCTCATCCTGTCCCTCAGACTCTCTGAGACAGGGCCGGGTGGGACCCGGGTCAGGACTTCCTGCCTCCACTGTGAGGTCTGGTACTGGTTCTTGGAGCAGGTGGTTCAGGTCGGTGGTCGGCTCGAGGTCTGATGCGTCCCTCTGTGGGAGGACGAAGTCCAGCGGCCGGAGGACGGTGGCGATGTCGATGCAGCCCAGACCGCCGAAGCGGTGCAGCTGAGCGGGAGGAAGACCTGTCGAGACACACACGGGATTATAATAAGACCTGGTTCAGGTCCAGAGTCCAGCTGTGAGGACTAGCAGGATGCTGGACCCTCACCCAGGATCAGAGCCAGCTGGGCTGGAGGGAACAGGACCTGCAGGCAGCGGTTGAGGAACGGCAGCAGGTCTTCGGCATAGGAGCAGCAGAACCGAAGAAACAGCTCCTTCTCTCCGTCGCTGAATGCCGCCTCCTCGGCCCGGTGGAACGCCACGATCTGACGGGTCACCTGACAGGAAACAAGACAGCAGCACTCAGCACACGAGAGGAGCCCCCCCCCAACAGAAAGTGGTTGATCAGCTGCTCACCGCCGCCAGGGCGTCCTCCAGACCAGCGGAGACCTCCTGGGCCAGGCCGACGGGGCAGCAGAGCCGCAGGTCGTTGAAGGCGGTCAGGAGGCCATTGAGGAGGCAGGCCAGCGGCGGGAAGTCCAGCAGGGTCATGGGGGGCTGCAAGGTGCCGGGCTGGGTGCCGGGGGCCACGTGGGGGATAGCCCCCCCCAGCACCGATGGCAGGCTGATGAGCGTGTACAGGTTCATGTCCTCCTGGAACTTGTCCACCGCCTCCTGCACCGCCCTAAAGAACGCCTCCGCCGCCACCCGCTGGAACATGGAGGCCAGCTGGCCGCGGAAGTCCGCCCCGACACGGCTGAAGGACAGGCCGAAGTACATGCACTGACCCAGCAGGGAGTCCAGGCGGCCCCCCACGCCCCGCTGCAGGTCCCTCTCTAGAGTCTCCAGGAACTCGGCCACCTTCTGGGCCACCCAGCCGTGGAAGATGGCGCCCTCGTTCACAGCCAGCTGGCCGCTGGCGGGGGGACTGAGCGGGTCCTCGTCAGAGAAGATGGCCCGGTACTGCGTGATGATGTCGAACAGGTGGACTCTGCAGGCCTCGATGGTCTTGGTGATGTGGAAGTACGGGTCGTCCTCGGAGATGGTGGTGAGGATGGAGGTCAGCCAGGTGCCTCGGGCCTGCAGGAACTTGACCCGCAGCTCCGCCTCCGTGAACACGTCCATCCTCCTCAGGTAGCCAATCACGCGCAAGCAGGCGGGCAGCTGCGAGTTGCTGCGCAGCTGCTGCAACAGCTGGTTCAGCATCAGCTGGGTGGACTGACGCACCTCCCGCACAATACCCTGCAGGGACCACAGACCACATCAGGACCCACCCTGGACCCTGAACACGACTCTGGACCGTGAACCTGACCCTGGACCTGAACCCTAGACCGGACCCTGGCACTGGGCCCTGAACCCTGGACCAGACCCTGAACGCAACACTGGACCCTGAACCCGACCCTGGACCCCGGAACATGACCCTGAACCCTACCCTGGACCTTGAACCCTGGACCCTACCCTGGACCTTGAACCCTGGACCCTACCCTGGACCTTGAACCCTTAACCCAACCCTGAACACATAACCGGACCCTGGACCCTGACCCTGAACGCAACCCTGGACCTTAGCACTGAACCCGACCCTGGACCTTGAATGCAACCCTGGACCCTACCACTGAACCCGACCCTTAACCGGACCCTGAACGCGACCCTGAACCCGACCCGGAACTCACCTGGATGACGGGCAGCGTGGAGTGCTTCTTCTCCAGCCTCTTGACGTAGGCCGCCAGCTCCAGAGCCTCCTCGTAGTACCCGTTCCGGACGCAGGTGTCCATGAGCTGAGGGATCTCCAGGATCTCCAGGATCTCAGTGTGACGGTTCAACGTGAGGCTGTTCATCCGGCGACTGGCCCCAATCTCCTCCGCCTCCTTCATGAAGCCCCTGAACACACACACACACCTTCAGAAAGCGTTCACAATGAGGACAGGGAACGGGTCTGCGAGTCTGCACCGACCTGCATCGCTCCCCGAAGCCGGGCAGCTTGTCCAGGAGCCGGGACACGGAGCCCTCCACGCGGCCGAAGTCCCGGTAGATGTGCTCGGTGCACTCGGCGGTCCGGATGAAGGTCTGGTAGTTGGAGAAGGCCAGCTCCCGGGTCTGCTGCAGGATCTGAGCCCGCTCCTCCGCTAACCGCTCCGGCTCCCGACCCAGCTTGTCCACCCCGAAGGAGCTCAGCTCGGACAGATAGGCCGCGAAGTCCGGGTTCTCCCTCCAGGAGTCCGGGAAGCTGTCCTTGAAGATCGACGCCAGGATGCTCTCGTCCTCCACGTCTACCGCCGCCATGTTGGCCGGAGAAAACCGATTCCGGGTTGTTGTGGTGGTGGTGGTGGTGGTGGTGTTCTTCTTCTTCTTCTTCTTCGGTGGTGGTGTTCTTCTTCTTCTTCGGTATTGGCGGCTGGCGAACCGGCTTAGAACAGCATGTCCACCACCTGGTGGACGGGAGGTAGAACACGACTAGAACGGACTGTTGTGTATTTGGGTCTACGCTGGGGTTGGATCTATTATCTTGTTGATTATGAATGTTGTTTATGAAGAAAGAAGACAAATGAGAGAACGATTCAGAAAGGAAAAAGTACAATTTGATTCAATAAATAAAAATTAAAATAAGTGCTACCAAATTATATTGCATTTTCTCAGGGTAACTCATTTGTTTGGAAAGATATAGGTTATTCTTCTTCTTCGTTTAGTTTTTGTTATTTTTACTTGATGTATTTATTTATGTTAGTTTAGTCCCGGGTTCGATTTTAACTATGCTAATTACATCTCGTCTGTTTTCATGAACGGCCGAGTTGTGCGTCGGTTTGCGGTGTGGTCAATAAAGTTGTTTTTAAAAGTACGTTGTTGACGTCACCGGAAGTGGCCGCCGGCTCGTCGCTCAGTCTAAGCTGCAGCCGAGAAGCAACAACCGGATCAACAGGTCGCCGTCGGCGGCGGAGACAGCTCGGTTTACCGACGACGTTAATCCGGCACCAAGGTAAACCACCACAGCTAGCCTAGCATTGCCGAGTTAGCCCGCTAACTAGCTCCCAGCTATCCTGCTAACTAGCTACGTTCGCTAGTGTTTGTTAACGTCAGCGTTAACTAGCTGTCTGACTAACTAGCGTTGAAGCGAGTCGGGCCAGGAACTACTACTTCATGTACTACATGTTGCTTTAGTACAACACTAGCTGCCTGCTAGCTGCTTCATCTGTAATATACTGTAGACAGATTAGTGGAGGAAGTATTCCGATCTTCTACTGCAGTACAAGTACTCTGTTCCAGTACAAGTACCCAGTATGTAGTTGAAGTACTAGCCTGTGTCTCTTCTACTATTCTCTCAGTAGATTATTATGATTTTACTGGTGTAGCTGTTGAGCTGGAGCTCATTTTGCACTATTAATGATTATCATGGACTCATCTGCTGATTAGTGATTGATTGAGTTATTGATTCATGGTTCCAGCTGCTTGTTTAATTTAGAATTAAACTTCATATGTTTATAAGGTAAAGCTGTCCGATAAATGTAGTCAGGTAGAAGTTTAACGTAGCATGAAATGGAAGTACGAGGAATACTAGTATGGGCATACTATAGTAGTTGTAGTAGTTGTATATAAATACTACTACTGCTGTATGTGTGTGTGTGTACTACAGTAGTTGTATATCAGAATCAGAAAGCAGTTTATTGCCATGTGCATTTTCACATACAAGCAGTGTGCCTTTGTGTTCGTGTTCACGATGTTTACAAAGAATAAACAATAAAGCAATGTACTGCAGTCAAGAACATAAATCAAATCAAATCGCCCGAAATGGAAATAAGACACTATATATATATATATATATATATATATATATATATATATATATATATATAATAATAATACTTACACTTTTACTACATATATATTACATATACAGCCACGCCTGGCTGCTCTGAACCTTAACTGAAAAAGAACTTCAGTAAATACATTAATGAGTAGATCATTCAGTCGATCCTCTGTTACCAAACTAATCTACGGATAAAAAATACGTGGAGGTTATGTCACATGACCCGCATTGTCGTATGTTTGAGTCCCAGCAGGCGGAGGAAGCTCGCTCGCTGGCTGAGGAAGCTCGGTGCAGACGGAGCAACGAGAAGCTGATGTCGGAACTCACTGATCCTGACTGAACTCCATGAATCCACCACTGCACCGGTCCAGCACCTCAGACCCCAGTGAGACCAGTATGGCTGCAGCCAGCAGCACGAAGATCTCATGGAGACTGCGTGAGTTTAAGCTCTCTGTGAAATGTTCGGAGCCTTTAGTCCAGATACAAACCTTCAGCTCCAGTTAAAGGCTTGAATCCTCCTGTGTTGTTCCTTCTGTTCCACGTGGTCCTGAGGACCGATATGGTTCCAGACCTGAACTGCGTGGTTCCAGACCTGAACTGTGTCCCTCCTGTGTTGTTGTAGAGGGCTTCGAGGCTCACTCCAGCAGCGTCTCCTGTTTGGCTCTGGGGAAAAGCTCCGGCCGCCTGCTGGCCACTGGAGGAGAGGACTGCAGGGTCAACATCTGGGCCGTCAGCAAGGCCAACTGCATCATGGTAAAACCACTGTCCCCATGGCAATGAACACTTATCTGATTGTTGATGGTGGTGATTAGTCGTGAATATCGAGATTGATCAGAACGGACGAAGAATGTGCTGCTGTTTAGATTTAAACAGGGGTGTTCTCTCTGTAAGACAATAACTGTGTGTGTGTGTGTGTGTCTCTCTCTCTCTCTCTCTCTCTCTCTCTCTCTCTCTCTCTCTCTCTCTCTCTCTCTCAGAGTCTGACGGGTCACAAGAACCCGGTGGAGTGTGTCCAGTTCAACATGTCGGAGGAGCAGGTGGTCGCTGGTTCCCAGTCTGGATCTATACGAGTCTGGGACCTGGAGGCTGCCAAGAGTGAGACAGTTTGTTCTCTCTCTCTCTCTGTGTGTGTGTGTGTGTGTGTGTGTGTGTGTGTGTGTGTGTGTGTGTGTGTGTGTGTGTGTGTGTGTGTGTGTGTGTGTGTGTGTGCGGTGTGCGGTGTGCGGTGTGGGTGTGGGTGGTCTCTCTGGAGCCCTGATGAATGTAACATGCCAGTGCGTGATGACTAAAGGCTGAGTTATGCTTCCGCGTCGACACAACGCAAGGGGGCTTGCGGACCCCTTACGTCCTTGCGGACCCCCCTTACGTCCAACGCAAGGGCCTGACGTGTGCCTCCCAAAAACCCTAGACGCGCGTCGAGGCGACGCAACACCAACGCAGCGGCATTGGCTGTGATTGGTCCGCTAACTACATCCGCTGGAGACCGCTATCCGGTTTCCACTCATAAACACCGCCATTTAAACTTTTAAAAGGCTACTTTTATTGTTTGCACCTCGTTTTATTGTTTGCACCTCGTTTTATGGTTTGCACCTTCTCGCTTTTGCACAAACAAATAAAACACCAAGTTCTGAAAAAATGTGGACGTTTATAGCCGGAAAGTAAACAAATACGCTATAACGAGGCTAACGACGATATACGCCAAGAGTCTCGGTCGGTCGGTGAGTCTTTACAAAAAACATAGCGCCCTTTACCGGTGTGGCATTGAATTGCATTTCGACACGTAAACCCAACGCAGAACCATCACGGTCTCCAAGCAACTGCGTGGCCGTTGCGTTGCCGTTGCGTGATCACTACGCGGAAGCATAATCAGCCCTTAAAAGCGACTTCTTGTCTCTTTCAGTCTTGAGGACTCTGATGGGACACAAAGCCAACATCACCAGTCTGGGCTTCCATCCATTTGGGGACTTCCTGGCCTCCAGCTCCATGGACACCAACATCAAGGTGTGTGTGTGTCCTCTAACTTGTGATGTATTTGTTATTTTGTGTATTCTATAGATATACATGTACATTTCCTTGTTTTTACTTTCTTTTTTTAAAAATAAAAGCCAGCTGCTGTATGCAGAATGATTTACCAATTTGTTTCTGTCCGTCCCTCCTCCTGTCTGTCTCTGTCTAATGACACCTGTCGTCCTCTTGGACTTCCTGTCAGCTGTGGGACGTGCGGAGGAAAGGCTACGTGTTCAGGTACAAGGTAAGAACTTAGACAAAAAGAATATATATTTAAAGTTAATTTCCTCACAATCGTTTCTTCATTTAAGTTGTTGCTTGTTTGAAAGAAACTTTGTATGTAAAAAGAGAATCCTATCAAATGTCAACATCCAGTTTATTTCAAAATAAAAGCTTGCTCGTGTTTATTTCAGTTTATTTCAGAATAAAAGTTTGCTCACCTTTATTTCAGTTCATTTCAGAATAAAAGCTTGCTAGTGTGCCCTGAATGTCTCCGACTGATGTTTGTGCTGCAGGGTCACACTCAGGCAGTGAGGAGTCTGGCCTTCAGTCCAGACGGGAAGTGGTTGGCTTCAGCCAGCGACGACTCCACTGTCAAGGTAGGAAGTCTAGCGGTTAGCTGTTAGCATCCGTAATCAGCATCTAGCGGTTTGCCGATAGCATCCCTCATCAGCATCTAGCGGTAAGCCATTCGCATCCCTCATCAGTATCTAGTGGTTAGCCGTTAGCATCCCTCATCAGCATCTAGCAGTTAGCTGTCGGCATCCCTCATCAGCATCTAGCGGTTAGCCGTTAGCATCCCTCATCAGCATCTAGCAGTTAGCTGTCGGCATCCCTCATCAGCATCTAGCGGTTAGCCGTTAGCATCCCTCATCAGCATCTAGCAGTTAGCTGTCGGCATCCCTCATCAGCATCTAGCGGTTAGCCATTAGCATCCCTCATCAGCATCCAGTCTCAATCTCTAGTTTCAAGTCTTCTTCAATCCAGCAGACCTTCTCACAAACAAATACTCATTAGAGCACCGAATGTGTATGAATCCGCCACTGAAAGTAGTCCCTAAGCCGGTCCTCCTGTGGTCCCTCCAGCTGTGGGACCTGACTCAGGGGAAGATGATCACAGAGTTCACGTCTCACACTGCAGCCGTCAACATCATCCAGTTTCACCCCAACGAGTATCTGCTGGCGTCAGGCAGCTCCGACAGGTAGTCCACCAGCAGCTGTCCCCCTCCTGTCTGTCCCCTCTGTCTCTGTGTCTCTATCTGGTCTTCAAGTGGTCGCTGTGTCTCTATCTGGTCTTCATGTGGTCTCTGTGTCTCAATCTGGTCTTCAAGTGGTCTCTGTGTCTCTATCTGGTCTTCATGTGGTCTCTGTGTCTCTATCTGGTCTTCATGTGGTCTCTGTTGTCTCTGTCTGGTCTTCATGTGGTCTCTGTGTCTCTGTCTGGTCTTCATGTGGTCTCTGTGTCTCTATCTGGTCTTCTTGTGGTCTCTGTTGTCTCTGTCTGGTCTTCATGTGGTCTCTGTGTCTCTGTCTGGTCTTCATGTGGTCTCTGTGTCTCTATCTGGTCTTCTTGTGGTCTCTGTGTCTCTATCTGGTCTTCATGTGGTCTCTGTGTCTCTATCTGGTCTTCTTGTGGTCTCTGTGTCTCTATCTGGTCTTCATGTGGTCTCTGTTGTCTCTGTCTGGTCTTCATGTGGTCTCTGTGTCTCTGTCTGGTCTTCATGTGGTCTCTGTGTCTCTATCTGGTCTTCTTGTGGTCTCTGTTGTCTGCAGGTCCATCAAGCTTTGGGATCTGGAGAAGTTTACGATGATTGGCTCGTTGGAGGGCGACACTACTTCAGTCAGGTGAGTTTTGTGACCTCTGACCCCTGTGGGTTCAGGTCTGTGTTCTTGAGCTCAGGTGTGTGGCAGGATTGTGACCTCTGACCCCTGTGGGTTCAGGTCTGTGTTCTTCAGCTCCGATGGCAACTGTCTCTACAGCGGGGCCACGGACTCTCTGCGCATCTTCGGCTGGGAGCCCAGCCGCTGCTTCGACGTGGTCCCGGTGGGCTGGGGGAAGGTCTCTGATATGGCGGTCTGCAACCAGCAGCTGGTGTGTAGCTGTTAACTATAAATCCCAAGTCTTCAAGTCCTGAACCCAGAAACCAGACCTCCCTGGTCCTTCTCTGCAGATTGGTGTGTCTCACCAGCTGTCCAGCGTGTCGTCCTACGTGGTGGACCTGAAGCGGGTGAAGAAGAGCGGTGGCTCGGTGATCCAGGGAGTCATCCAGGACCACCAGCCGCTCTCACAGCCCCAGGACCCTAAAGGATCTGCACTACGCAGGAACTACGAGAGACCCACAACCACCTGCAGCTCACAGAGGTAGACGGCTCTGATGTTTGCCCACCATGTAGGTGCTCCAGAGCACACTCATCATACGTCCTGTTGCTCTGTATCTCATAATGTAATGTTCATGTAAATCAGTAGGGGCCGCTATCACTATATAATAAATCTATAATACATAGATGTGGAGGCCTTCATGTGAAATGTGGCGCTGTGTTGTGATGTCATCAGGGTGAAACAGAGTTCAGACGCTGATAGGCGGAGCCCCGAAGGTGAGAGGCGGAGCCCCAGTGAGGACGAGGCGGACGAGAAGGTTTCCTCGGCTGAAATCCACAACGCAGAAGACTTCAAGGAGATCTTCCAGCCGAAGAACGCCATCTGTAGGTCTACGTCTCGGTGGTTCGATCCCCAGCTCCTGTAGTGTTGAAGTGTTCCACCACTGATTGGTTCTTTCTCTTCCAGCTCGGACTCCTCCCAGGATCTCGGAGCCCTTCCCTGCTCCTCCAGAGGACGGTGAGTCCGTCAGAGCCGCATCCACACTCCAGACCAGTTTCCTGAGAGATAGGAAGTCACATTAGTCTGTCGCAGCTGGTGATGAGTCGGACTCCACGTCCATGTGTTCATGTTTACTCTCCTACTTTAGAGCAGTTGTATTCCTTTATATCACATGACCACTGTCATCATGCCACCTACTGCAGTCAGACACAGGAAGTCTCTGTGTGGACAGGATACAGGAAGTCTCAGTGTGGACAGGAAGTCTCAGTGTGGACAGGATACAGGAAGTCTCAGTTTGGACAGGATACAGGAAGTTTCAGTGTGGACAGGAAGTCTCAGTGTGGACAGGAAGTCTCAGTGTGGACGGTGAAGTGACGGTTTCTTTCTCTCCTTCCTCGTAGACACTGTATCGGCCATCGGCCGCCAGCTGAAGGACATGATATCACCTTTTCCTGAAAAGCAGCAGGTCAGTGAACGCAGCAGCGTCTCTGTGATTGTGAGACACAAAGTGCTACCTCCATGTAGCATCTTCTTACAGGAACACAGTGTAGCATCTTCTTATAGTCAGGAACACAGTGCAGCATCTTCTTACAGGAGCACAGTGTAGCATGTTCTTACAGGAACACAGTGTAGCATCTTCTTATAGTCAGGAACACAGTGCAGCATCTTCTTACAGGAGCACAGTGTAGCATGTTCTTACAGGAACACAGTGTAGCATCTTCTTATAGTCAGGAACACAGTGTAGCATGTTCTTACAGGAGCACAGTGTAGCATGTTCTTACAGGAGCACAGTGTAGCATCTTCTTATAGTCAGGAACACAGTGCAGCATCTTCTTACAGGAGCACAGTGTAGCATGTTCTTACAGGAACACAGTGTAGCATCTTCTTATAGTCAGGAACACAGTGTAGCATGTTCTTACAGGAGCACAGTGTAGCATGTTCTTACAGGAGCACAGTGTAGCATCTTCTTACAGGAGCACAGTGTAGCATATTCTTACAGGAGCACAGTGTAGCATCTTCTTATAGTCAGGAACACAGTGCAGCATCTTCTTACAGGAGCACAGTGCAGCATCTTCTTATAGTCAGGAACACAGTGCAGCATCTTCTTACAGGAGCACAGTGTAGCATCTTCTTACAGGAACACAGTGTAGCATCTTCTTACAGTCAGGGACATATGTAGCATCTTCTTACAGGAGCACAGTGTAGCATGTTCTTACAGGAACACAGTGTAGCATCTTCTTACAGGAACACAGTGTAGCATCTTCTTACAGTCAGGGACATATGTAGCATCTTCTTACAGGAACACAGTGTAGCATCTTCTTACAGTCAGGGACATAGTGTAGCATCTTTTTACAGTCAGGAACACAGTGTAGCATGTTCTTACAGGAGCACAGTGTAGCATCTTCTTACAGGAGCACAGTGTAGCATCTTCTTATAGTCAGGAACACAGTGCAGCATCTTCTTACAGGAGCACAGTGTAGCATCTTCTTACAGGAACACAGTGTAGCATCTTCTTACAGTCAGGGACATATGTAGCATCTTCTTACAGGAGCACAGTGTAGCATGTTCTTACAGGAACACAGTGTAGCATCTTCTTATAGTCAGGAACACAGTGTAGCATGTTCTTACAGGAGCACAGTGTAGCATCTTCTTATAGTCAGGGACATATGTAGCATCTTCTTACAGGAGCACAGTGTAGCATCTTCTTACAGGAACACAGTGTAGCATCTTCTTACAGTCAGGGACATAGTGTAGCATCTTTTTACAGTCAGGAACACAGTGTAGCATCTTCTTACAGTCGGGACTAGTTTAACGTTATGTAAACTAGGACTAAGCATCAGCGTCTCTGACAGGCTCCGCCCCTGGCCTCCTCCACACCGGTCCAGAGGGTAGAGCCAACAGTGGTCTCCTCTGCAAAGCGTGCGGCCCCCTCAGCTGCTCCGGTGTCCTCCAACCCCCCCACCTCCAGCCAGCCTCTTCCTCAGCTCCCCGTCACCATGGCCAAGTCTAAACCACGACCGGAGATCATCCGGAGCACCAGGACCGAGCCCGTGGGACTGAACGTGGCCGACTTCCTGCTCGTGAGTTCTTTAATTAGACCTGCCTTCATATTTAAACTGAGAAACATCAGATCCATGGTGCTATTCAGACGGGATCAAATGCTGCGTTCCAGGCAACCTGTGATTTCACAACCTTCTACCCGTGAAAGTGCCCTGGAACGCCATTCTCAATTCAATTCTGAATTTTGCACAAGCCTGGTTGTGACTAGTCCTGATTCGCTGTGACTTGTCCTGACTCGTCGTAACTCTCTGTGACTCGCTGTGACTTATCCTGACTCGCTGTGAGTCGGTGTGACTTGTCCTGACTCACTATGACTCGCTGTGACTAGTCCTGACTTGCTGTGACTTATCCTGACTCACTGTGACTTGTCCTGACTGGTCGTAACTTGCTGTGACTTGTCCTGACTGGTCGTGACTCGCTGTGACTTGTCCTGACTCGTCATAACTCGCTGTGACTTGTCCTGACTCGTCATAACTTGCTGTGACTTGTCCTGACTGGTCGTAACTTGCTGTGACTTGTCCTGACTGGTCGTGACTCGCTGTGACTTGTCCTGACTCGTCATAACTCGCTGTGACTCGCTGTGACTTGTCCTGACTCGTCGTAACTCGCTGTGAGTTGCTGTGACTCGTTGTGACTCGCTGCGACTCGCTCGCTGTGACTCGCTCGCTGTGACTCGCTCGCTGTGACTCGCTCGCTGTGACTCGTTGTGGCCCCCCAGTCCTCCCCCAGCCACAGAGCCGCGGCGCTGAGCGACGACGAGGCCCTGTCCCAGCTGAAGAAGGGCCACGACACCATGTGTATGATGCTGGGCCGACGCCACGAGAACCTGGAGACGGTCCGGTCCGTGTGGGCCAGAGAGGACATCAAGGTCAGTTGGTGGAACCGACAGGGCTGCAGGTCCTTAAAGCTGCGTTCTCTCTGCTGGCCACCAGGGGGCAACTCCTCTCTGCTTGTATAGAAGTCTACTTCTCTCCAGTGTTGTGCAAGTTCACACTTTTCATGAACTAGTTTAAAGTTCAGTTCACACATGTTCAAAGTGAACTGTTCATGTTCATAGTTCACCATTTCAATTCTGAACAAGTTCAAAATTCAGTTCTTTTTTTTTTTGGCGTCTGGTCTATTTTGTGCGCAGGAAGTCACACAAAGAAACATGAGACAATCCGGTCAATTTTCAAAATAAAAGCAAGTTTCGCGATTGACAAATGCAATCATATTTGTGTATCTAAACAGAGTAAAGAGATGCACGCATGCACGCACGGTATATCTATACTACTACTGCCATACACACTCTCTCTGTCTGTCTGTGTGTGTCTTGAGAGAGAAAGCGGAAAAATAAAAATAGTGTACAAACGTCTTGGTTACAGAAACATGGCCTATTAATTTTCTGAGGTTATTTACTTGCCCATGATGAAAAAAAATAGCTCTGAATGAACAACAGCTGAGCAGAAGCACTTGTCGACCGTCGCGGAGAAATGGTCTGAACGGGGGGGCAGCCGATCGCTTGCGACTTTCGTCCGGCCGGTGTGAACCCGAGATGTGGAGGGGAGCGCTGCGCAAGCCCGGCGTGCGCGCACACAAACTCTGTGAAGAAATCCGAGTGAATTGCTGAACTTATAGAAGAGATGCTATGATGCTATGTTTCTAAAGTGCGAGCAGGTCGTGTCACTCGACTCATCAGGGGAAAAAAAATCTGTAACGTTTAATTGGACCGCAACATTGACGTTCGTCGTTCATTTCACACAATCTGAACTAATTCACGTTCAAGTTCTTTATTTACAAATGCGTTGCGTTCAGTTCAAAGTTCACCGAAAAATGAACACGTTCTTTTGAACTCGTTCATACTTCTCTCTTGATGTATTATCTCAGTAAACATTGTAAACATGAGTTTATGGTCTCAATCTCTAGTTTCAAGTCTTCTTCAATCCAGCATGATGTTCATTTAGTACATTATGGTTCATTTAATTTAGATCAGACCTTCACTTCCTGTTTCTTGTCTCTCTGCAGAGTGCTCTGGATGCTGCCGTCTCCATGAACGATCTGTCCATCGTTGTGGACATCCTCAACATCATCAACCTGCAGCCGTGAGTTCACCGCCAGACCTCTGCGTCTGTGACTCATACACCAGGTCTATTTATAGCTCAGATGTTGATACACCAGGTCTATTTATAGCTCAGATGTTGATACACCTGGTCTATTTATAGCTAAGATGTTGGTACACCAGGTCTATTTATAGCTCAGATGTTGGTATATTGACTTTGAACAGGTATATGGAAGGCAGGATGAGAGAGAACATGGGGGGGGGGGGGGAGCCAGAGTTCTGGATCATAAAGACGATGGATGGTTATAATAATTTTCAATCGACTTGTTTCAGGTCGCTATGGAAACTGGACCTGTGCACCACAATTCTTCCTCAGATCGACCAACTGCTGCACAGCAAATACGAGAGGTGACCAACAATCAATCAACTGATCGTTATTGGCTTCTAATGTTTCTGTACTTTCAGCTTCAAAATAATACTATCCTTCTATAACGTGTGTGTGTCTGTGTGTTACAGTTACATCCAGACCGGCTGTACGTCTCTGAAGCTGATCATGAAACATTTTTGGAAGCTGATCTCAGACACGCTGAAGGCGACGCCGTCGGTGGGCGTTGACATCACACGGGAGGAGCGGTGAGTCATCACATTCACTCGGTTCTCTCTGTCAGTTCTCAGTTCTGGTTCTCGGTTCTCTCTGTTGGTTCTGTCGGTTTTCAGTACACTTTTCCACCAACGCGAACCTAGTTCAACCTAGTGCCGCTCTGGAACCTTTTTTCCTGGCCGAGAGCCGGTTCTTTGTCTGTGGAAACAGAAAGAACTGGTTCGCGTTGAGGCACCGGCTCTGAACCGGCCCTCAAAATGCCTCGGTGGAAAACAGTCGGTTCTCTCTGTCCGTGCTCAGTGTCGGTTATGGTTCTCTGTGTCGGTTCTCAGTTTTGGTTCTCTCTGTTCTATCTGCAGACACCAGAAGTGCAGAACGTGCTGCAAGCAGCTGAAGAACCTGAGCAACATGGTAAAGAACCGGGCGGCGCAGGTTGGTCGCCACGGCAGCGCCTTCAAAGAGCTGCAGCTGCTGATGGCGCCGCTGGACGACTCGCTGTCGCTGTGAGACGACTCGCTGTGAGACACCTCACTGTGAGACGACTCGCTGTGAGCCGGTCGTCGTCATCGCTGGTCGTCAACGTCATCAATGGTCGTCATCGCAGCTGAGGTGCTTCCAGAACATCATGTTCAAATTAAAGACAAGGTTCTGCTGACAGGAAGTCAGAGAACTTCGTGGGTTTGTTGAGTAGTGTGCTCGCCGCTGAGCGGACTGGCGTCTCGTCCAGCATCAGAGGTGGCGGCATGGTCATGTGACGCTGATGGAGCAGCTGTGGATTCTGTTTGTCAGGTGTAGCCACGTAGCTGAGCATAGCATCAACACTGGAAACCATGGGAACAGCTAGCCTACCAAAATCACCATCAGTGCGTGTAGAGCTCAGTCACTTTATAACACGTGTTATAACACAAGTCGTAACACATGTTGTTTTTGTTTGTGCCTCGGCTCACAGTAAACAAACATTTATTTTATGATGCTCAAATATTTCCAGTTTTCAGATGATGAGCTTCTGTTTGAAATGTTCTGTTGCTACTTTGTATTTAAATAAAGTTGTACATGTTGATTAAAGAAGAGTCTCTTTATTATACAACACTTTTAAACGCTCATAAACCAGAAGGATCATCCGGATCAATAACTCCTGTCTTTGAAAATATGTTGAAGTGATTAAAAGAGATTTCCCAAAGCCAAAGAGCATGCTGGGAAAAGGACAGTCCCCTTTGGACCACTTGACTCAAGACTCGCCTCATCTTCATGGGAATAAAAAGGTAAGATCGGTCTCATCACAGGACCTTAAACCATGAAGTTCATCCACAATCCACATGGTGGCGCCAGAGCTCCACTGATAGAGCAGGAGGCCTTTACTTAAGAGTCCTGGGATAGACTGGTTACCCGTCTGTCTCTACATGTAAAATTTCAAATTGTATATTTTTATATCATAATTTAACATGGCTTACCTTATTATGTACCATTTTCAGTGTTTTTATGTTGTGGTTTTTATTAGTAGTATTCTATATTTTATTTTGAAACGATAAACCGGAAGCCTTGTGTCGCGTCAGGGACGCCACTCACTTGCTGATTGGAGGTGGAGGGAAGCGGCCAGCTCCGTTAGCTCAGTGTGTGTTTGAGTGTTTACTGCTAGTTATTTGCTGTTCCAGAAGGTTCCAGGGGGTTCCAGAAGGATCCGTCATGGCGTACCAGCTGTACAGGAACACCACTCTGGGAAACAGCCTGCAGGAGAGTCTGGACGAGCTCATACAGGTGACTACCTCACACACGGAGCGGTTAGCTCACAGCTAGCCTCGAGTAGCATGCTGCTAATAGCAAGCTGCTAATAGCATGCTGCTAACTGCGGCGGTGGCGGACCAAGACGTTAGCTAGCTATCTCGCAGCAAGCTAAGCCAAGTCTGAGCATTGTATCCATCCATCATTACAAAGCACTGTTAGACATGGACCTATAGGCTGCACTATACATTATTATTGTTTAATAAGGAACATTATGTGATATGTAATAGGGGGTCCCTCCACCGGGTCTCTATAGGCCTTGGGGGTCCCTCCACCAGGTCTCTATAGACCTTGGGGGTCACTCCACCAGGTCTCTGTAGGCCTTGGGGGTCTCTCCACCGGGTCTCTGTAGGCCTTGGTGGTCCATCCACCGGGTCTTTATAGGCCTCGGGAGTCCCTCCACCAGGTCTCTATAGGGTCATTCCGTGTCATTTCATCAAATGGGGAGGCATTTGATCATCTCAGAATGTCCTGAAAAAATTCGTTAATAGGACAAATCCAAAATATTAGGTCTCTACTGTCAACAGTTTTCTCATGAAACATCATTGAATGAAGGGTAGTTTAGACGGTTTTTGGCATCATACTCTGAAAAGCCATTTTTAAACAGCAATATCTGGAAAACTATCTCAAAATTTCTACAGTGTATATCTCTTACTAATAGCCTCCAGACATGAAATATCAGGGGTGTAGCTCAATGATAACCTAGTATGGTAGGTACTTAAAATGTGTCTTGTTGAAATAAAGTAGTACATTTGAAGAGTGGCTGAGCTCCCATTTTTGCAGATAAAAGACTTCTATCACTTCTGCCTCAATCTCTGGTGTTAGCTTAAACATTCTACAAAATATGGTTTCTCTTAGATTATTAGTTTCACAGATATTAAGGCTCAAACATGGAAGTAAACACATTTTTGCCCAACTTCAGAGTCATATTCCAAAAAACTGACAAGTATCAGGTCCAAACTTACTTTTTTTGAAAGATCAAAGAAATTTGATGAAATGACACAGAATGACCCTATAGGCCTTGGGGGTCCCTCCACCGGGTCTCTATAGCCAAGGTCCCTCCACCAGGTCTCTGTAGGCCTTGGGGGTCTCTCCACCGGGTCTCTGTAGGCCTTGGTGGTCCATCCACCGGGTCTTTATAGGCCTCGGGAGTCCCTCCACCAGGTCTCTATAGGCCTTGGGGGTCCCTTCACTGGTTCTTTGTAGGCCTTGGGGGTCCCTTCACTGGTTCTTTGTAGGCCTTGGGGGTCCCTCCACTGGTTCTCTATAGGCCTTGGGGGTCCCTCAATAAAGAAGGAGGCCCATTAGCACCGTGCCCTGACCCGGAGCTGGACCTGGACTACGTGGAATAAAGAAGTCCCTTCAGCACCGTGCTCTGACCTGGACCTGGACTACATCAGATAAAGAAGGCCCTTCAGCACCATGCCCTGACCCGGACATGGACTACATGAAATAAAGAAGGCACTTCAGCACCGTGCCCTGACCCAGACCTGGACCTGGACTACATGGAATAAAAAAGGAGGCCCTCTGTGATCCTGGTCCAGCTGTTAAATCAACGGCATTGATTGTGTTTTATCTCCTGTTTGTTCACTCGTTTAACTTCAGCCACGCAGGCAGCTACGCTAGCTTAGCGTGTTGTAATGCTAGCTTACCGTGTTGTGATGCTACACTGCACTGCAGCCAACCGCAAGTCCCTGCAGCGCATCGTGAACACTGCTGAGAGGATCATTGGTGCCTCACTCCCGTCACTGCAGGACATCTACAACACCCGCCTCACCCGCAAAGCACTCAGCATTGTGGGTGAACCATTCCATCCGGCCCACAAACTTTTCAGCCTCCTGCCTTCAGGAAGAAGGTTCCGCAGCATCCGGTCTGGCACCAACAGACTCAAAAACAGCTTTTTCCCCCAGGCTGTTAGGATGCTGAACTCTCTCCCCTCCCTACCCCCTACCCCCCCTGGATTTGGACTTTAACCCCACCCCCCACCCCCGACATAATTGGACAATCAACAAGCACAAAGACACTTTAAAGACACTTTACAGTCCTGTTTACTACTGACTCTTGTCAGTCCCGGTTTACATTTTTAATTCTATTTATTCTGCACTTTTTGCACTAATGTACCAACACTGTTTACTTTACATTTCATACACTTTACATATTTATACTGCTTTTATACTTATAGTTAGATTGTTGTGTTGTTACATGTTATCTGTTATTTGTTTATTATTTGTTGTTGAATGTCTGTGTGTCAGCGACATTGTGGACCTTGAAAAACGGTATCTCGTTTTCCTGTATGTGGACATATGTGGAAATGACAATAAAGTTGTTGAAGTTGAAGTTGCTAGCTTAGTGTGTTGTGATGCTAGCTTAGTGCGTTGTGATGCTATCTTAGCGTGTTGTGATGCTATCTTAGCATGTTGTGATGCTAGCTTAGTGTGTTGTGATGCTAGCTTAGTGCGTTGTGATGCTAGCTTAGTGCGTTGTGATGCTAGTTAGCGTGTTGTGATGCTATCTTAGCATGTTGTGATGCTAGCCTAGTGTTGTCATGCTAACTTAGCATGTTGTGATGCTAGCTTAGCATGTTGAGATACTATCTTAGCGTGTTGTGGTGCTATTTTAGCGTGTTGTGATGCTGCACAGTGCATGCTCACACTAGTCCATCTACTAGACCTGACAGGAAGTGAATATTTGTGGATGCTCGTGTTTTGATAAAAACAAATTGCGATGTAATGGACTGGGTGTGGACTAGCTATGGTCTGGATGTGGACTGGATGTGGACTGGCTATGGTCTGGATGTGGACTGCATGGGGTCTAGATGTGGACTGGCTATGGTGTGGATGTAGACTGGATGTGGACTGGGAGATATATAGATTTTTTTTAAATATATCGATATTTTTTCAAGCGAGATATGGAACGCGACGCTATCGTCAACATCGATATAAAATAATTTGCGTTTAATGTACTGCACATTTGGTCCAAGTAACAGTAATTTTGTGCCGCACCTGCCGCCTGCTCTTTTGCAACTCTCTCTCTCTCCTGCTGCCTCCGGCACACGCTGCCCCGCCCCCGCCCTTCCACTCACTTCATTTTTTTAAAAATCCCCTCCAGCGTGGAGTCCGGCGACGCCGTGGAGCGCTTGCCGTCTGTACCGCCCGTAGCCTAGTTGTTTCTCCAGGGTTGCAAACTTTGCAATTATTTACTAAACCAGAACCGTCTTCTATAAGTTAGTGACAGTAAAAAAAATGTTTCTTGATGTATCAAAGCAGCCGTTCCACGCCCTGGTTCGTCTCCGAAAGATTCACAGCTCATGACAGGCCGACGGCACATCGAATGCAGCATTTTGCCATTTATTAAACCACTGTTTCTACCACATTCAAAGTAGACACGCAGACACGTGGTGTCCATTATCAACTTGCGTGAGCGGCCCCGCGCCGTTTAACGGGAACAGGACACACGAGGAGTTCTTGGTGGAAGGCAACAAGTCCCGATTCCAGCCGGACTCACATTGGAACCCTGAGCTCAGCGCTGAGTCTGCCGCAGTCACAACTACAGAGCGGGCTCTGTCAGCGAACTTCCCCCGATGCAGCCCTCCACAACACACACGCGCATCCCAGTTGTGGCAGTGACACGAAAAATAAACAGCCGCAAGGACACAGCTCAACTTTTTCATTTGGTAAATTTAGGATTGAGTTTGCAGTCAGCCGGTTACGAGCACAAGGACGCAGGCTGGAAATGAATGCACAGTGGTGCTTGATGTAGAATGATGATTTGGAACGCGGCAACGCCATCTATGTTATTGCGTCAACAAATATCGATATTTTGCTCGGAAATATCGATATGACTTTTGGTCCATATCGCCAAGCCCTAGACTGGATGTGGGCTGGTGAGAAGGTGTGAAGTGCCCTGAGTGGTAGATGTGATATGATGTACTCATCTGTGTGTGTGTGTGTGTGTGTGTGTGTGTGTGTGTGTGTGTGTGTGTGTGTGTGTGTGTGTGTGTGTGTGTGTGTGTGTGTGTGTGTGTGTGTGTGTGTGTGTGTGTGTGTGTGTTCAGACTCAGCAGATCACCCCTCAGCTGGCTCTTCAGGTCCTCCTCCAGTTTGATAAAGCCATCAACACAGCGCTCGCCAACCGAGTCCGCAACAGAGTCAACTTCAGGGTGAGTCCAGATTCTCCGGTCTAGCCCTTCACCCCCTCTACTGTGTGTACTTCCTTAATGTGGCCAGCCTGTTCCACGGTGTTCTGGTGGGTGGAACCATCCGGACTAGTGTTGTAAGGGTCAGTACTACATGGAGGTCTGACATCCTGTCCTAGTACTCTCACACCTAAAGTGATGCTTCCAATCTAACATGGAGTTATTGTTAGAACTGGTGTTTTATTACATTACATTATTATTCATTTTTACATAATAAAAATGCCGCTGTGTGTCTCCGTCCAAAACCCGCTGCGCTCGCGCTGCCTGCTCGCGCTGCCTGCTCGCACAGATCCGCTCGTGCGCACATGCGCTGATGCAGGTCGAGTGTTGTCGAGAAATATAAGCAGAGACGGCGCTCCTTAAAAACAACATCACGCCATGTGTGTGTAGTATTAGGACGTGATGACGTATGTACAACCGGCCAAAGCCCGTTTGCCCCCCCTCCCCAGGGGGGAGGATTGTTTTTGATAAGATGTGGAACTTTGAGTTAACTGCTGTTGAGTAAACCTATAACTTATATTTTACTTGATAAAATAAGACAATATATGCACTCATGTCATTAATGTGATGCTCATCATTTTCCAGCCATATTTTTTCTGGACCCTGATCATTTCCATCAACCAGCACCTTAATAAGTCACTCTCTCCTTGTGATCTTGAATACACTCTGGTTGAACAAAAATGTTGAATGCAAATATAATAATTGCAGAATTGCAGACTGCTTGCTGTGCCACCTGACTTAATCCAACTGCACCAATACACCATCCCACGCGTCTCGTCTGTTTAGGGTTTTTTCGGTGGGTACCACCGGGCCTGAAAAAAATTCTAGGGGAAACACTGCGAATGGTAATTAATCTGGATTAATCCACCGGTCGACAGCCTTCACTGGGACTCTTCCTGTCTCCGGGTCTCATGTAGTTCTCCTTGTGTCCACCAGGGCTCCTTAAACACCTACCGGTTCTGTGACAACGTCTGGACGTTCGTCCTCAACGACGTGGAGTTCAGGGAGGTGACCGACCTCGTCAAGGTCGACAAGGTCAAGATCGTTGCCTGTGATGGAAAGAGCGAGTCGACCCAGAACAAGACTGATAAATGATGAGTATGAATGTTTGTCATATTTTTATTTAATTGATGTTATCAATAAATATATCACAACCGATTTTAATCTGTAATTTTCTCTAGTTAACGTTAATCTGTTATTTTCTTTACAGACTGACGACATTCTCTTATTGTTGCTTTCTGACGAGTCACAGATGGACATGGACTGTACATATAATTTATTACAGTTGAGTCACAGTTGAGTGTGTGTGTGTGTGGGTGTGGGTGTGCGTGCGCGCGCGCCTGTATTTTTTATTCTTGTCAGTTTACATGATGTTTGTGTTCAGTTTGTTATTATTGAGCTGGTTCATCTTTATTAAAAACTTTATTTAAAATGGCGATTCTTTTCCTCTTTGATAAAACTATTATGGGATGTATAAATAGAGAAAATAAATGAGGGTATTTGTTAGAGATGCAACGGTTCTCAATATAATATTGACCCATACACTACGCCATGCACGGTTCAATATGCATGTGTGAATTGAGGTATTTTCAGTTTTGAAAAGCACTTGTTTTTACATATTTATTTATTTTATTATACAATACACTTCAATGTGTCTGAATATAAAAAAACAAACAAAACCGAGCCGAAACCGTAACCCAAGAACCGAGGTACGTATTGATCCGTGGGCTGTATTGTTGCAGCCCTAGTATTTATAGTAAATCACATGTCCTCTTCCCTTCGTCTTTATTTAATGCCAGATTCATATGAAGTGCTGCCATCTGCTGGCCAAACTGCCATATAACAATTATATCAATAACATTATAAATACAATTCAGAATCAGGAAGAGTTCCAGGACGTTTCCACATATCTGCCCTGACGACCCCTACAGGCTCCAGGCACTGAGACTGTTCCTGGTCTCCCGGGGTGTCACAACGTTTCTGGTCTCCCGGGGTGTTGCAACGTTTCTGGGGTGCAGTCGAATAGTCTTTTTTGCTTAGGAAGGTTCCTAACTGAAGAAGTGACCCGGAAGTAAACAAATGGCCGCCATGATAAGAGCCATTCGGATTCTCTAAATGCAAAGGAAAGGAGCTCCAATGCTTCCTTTCAGAGCTCCTTTAGCATAGGATGCAACGGACCTTCCTATGCGATAGGAAAGGAGATTACGCCGACCCACAATTCTTTGCGAGAGCAACATTTAAAGTGCCGCACACCTCGGCCGTTCATGAAAACATACGATATGTGCATTTACATATTTAACAATGACTTTCATGCAGACATATAGTAATTGGAATAGTGATGATAAATGTGTGTGGACAGTGATAATAATTGAATGTTTTTTTTAAATTTATTTCAATCATGTTACAAATGTTTGACAAAAACGAAACTAAAACCACAAATGAAAAGTAAATAAAGCAACCGGTCAAACAGAAAGGAGGAGCTGCTGGACCTGAAGCCGGTCAGTGAACCAGCTGTTTATAAAACCAACATGTGGAGAAGTGGAAGATGCGCTTTTTGTAGTCCATTATTGTAGTTTCTCCAGCGCAGACGCACGTCAATCGCCGGTGCCGATCATCAGCTGTCAATCATCAGCGGCCGCGTTTTAATGACGTAGCTTAGTGAAAGTCCGGTCGGATTCTCTGAGCACCGCGGTCGACTTTTCCTAAATCCTTTTGCGTTCTCCTATCACCTTTCCTTAACCCCGTGACGTTTTCCCCAGAGGTCAAGGAATAGGAGATAGGAATAGGAGTTAGGACCTTATTTTTTGACTATTCGACTGCACCCCTGGTCTCCCGGGGTGTTGCAACGTTTCTGGTCTCCCGAGGTGTCACAACTTTACTGGTCTCCTGGGGGTGTCACAGCGTTCCTGGTCTTCCGGGGTGTTACAACGTTCCTGGTCTCCCACAAAAAAAGATCGCTGGCGATTGCAGCACAATGCATGCTGGGTAGTTTTGTGTCCGACTTGATCCCGACTTGCACCGTCGTCATGAACACGTGGGCAACCATCTCACGAGATCAAGGCGCCGCAGTTGCTCTCAACTGACTGCACGTTTAGTAGAAAATGCTAATTTCCTGTGTGAGTCTGATATTTAACGCTAGATCGTCGGCTGTTAGTCTCATGTTGTGCAGTTAAATCTGTTAACAAACATGTCATGTGGTTGATAATAATAATAATAATCATATTAAAGGGGCCATATTATGAAAAACAGGTTTTCTCTGGTCTCTACACCTATAAACTGGTCCTCCCTGAGCCTGCCAATGAGGAAAACAAGCAATTCCTGCATGGTCTCTGCAGTCCACCCTCTGGTAAAACGGTGCTTTTACAGGCTGTTCAGATTTAGCTCCTTTCTTTACGTAACGAAAGGAGTCATTTGCATAAGCCCGAACTCCTCTGCACGATGATAGGAGATCCGAAAGGGGGGCGTTTCGCAACGCAGCGCTGAGAGCCGACAGCGCCACGGAGAAGGCGACAGACAGCGCCAACCAGAGAGACCCATGGAGAGCACGGACAGACT
>NC_139915.1:37551902-37750515 GCF_963514095.1 Eutrigla gurnardus
CGTGAGAAAATTCCTCACCTTTGCTCCCCAGCCTCCGTCAACAAGGGAAGTTCCAATGCCTCGAATTCGTCCACGACGAAGAAAGCCAGCGCCACTGGGTAGGCCATGTTCTTTGTGCAAAGTCCGTGAAGTGCACCTGTGTCCGACTTGACGTGGTGGGAACTTGACATGTTTATGACGAGTTCCGGCAGATCCTCTCAAGTCTCGTGCATGCATAGGCGCAAATGCATGCGATCCGAAACGCAGCCACTCACTTAATTTTTTTTACCTTTACTTCCTGCATTTCCATTACTTCCTTAACTACCTTTACTTCCTGCCTTTCCGTTACTTCCCGTTCAAACATTCCCACCTTCTGGTCCAGTAATCCTCCATAGACCACTTCAGTGGACCATGAGGCTCCTTGTGGACCAGACAAAGCTGCATATGTCAGCCAGCATATCGGTGTGAGGGGTATGGCCAAAAAACGAATCTGTAGGTGGTGCTAGAGAGAACATGCAAGTGCCACTATGGGTGCTAGCGGCGGTATGTCCGTGGTGCACCTGAACGCCTCATCAGGTAATCATTCTCGTGTGAGGTGAAGAAGCAGACCTGAAGCTCAGAGACAGGAAGAGACCGTTTGTTCAGGAAGCAGACGATGATAAGCTGTTAGTCCAGGCAGCCGTGCTGCCTTCAGGGTCTGGAAGAAAACCCAGGGATCCTCCTCTGATGGATGGATTAGAGGCTCAGATTGTTTTCCTACTGCAGATTCATTGAAGTTTCTCTCTGTTAATTGAACATGTTCTGGTTAAACCCTGAAAAAACACTTTCAAACAGAGTCTGGTACTTTTCTCTGCCGGGTCCAGATCCGAGTCTGGTTTGTGATGTTTGAAGAGGATTTGATTTAATTACCACATGAACACATGAACTGCTTTAAATCAAAGTTAATATCAAAACAGAATCACACACTAATCTTTTGATGATTGAATCTTATTTATCTTGTATTTGTTTAGTCGCCAGTGAAGGAAACGAAGTTCTGCTGTAAATATAGAAACATATAATAAAGAATATGTAAATATATAATAAATAATATCAAGCTATGAATACTTGTTATGAAGAGAGATGGTGACCCAGCTGGACCCACTATGATTCACTAACGGCGTTTGTGCTGGATCTGATTTAATGTTTAAAATGTAACAGTACATTTACTCAAGTAAAACAATAGGATATATTTGTTTATATCAGGATATATTAGTTTATAGTAGGATATATTATTCCATAGTAGAACATATTAGTTTATATCAGGATATATTAGTTTATATCAGGATATATAAATGTTTAGTAGGATATTTTAGTCTATAGTAGAATGCATTAGTTTATATCAGGATATATCGGCTTCGTCTCTGACAGCGTTTCCTCGTCTTCAGTCCCATCTTCATCTCTTTGCTCGCCGTGTGTAAAGACCATTACTTCCTTCCATACCGACCGTCTTCTGTCTTTATTATTTCCTAACAGAGGAGTAAATACAACAGATTCATCCTCTCCAACGACTTCCTGTCGGCCGGCTGTCCCTCGCCACCGCGTCCCGTTGTGATGGATGTGGCCTGGTGAGGAGGGAGCGGCATGACGAACAACAGCGGGGTTGTGAGGGATCATGGGAGAATAGTCCGAGTAGCAGAAACATTAACAATGTAATGTCTTATTACTCTGCTGGTAATAGAGAGGGGCTTTGTACGACTGCCAGCGAACACACCGCCACTATCAAGTGCCCTCCACACGCCGCCGCCTTAACACAGACCCGGCCGCCGCGCCGACTAGAATTGACATCCTCTTGAGAGCAAAGCAATCAGCTGAGGCGCTTTTACAGAGCGTTTATGTGTGAGCCCGCCGCCACTCTAAGGCTTCCTCTGGGACGGCGGTCGGCGGGGATTTCCTGCTGTGATCTGTGGGTTTAATTCACTGATGCACCAATCTGTTTCCTCCTAATGCTGCCGAGACACATGAAGACCTGAGATCACGGACCAGAACCATCTATCAGGCCTCCACAGTCTGAGGGGTCGGATCACTTCTTTTATTCTGGAGGGCCGAGAGGCAGAAACACAGGCACCGAAATGTTCACTTTCATACGTTTATGTTCAGTATAGATCAGAAAACAGTAAATAATAGAGATAACAACAAAGACCAGGTCCAGTTTATCACTTAGACCAGGATCACATCTGTTCCAGACCACAAAGATGGTTGATTCATTGTTATCATTTGTGTTGAATCTTCTAGAAACAGGTCCGACTCATCAACACTTGGACTTATTTTTTTTTCTTAGTTTTTTTTGCATATTTCATAGAGACTTCAGACTTGTAGTTCCTGTAGGTCCTGGTTCTGGGTTAGGTCCTGTTTCTTGGTTAGGTCCTGGTTCTGGATGCGAAAGTTAAATCTTGGGTCCACAAATGACCTGAAACTCGTAACGTCCAATCAGTGGAAACACATACTTGTTCTCCGTTCAGTGTTTCTGCTTTATGTAGTCTTAACTCTCAATAATGAATTTTTGAGAAACTGCTGAGTCACATGGCCGTAGTCCTCTAAAACTGCTGAGTCACAGGTGCATCGCCAGGGTTTCACATCGCAGTAGTCCTGTAAAACCCGTTAGGGCGTCCTGGGATCTGGATCAGTCAGTGAACCATGTCAGCCATTAGAGCCGTGGACCGGGTCCTCTGGGACTGGGGGGCCCTGGTGGTCGACCGGGTCCTCGTGGAGGACCGGGGGGCCCTGGTGGAGGCCCGGCCCTTGAAGCAGCCGCCCCTGTTAAACGCTGTGAAACTGTGTTTCCTCTCGTTCTCTTCTTAAAAAGCTCAGCAATCATCCGGAGATGAGCTAATTAAACTGGTACTTTTTACAAGTCGTACTCAATAAATCTGAATAAATTAACAAGCATTACGAAGGCCGCCACATTAAATTTGCATAGTGCGTTTAATGAATATGCAGCGGCGAGTGGAGAGGTCTGCCACTGTGAACCTCGGCGGATTAGCATAACTACTTCCAGCATGTTTCTTAAATAATGCTCTCATTTGCACATCACTGAGTCGGCTAATTCTGGCTTTGGCGAGGACGACCGCGTAATTAAAGAATCCCGCTTTAATTTTTAATGAAGTTTATGTTACATCAATCCTGACAGTAATGAGGGCGGTGCGGAAACCAAAAGGCTGCTAATAATTAAATTCACAAACCAGTTTGAGGGATGATAACTCCTGAGGAGGTATAACATGACTAATTATTAATTAAATATTCATGGTATCGTACATCGGTGGCGGCGCTGATGGCAGTGGACCTGATGGCGGCGGCGCTGATTGTGGCGGACCTGATGGCGGCAGACCTGATGGCGGCAGACCTGATGGCGGTGGTGGAGAGATGCCATCAGCTTTAATCTGTGAAGGACTTGAGAGGCTCATCATGGAGCTCCAGACTGTCATTAATTCTAATGAGCCGGAACATTGGAGGCTGTCTGTGATTGGAGACTATCTGTGATTGGCTGTCTGTGATTGGTGGCTGTCTGTGATTGGAGACTATCTGTGATTGGCTGTCTGTGACTGGCTGTCTGATATTGATGGCTGTGATTGGTGGCTGTCTGTGATTGGCTGTCTGTTATTGAAGGCTGTGATTGGTGGCTGTCTGTTATTGGTGGCTGTGATTGGTGGCTATCTGTGATTGGCTGTCTGTGATTGGTGGCTGTCTGTGACTGGCTGTCTGTGATTGGCTGTCTGTGATTGGCTGTCTGTGATTGGAGACTATCTGTGATTGGCTGTCTGTGATTGGTGGCTGTGATTGGTGGCTCTCTGTGATTGGAGACTATCTGTGATTGGCTGTCTGTGATTGGCTGTCTGTGATTGGAGACTATCTGTGATTGGCTGACTGTGATTGGTTGCTGTCTGTGATTGGAGGCTGTCTGTATTTTTTATATAAGGGATTTGTGATAGTACTTTAATTGAATATTTTTACAGTGTGATGTTAGTACTTTTACTGTAACTGAGTATTTTTACAGCGTGATATTAGTATTATACTGTAACTGAGTATTTTTACAGCGTGATATTAGTATTATACTGTAACTGAGTATTTTTACAGCGTGATATTATTTTACTGTAGCTGAGTATTTTTACAGCGTGATATTAGTATTATACTGTAACTGAGTATTTTTACAGCGTGATATTATTTTACTGTAGCTGAGTATTTTTACAGCGTGATATTAGTATTATACTGTAACTGAGTAATTTTACAGCGTGATATTAGTATTATACTGTAATTGAATATTTTTACAGCATGATATTATTTTACTGTAGCTGAGTATTTTTACAGCGTGATATTAGTAGTATACTGTAACTGAGTATTTTTACAGCATGATATTATTTTACTGTAGCTGAGTATTTTTACAGCGTGATATTAGTAGTATACTGTAACTGAGTATTTTTACAGCATGATATTATTTTACTGTAGCTGAGTATTTTTACAGCGTGATATTAGTATTATACTGTAACTGAGTATTTTTACAGCATGATATTATTTTACTGTAGCTGAGTATTTTTACAGCGTGATATTAGGAGGTCGACAAAGTCGAGGACCTAATGATAATTAATAAGCATTGAGGAGGTGGAGGATTTGGGGATGAGTACGGAGCATTAAGGAGCAGGAGGAGGACTTAGGGATAAATAAGGAGCGTTAACTAGGAGGAGGAGGACTTGGGGATAAAGGAGGAGGAGGACTTGGGTTTAAATAAGGAGCGTTAAGGAGGAGGAGGAGGACTTGGGTTTAAATAAGGAGCGTTAACTAGGAGGAGGAGGAGGACTTGGGGATAAATAAGGAGTGTTAACTAGGAGGAGGAGGAGGACTTGGGGATAAAGGAGGAGGAGGACTTGGGTTTAAATAAGGAGCGTTAAGGAGGAGGAGGAGGACTTGGGTTTAAATAAGGAGCGTTAACTAGGAGGAGGACTTGGGGATAAAGGAGGAGGAGGACTTGGGTTTAAATAAGGAGCGTTAAGGAGGAGGAGGAGGACTTGGGTTTAAATAAGGAGCGTTAACTAGGAGGAGGAGGAGGACTTGGGGATAAAGGAGGAGGAGGACTTGGGTTTAAATAAGGAGCGTTAAGGAGGAGGAGGAGGACTTGGGTTTAAATAAGGAGCGTTAACTAGGAGGAGGAGGAGGACTTAGGGATAAAGGAGGAGGAGGACTTGGGTTTAAATAAGGAGCGTTAACTAGGAGGAGGAGGAGGACTTAGGGATAAAGGAGGAGCGTTAAGGAGGAGGAGGAGGACTTGGGTTTAAATAAGGAGCGTTAAGGAGGAGGAGGAGGACTTGGGATCGCTCCCATTGGTCCCACTGATGGTTCATGAATCCCAGTCAGAGAACTGTAATTGAGCTGTACAGACTAAACTAGCAGCAGGTATGAAGGCTGTGTGTGTGTGTGTGTGTGTGTGTGTGTGTGTGTGTGTGTGTGTGTGTGTGCGTGTGTGTGTGTGTGTGTGTGTGTAGGTGTGTGTGTGTGTGTGTGTGTGTGTGTGTGTGTGTGTGTGTGTGTGTGTGCGTGTGTGTGTGTGTGCGTGTGTGTGTGTGTGTGTGTGTGTGTGCGTGTGTGTGTGTGTGTGTGTGTGTGTGTGTGTGTGTGTGTGTGTGTGTGTGTGTGTGTGTGTGAATACTGACAGTACAGAATATAAAGACTCTGACATCACTGGGACTTAACTGTGATGAAGCCCATGTGACCGGAGTGAAAATTCCAGAGCCTTAGCTGCCCTCCTCCTCTTTCTCCTGATTTTCTTCCTCCTGCTTCTCTTGCTCCTATTCATTCTGCTCCTCTTCCTCCTGCTCCTCTTCCTCTTGCTCCTCTTAATCCTGCTCCTCTTCATCCTGCTCCTCTTCCATTTGCTTCCCTAAATTCTACTCCTCTTTTTCCTGCTCCTCTTCCTTTTGCTCCTCTCCATCCTGCTCCTCTTCCTTTTGCTCTTCATCCTGCTTCTCTTCATCCCGCTCCTCTTCATCCTGCTCCTCTTTCTCCTGCTCCTCTTCATCCTGCTCCTCGTCCTCCTGCTCCTCTTCATCCTGCACCTCGTCCTCCTGCTCCTCTTCCTCCTGCTCCTCTTGCTCCTATTCATTCTGCTCCTCTGCCTCCTGCTCCTCTTCATCCTGCTTCTCTTCATCCCGCTCCTCTTCCTCCTGCTTCTCTTGCTCCTATTCATTCTGCTCCTCTTCCTCCTGCTCCTCTTCCTCCTCTTAATCCTGCTCCTCTTCATCCTGGTCCTCTTCCATTTGCTTCCCTAAATTCTACTCCTCTTTCTCCTGCTCCTCTTCCTTTTGCTCCTCTCCATCCTGCTCCTCTTCCTTTTGCTCTTCATCCTGCTTCTCTTTATCCCGCTCCTCTTCATCCTGCTCCTCTTTCTCCTGCTCCTCTTCATCCTGCTCCTCTTTCTCCTGCTCCTCTTCATCCTGCTCCTCGTCCTCCTGCTCCTCTTCATCCTGCACCTCGTCCTCCTGCTTCTCTTCCTCCTGCTCCTCTTGCTCCTATTCATTCTGCTCCTTTGCCTCCTGCTCCTCTTCATCCTGCTTCTCTTCATCCCGCTCCTCATCCTCCTGCTCCTCTTCATCCTGCTCCTCTTCATCCTGCTCCTCGTCCTTCTGCTCCTCTTCCTCCTGCTCCTGCTCCTCTTTCTCCTGCTTCTCTTTCTCCTGCTCCTCTTCATACTGCTCCTCTTCATCCTGCTCCTCATCCTCCTGCTCCTCTTCATCCTGCTCCTTGTCCTTCTGCTCCTCTTCCTCCTGCTCCTCTTCCTTCTGCTCCTCTTCCGCCTGCTCCTCTTCCTTCTGCTCCTCTTCCTCCTGCTCCTCATCCTCCTGCTCCTCTCCCTCCTGCTCCTCCTCCTTGAGCAGTGTGAATGAGCGTTGAGGAGTAGAGATGTGTTGGGGTCCTGGTGGACTAATAATCTGATAACGGGACTCTTCAGACGTTAATTGCCCCCCTAATGAGCAGAAGACCGCCGCTCCTTCACTCATTAGCCTCCACTCGGCTTCATCAGCGCTTTAATTGATGTGATTGCTGAATGGAGTCCCTCTCCTGCCTGAGAGACATCACTGGGAATCGAACTCCCGGCACTGTTGGTGCCTTGCTTCACAGAGAAGCTGGGGGTTTAGCTCAGGAGGTAGAGCGTTCGACTGGAATCGCAAGATTACCGGTTCGATCCCCGGCTCCTCCTAGCTGAGTGCCTGGTGTCCCTGAGCAAGACACCTCACCCTAATGTCTCCTGACGAGCTGGCTCGCCCTGCGTGGTTGACTCCGCCGTCAGTGTGTGAATGTGTGTGTGAATGGGTGAATGTCAGTCATTCCTGTAAAGCGCTTTGGAGAAAAGCGCTATATAAATGAGGCCATTTACCATTTAGAACAACAGTGCTATGATCAAAGTGCTAGAACAGGTGAGTCTTGAGCCTTTTTCAGAAAATGGCAGTGACTCTGCTGTCCTGACATTGGTCGGGAGTTCGTTCCACCACTGAGGACCAGAACAGAGAAGAGTCTGGACTTTGCTGAGCGACATTTGTTTGATTTCAGCTATGGTGGTACCAGCCGGCCAGCTGAAGTAGAGGAGCCAAGTGCTCGCTTCGTGAGGTTTGACCAGTGTTTGAAGGTAGATGGGTGCCGTTCCATTGATGGCCCTGAAGGCCAGTGTCATCGTCTTGAATTGGATGTGTGCTGCAACAGGAAGCCAGTGGAGGTCACAGAGGAGGGGGGTCACATGGGAGAATTTTAAGATTTTAGCGTTCTGGATACGCTGCAATGGTTTAATCGCCGAGGCCGGGAGTCCGGCCAGGAGAGAGTTGCAGTAGTCAAGGAGATGACCAGTGCTTGGACCAGGAGTTGCGTTGCATCCTTTGTGAAGAAGGTCTGAATCCTGCGGATATTGTAGAGGGCAAATCTGCAGGATTGGGCCACAGCAGTGATGTTGGGGGTGCAGGAAAGTTGGTCATCAAGGATTACCAGATTATCTTCCTTATCTTCCCTGTTTCTCTTCCTAATCTTTCCTCTTCCTCATCTTTCCTCTGTTCCTCTTCCTCATCTTTCCTGTTCCTCTTCCTCATATTTCCTGTTCCTCTTCCTCATATTTCCTGTTCCTCTTCCTCATATTTCCTGTTCCTCTTCCTCATCTTTCCTGTTCCTCTTCTTTCCGGTTCATCTTCCTCATCTTTCCGGTTCCTCTTCCCCATCTTTCCTGTTCCTCTTCCTCATCTTTCCTGTTCCTCTTCCTCATCTTTCCTGTTCCTCTTCTTTCCGCTTCCTCTTCTTTCCGGTTCATCTTCCTCATCTTCCCTCTGTTCCTCTTCCTCGTCTGTCCTGTTCCTCTTCCCCATCTTTCCGGTTCCTCTTCTGCATCTTTCCTCTTCCTCATGAATGGTAAATGGCCTCATTTATATAGAGCTTTTCTCCAAAGCGCCTTACATGAATGACTGACATTCACCCATTCATACACACATTCACACACTGACAGCAGAGTCAACCACGCAGGGCGACAGCCAGCTCGTCAGGAGACATTAGGGTGAGGTGTCTTGCTCAGGGACACCAGGCACTCAGCTAGGAGGAGCCGGGGATCGAACCGGCAATCTTGCGGTTGCCAGCCAAACGCTCTACCTCCTGAACTAAACCCCTCCTCAAACCTCCCTCTGTTCCTCTTCCTCGTCTTTCCTGTTCCTCATCTTTCCGGTTCCTCTTCCTCATCTTTCCTCTTCCTCATCTTTCCTGTTCCTCTTCCTCATCTTTCCCGTTCATCTTCATCATCTTTCCCGTTCCTCTTCCTCATCTTTCCTCTTCCTTATCTTCCCTCTGTTCCTCTTTCTCATATTTCCTGTTCCTCTTATGTCCGGTTCATCTTCCTCATCTTCCCTCTGTTCCTCTTCCTCATCTTTTCTCTGTCCCTCTTCTTCACCTTTCCTCTGTTCCTCTGCCTCCTCTTCCCTCTGTTCCTCTTCCTCATCTTTCCTGTTCCTCTTCCTCATCTTTCCTGTTCCTCTTCCTCATCTTTCCCGTTCATCTTCATCATCTTTCCCGTTCCTCTTCCTCATCTTTCCAGTTCCTCTTCCTCATCTTTCCTCTTCCTTATCTTCCTTCTGTTCCTCTTTCTCATATTTCCTGTTCCTCTTATGTCCGGTTCATCTTCCTCATCTTCCCTCTGTTCCTCTTCCTCATCTTTTCTCTGTCCCTCTTCTTTACCTTTCCTCTGTTCCTCTGCCTCCTCTTCCCTCTGTTCCTCTTCCTCATCTTTTCTCTGTCCCTCTTCTTCACCTTCCCTCTGTTCCTCTTCCTCATCTTTCCTCTGTTTCTCTTCCTCATCTTTCCTCTTTTCCTCTTTCTCATATTTCCTGTTCCTCTTATGTCCGGTTCATCTTCCTCATCTTCCCTCTGTTCCTCTTCCTCATCTTTTCTCTGTCCCTCTTCTTCACCTTTCCTCTGTTCCTCTGCCTCCTCTTCCCTCTGTTCCTCTTCCTCATCTTTTCTCTGTCCCTCTTCTTCACCTTCCCTCTGTTCCTCTTCCTCATCTTTCCTCTGTTTCTCTTCCTCATCTTTCCTCTGTTTCTCTTCCTCATCTTTCCTGTTCCTCTTCCCCATCTTTCCTGTTCCTCTTCCTCATCTTTCCTGTTCCTCTTCCTCATCTTTCCTGTTCCTCTTCTTTCCGCTTCCTCTTCTTTCCGGTTCATCTTCCTCATCTTCCCTCTGTTCCTCTTCCTCGTCTGTCCTGTTCCTCTTCCCCATCTTTCCGGTTCCTCTTCTGCATCTTTCCTCTTCCTCATGAATGGTAAATGGCCTCATTTATATAGAGCTTTTCTCCAAAGCGCCTTACATGAATGACTGACATTCACCCATTCATACACACATTCACACACTGACAGCAGAGTCAACCACGCAGGGCGACAGCCAGCTCGTCAGGAGACATTAGGGTGAGGTGTCTTGCTCAGGGACACCAGGCACTCAGCTAGGAGGAGCCGGGGATCGAACCGGCAATCTTGCGGTTGCCAGCCAAACGCTCTACCTCCTGAACTAAACCCCTCCTCAAACCTCCCTCTGTTCCTCTTCCTCGTCTTTCCTGTTCCTCATCTTTCCGGTTCCTCTTCCTCATCTTTCCTCTTCCTCATCTTTCCTGTTCCTCTTCCTCATCTTTCCCGTTCATCTTCATCATCTTTCCCGTTCCTCTTCCTCATCTTTCCTCTTCCTTATCTTCCCTCTGTTCCTCTTTCTCATATTTCCTGTTCCTCTTATGTCCGGTTCATCTTCCTCATCTTCCCTCTGTTCCTCTTCCTCATCTTTTCTCTGTCCCTCTTCTTCACCTTTCCTCTGTTCCTCTGCCTCCTCTTCCCTCTGTTCCTCTTCCTCATCTTTCCTGTTCCTCTTCCTCATCTTTCCTGTTCCTCTTCCTCATCTTTCCCGTTCATCTTCATCATCTTTCCCGTTCCTCTTCCTCATCTTTCCAGTTCCTCTTCCTCATCTTTCCTCTTCCTTATCTTCCTTCTGTTCCTCTTTCTCATATTTCCTGTTCCTCTTATGTCCGGTTCATCTTCCTCATCTTCCCTCTGTTCCTCTTCCTCATCTTTTCTCTGTCCCTCTTCTTTACCTTTCCTCTGTTCCTCTGCCTCCTCTTCCCTCTGTTCCTCTTCCTCATCTTTTCTCTGTCCCTCTTCTTCACCTTCCCTCTGTTCCTCTTCCTCATCTTTCCTCTGTTTCTCTTCCTCATCTTTCCTCTGTTTCTCTTCCTCATCTTTCCTGTTCCTCTTCATGGAGTTATGGTTGGCGTTTATTTTATTTTATCCTATTTATTTATGATTATATTGAGTAATTTAGTTGTTGTTGCTGTTCTTTTGTCTGTGATTTTTTGGTTCAATGATGTTATGGTATTGAACATGGACAACAGAATACAAGTTGAATTAAATCCAGCAGAACTTTATTGATCCAGCAGCAGCTCGTTACCAACCGACAAACACAAAGACACCAAACGTGCTGTTTATCATGATATTCACATTTAAAATGAATACATATAATAATCCATTCCATCATTTCTGAACTAAAATCTGCTTTTAATACCAGTAATAATACCAGTAATAATACCAGTAATAATAGTAATAATAATAGTAATAATAATAATAATAATAATAATAATAATAATAATAATAATAATAATACAAGGATTCCTTCATTTAATAATGCAAATAAATTGGTATTTCAATTATTGCTCTCTGATCTCTGAATCAATGTAAATATCAATAAGAAACAGAAATACTTTTTCCTATGATTTATGTATTTATTCATTTCACTAAAATCGACATGAGTGCTGCAGACAGATGACGGATAATTTATTAATGAAGCAGCTTTAACTGTTCAGTTCAGTAATAAATTAAAGAACAATGATGATGATAATAATACAATACTAATAATAATAATGATATTAGTAATGATAACAATAATAATGATAATGACATTAATAATAATAACAATAATATTAATATTAATAATGATGCTAATACAGTTATTCTATGTATTTTGGTTTTTACTTGATACATATTGAGGATGTTGTAATAATTAAAAGCCGTGTGATCACAGTGTCTCTGTTGTCGGAGCGTGTCTCTGCATCCTGAACGCCTCGCCAGATTATCAACTCACTGGTCAAAGGTCAGACGTGTTTAAGTGGCTGTTCAGTGTGTCCCCGTCCCCCCTCCTCCGGGTCCTCTTTGTCCTCCGGGTCTTCTTTGTCCTCCGGGTCCTCTTTGTCCTCCGGGTCCTTGGGGACATGAAAACCTTCAGCTCCTCCAGTTTTAATCCTCTTTCTGAAACACAAACTGTTTTCATCGCCGCTCATCAGAAAACGTGATGAAACCCGAAACTCATAATAATTCATAAGACATTAAACAATATGTAATTTTTATGGATTGTTTATTAATCTGTCAATTCAATCAATCTACAATCAACCCATGATCCTCATGGATCAATAAGTGAAGTATTCAATTTGATCAGACGGATCAATGAATTCTGTCATGTGACGAGTTGTTGATGTGAAAATGATAATTATAGAAGCAAAAATAAAGATGGTAGCAACTCTGCAAATGTCCAGGTTTTATACTTTAGTAACAATAATAATAATAATTATTGTATTATTAATAATAATCAATATGAATAATAATGATTCATTTTATTATTAACAATAATTGTTAGTTATAAATTACAACTATTATTGTTAATAATAATGTGTTATTAATATATATTGTTATTAATAACACAAATAATTATTATATAATATTAACAACAATTGTTATTATTAAAAACAATAATTATTATTATTATTATAAATAACAAGAATTGTAATTTTGTCTCTTTGACTGATGACTCATGTGTGTGCTACTTACTTAAGCAGAAAAACGAATGAATTACATTTCAATATAATAATATGTTCCTACATGTTGACAACTAAATGTTGTTGCTTTAAAATAAACTTCACATTTACATTTAAAGGATGGATTTTTGTAATAATTTAAATAATAGTAAAATGAATAAACGGCAGCGGAAGTAAAAGCGTCGATCATTAAAGATGATCAATGATCATTGAAATATGATTATGATTATTATGATAATAATAATAATAATAATAATAATAATAATAATAATAATAATAATAATATTTAAAACGTTTTAAAGCGGTGATTTCTGACGTTGCTATGAAGAGAGTTAAAGGGCCTCAAACTGTCAGGCCCCCTCGCACCGCACACACACTCGCACACACACACACACACGCACACACACACACACACACGCACGCACGCATGCACGCGCCTGTGCGTAAAATGTTTCCAAACAGCGACATACCTCCACAGCGCGCGGCTCCGCCACAAACACCCGACCACAGGCGCCTCTGCTCGGCTCCTCTGTGAAGTGACGGCGTCGAACTCGGTGCGTCCAAGTAGACGCCCCCCCCACACACACACAAACACACACACGCGGTCATGTGATGGTGAAGAAGTGGCCCATTAACGAGCTCTCTCCGGGGGTCTTGTCTGCGCCTGTCACCGCCGACACACGCAAAGAGCACATGGAGGAGGCAGCAGCCGCTTAGAGGAGGAGGAGGAGGACCGACAGGAGGAGGACGCACATCGGGCAGGAGGAGCACCGGGCAGGCCCACCGGAGGAGGACTTGAGGAGGCGCGATGCGCGCCGAACAGCCGTGCGGAGGAGTTGGTCTCCGTGCGTAACGCGCGTTGGAACTCGGCTGTTTGGACAAAGTTTGGATCAGAGTTGGTGCCGCGTGCAGACTTGGTCCCGGTCGCTCAGACCAGGTTCACACCGACATGCCGCGTCCCGGGAGGAACACGTACAGCGACCAGAAGCCGCCGTACTCGTACATCTCGCTGACGGCCATGGCCATCCAGAGCTGCCCGGAGAAGATGCTGCCGCTCAGCGACATCTACCGCTTCATCATGGACCGCTTCCCGTACTACCGGGAGAACACGCAGCGCTGGCAGAACTCCCTGCGGCACAACCTGTCCTTCAACGACTGCTTCATCAAGATCCCGCGCAGACCGGACCAGCCCGGCAAGGGCAGCTTCTGGGCTCTGCACCCGAGCTGCGGCGACATGTTCGAGAACGGGAGTTTCCTGCGGCGCCGGAAGCGCTTCAAGGTGGGCGGCATGGTGGTCCCGGACCCGCTGGCGGCCAGCAAGGACACCGCACACTACCTGCAGCAGCAGGCCAAGCTGCGGCTCAGCGCGCTGCACGCCGCCGCCGCCGCGGCCGCGCACCTGCCGCCGCCCGGATACCACCCGCCGGCCGGGTCCGGGTCCGGCTTCAAACACCCGTTCGCCATCGAGAACATCATCGCGCGGGAGTACAAGGTCCCGGGCGGGGGGCCCTTCTCCCCCGCCGGGTACCCGCTCCACAGCCCGCTGGCCCCGGCCTGGCCGCACATGTACGGCTCCGGGATGATGGACCCGGACTACTACGGGATGAAGTCCATGTGTCACGGCGGGCAGACTCTTCCCGCCGTCCCGGTGCCAATCAAACCCACTCCCGCCTCGATGCCGGGCCTCCCGGGGCTGCCCGCACACCTCCCGGCCTTCCTGGCGAACTCTCCCCCGTCTCTGAGCCCCACGTCCCCGCAGACCGCCACCGGCCACGGCAGCCCAGCGGCGCCCGGGGACGCGCCGTGCTCCGCGGCCTCCGCGGGGCTGCAGTCCGCGGTGCCGGTTCACTGACGGGGGTCGGACTCCAATGAACTTCGGGAGCTGTTCAGTGTTGCCAGGATGTTTGTGTTCTTCTTCTCATATTGTTATTATGACTCGGTTCCATCACGTAAAGAGACAACAGGTTGACCTCTGACCTCCAGACCACAGCAACAAATAGTCCTGTGGAGTGTGTCCCTGTGAGTCTGTGTGAAGGAGCCGCTTCAATGTTCGTGTTGTGACTAATGATCCGGGTCTTTTGTGTTTCAGCCTGAAAGGAAACTTCACATGAATGACTCTTTAACATTTTCCACAATTCAGCGGAAATCTGCATGAAAATGCATTTGGTAAAAAAGCAAGTCATTCTTTTTGAATATAGTTTGTTTTGATAATCGATATGAACGATCTCAGATTACCTATATTTGTGTCGGTGGTTTAGAAGGAGATCTTGGACCCTGATCTTGGACCCTGATCTTGGAACCTGAAAGCACCGTCTCCTGTCTGATGAAGCTGTGTGTGTTTCCTGCTGCATGCTGTCTGAACAGTCTGTGTCTGTGAGGTCACTGGAGGTCAAACGCATGTGAGCTCTTTATTCCCTGAACGTTGTCTGCTCTCATTCATCCATTAAAAATCTCTGATCCACAAACCTGCTGTCTTCTTCTCCGGCCGTTTCCAGGGCGACGTCAAACAGCACTCAGATTACAGCAATGACATGAGTTCATGAAACATGATGAAATATTCTCCATGTGTGGAGACATAGTTTATGTAAAATAATCTGGCAGATTTTAATATAAATATGATTATAATAATAAACCTTTTCACATCTTTAATATTATGAGAATTTAGTGATTATGATAATGATGTTTCTATTAATTTTGAAGAAACTGTTCTCTTCTTAAATCTGATCTGAGGACTGTAACAGGTGAAGATGAAGCGTAAATTATTATTTATCTCCCATGTTAGATATTTGACATCAATGTTCACCTTAAATACATATTATTTAGCCTCGCTTTAAAATATTTAACAATAAAAGGAAAGGTACATTCAGATTAGATCTTCCCTTAATATGTTAAATTAAGATGATTTATCTTCCCTGTAAAATGTAAATGCATTTGTTCATAATAATAATAATAATAATAATGATAATAATAATAATGATAATAATAATAATAAGGTATCCTCACAGTTAAACGGTGTGAAGCTGGAAATACATTTACTGAAGTACTTCTACACAGTACTACACAGTGGAGATATTTTAACCTTCTGTTGCAGTATAGTTATCTGACATTGTGTTACTGTAATAAATATATATAAAACATGATAAGATCATCTATTTCATGATTTATATGTGAAATATATTCCGCTACCCATCACTTAATAAGACAAAATCAAATCAAATCAGATTCATCAAATTACACAGGATGCATCACCAATAATAATTATACTTACGTGTGTGTGTGTGTGTGTGTGTGTGTGTGTGTGTGTGTGTGTGTGTGTGTTTATATATATATGATTCTATATTATACGGGCTATATATATAATACTTGTGTTTTTAGATTTGCTTTTATATAGTTCTGTTGTTGATTATTATTACGTGATATACAGTATGTTGGTCTGTATACACACACTATATTGCCAAAAGTGTTTGCTCACCTGCCTTGACTCTCATATGAACTTGACTGACCTCCATTGTTAATCCATAGGGTTTAATATGACGTCGGTCCACCCTTTGCAGCGATAACAGGTTCAACTCTTCTGGAAGGCGTTCCACAAGGTTTAGGAGTGTGTTTATGGGACTTTTGGACCGTTCTTCCAGAAGCATATTTGTGAGGTCACACTGATGTTGGAGGGAAGGCCTGGCTCTCAGTCTCCACTCTAATTCATCCCAAAGGTGTTCTATGGGGTTGAGGTCAGGACTGTGCAGGCCAGTCAAGTTCATCCACACCAAACTCTCTCCTCCAGGTCTTTATGGACCTTGGTTTGTGCACTGGTGCACAGTCATGTTGGAACAGGAAGGGGCCATCCCCAAACTGGTCCACAAAGTTGGGAGCATGGAATTTTCCAACATCTCTTGGTATGCTGAAGCATTCAGAGTTCCTTTCACTGGAACTAAGGGGCCATCCCAGCTCCTGAAAAAGTGAGTTGCTGTCGTTCCCAATCGCTTCCACTTCGTTAGAATCCCACTGACAGTTGAATATATATATATATATATATATATATATATATATATATATATATATATATATATACTGTATATCCTATCACAGCACCACGATGTAATCCACTGAGCTCCTGAGAGCGAAACCAAAACTAAAACCAAGAATATGAAGGAATAGAAATGAGAGTGCTGTATGACTGAAAGCCAGCGGCAAACAGAAACGTCCTCTTAGAAACCGGTCCCCAGCAGACTGGTCCCAGACCAGATGAGAGGTCTGGATGCTTCATCGCTAAGCAGAAGATCAGAAAGGTATTGGTCCTAATTCATTCAGTGCTTTGTAAACCAGCAGAAGTATTTAAGATCTGGGACCCAGAGTACTATAGTCTAGAACAGGAGTACTATGGTCTACTTTGTTGGTCTTAGTGAGGACTGGTCTCTACCTGCTCAGGTACTCACCAGACTAGAGCAGACCTTTACACAGCAGGTCTGCTAGTCTGCTGGCTGCAGTTCTCATGTTTAATGAGTGTTTGATCCGTTCACTGGATGGAAACTGCTCTCAGCGCTGAGGAGCTTATGACCAGTATCATATATCATATTTTGGATTCCGTTGCTCCTCTTGGATTTAAATGCACTAAAGCACTCTGAGCCATGGTTGAATGACCCCCCGCGCTCCCAGACGCTCATGTGCTGACTACGTCTCCTTAGAGATCTCAAAGGACTGTTTATCTGATGATGAGAGAGCTGTTAAAGACGCTAAAACAAGGAATCTATCTAACCTCATCCTCACTAACAGCCACAAACCCCAAGTTCTTTTAATCTCCTTCTCTTGTAAATTCCTGAGGTTTCTCTCGTTGTGCCATCACCTTCGCTTTGCGAAGACTTTCTGAAATGTTTTACTGTTAAATGTGTGCTCTCAGGTCTGAGGCCCACACCTTAGCTAACCCTAACACCCTAACTAACCCTAACACCCTAACACTAATAGCACATCTCTTTGTGATAAACGGTTCGATATGCATCTAGATACACAGGTTACGATTCGATTCAAAAACGATATCCTTTTATTACAGACCGATTCGATTCAAATCGATTCCATACAGTGTAAGAACGATACGATTCGATTCTATGGTTAATATTTGTTGTAGATATTTTATTAAATAAAGAAGCCGATTCTATGAAAGTGACAGTACAACAGTTTCTTTTCAAATATGTAAAATACCACATATCCACAAACATTGTGGCTGTATGGCACTGGCAAAAAAAAAACACCAGAACAACAAAATCACATGTCAATGTATTTATTTTGACATGGACCAATAAAAAGTCTGTCTGAATGGTTGGATGGCGGTCACAGGACAGTGTCGTGGACGCTACCCGTGCTGCGGCCGCCTCTTATGGTGCAAGTTGAGACACAAGCGATTGACATTCAAAGCCTTCCGTCTCTCACGTGCGGTCGCGGAGTGCCTGCGGTCACACGGCAGCGTCGCAGCCGCCTACCTGTGCCGCGCCCGCCTCTCCACCTCCACCTCCTCCATGTTCCGTGTTGTCCCTTGTTTATAACTCATACCAGCTAGCCAGCTACGGCGTTTCACGGGCAGCTTCAGCTCTCGCGTTGTTTTAGAGACGCTGGTGTAATGCCGCCAACTGCTTCAAAGTCTTGCAATCACCCGATCCATGATTCTATAATTCATCTAGGAATTCATTGATAATTCGTATCGATTGAGGAGGCTGCTACCGATGCAGCCGTATCTCTCACTTGTTGAACCGAATATCCGGTCGCATCGGTTTATCATTTACAACCCTACTAACTAACCCGAACACCCTAACTAACCATAACACCCTAACACCCTAACTAATCATAACTAACCTAACACCCTAACACTCTAACTAACCCCAACACCCTAACTAACCCTAACACCTAGCACCTCTATATTTAGCTGAACTCCTACATTATCACACTACAAATCAACTGCTGCTGGACGTCCCCAGGTCTAGACTAAAGACAAGATAACCTATATATATACGTATATATATATATATATATATATATATATATATATATATATATATATATATATGTATATATATGTGTATATATCAGGGTTGAGGAGAAGGTCAGTTGTTTGGAACTTTCTCTTCATGTCTCATTCAGGACTCTGAAAACCTTCATATTGTTTCTCAACATTTCATCATCTGGTGAATTTATGATTTAATGTAAATAAACAATGTGCCATGTGTTGGGGGGAGGGTTGTTGAAGGAACTGTTGGTTAATTAGAGTTTTGTTGAGAGGACGCCTCGCTGTCATGCCTCTCCCTGAAGTCTCTAATTAACGAGCGGCAGCGAAGGCATCATGATTAATTACGGCTCAGTTCGGCCGGTGAAGTGACACCATCTGATATTTAATTGTGTTTGTGATATTTCAGACCCGAATGGTGTCCCGTCCGGTTCCACTGGACCGGAACCACAACATGAAACCAAGGTGAGCTGTTCCTGAGCTTCATGACAGCTGTTTTCTGTTTCTATGGCGACTGAGTGTCCCATAATCTCTCTTTAGTCTATCATGTATGCCAATGGGCGTCTATGGTAACACTGCTTCCTCTCAGCATCAATCATAAACGCGTGTGTGTGTGTGTGTGTATATATATATATATATATACTGGTCAGGAAAATGTGATATAGCCAAAATTATGTGGACAGTACTATCTTTGTACTTCAGAAATGGTAAATGGACCTGCATGTCTGTCTCTTTTAGTCTCCCCTGGTCTCCCCTGTTGTCCCCTGGTCTAACCTGATCTCCCCTCTCCCGTGGTCTAACCTGATCTCCCCTGTTGTCCCCTGGTCTCCCCTGGTCTACGCCATGCAGGGCAGTGTCTACCCATCAGGTAACCCATCTCCCAGGTTTCGGCCTTTTAGTGTGTGTGTGTGTGTGTGTGTGTGTGTGTGTGCACAGCAGCATGAAGACTTCCGAGGACTTTACTGTGAGAAGATCGCTGAGATACTTTTATCTGCTACATGACAAAGAAATCTGGAACATTATGTAAAGTGTTCAACATATTAAAAAGCTACCATGACTCATTCAGTGGATCCATTTATGCTTATGTTGAGTTAAATGGAGAAGATAACTGTAGTCAGATTACTTTCTCCAAGAAGCTACATTATTATAGATGTTGTGTGCTGTCATGTGACTGCCTGGCTACGTTTGATTGGTGACATTGGTGGTCATGTGACAGCCTTCCGTGGAAGTCTCTGACGGAAATGAACAGAAAAGTAAAGTAAGGAGTTTTCAAGTAAATTCAAGTAAAAGATAAGAGTATGTGGAATTAAAACTACTCTTACTAGTACTATTTCTAAGTAAATATAAAGTAAATGTCACACGATAGTACCACCTGACCAAGTATAAGTAGTTACATGTCAGTATTTGTAGAGTTATGAGATATTTGTAGAGTTATGAGATATTAATAATAACTGTTTAACCGTGCTATAATGTGTGTGTGTAGCTGAGGGACACACACACACACACACACACACACACACACACACACACACACACACACACACACATACACACACACACACACCCCGGGTGAAGCCCTGCTATGTGGGTCACACATGAAATCAAACAGATTCATGTCTTGCTGAGACAGATGATTTATTCAGACGCTGGCAGACGGTCGCCACGGTGACAGATTGTGTTGTTGGTGATCTGCCTGCTGGCGCCGACGGCAACCAGAGACAGGCTGTAGGTTAGCTTAGCTTAGCTTACGTCTTTCAGTATTTGTGCTAAGCTAGCAGCATTGTCACAACACTAGAACGTCAAACAAGGATCTGGTCCACACTGACCTGGTTCAGCTACAGTCCAGTTTACTTCCTGTTTCTGGTGACTTATTGTTGTTGCTGGTCTAATAGAGTTGGTAGAGCAGGCTGCTACTGGTTCTGGACTGGTTGCTGGTCTAATAGAGTTGGTAGAGCAGGCTGCTACTGGTTCTGGACTGGTTGCTGGTCTAATAGAGTCGGTAGAGCAGGCTGCTACTGCTTCTGGACTGGTTGCTGGTCTAATAGAGTCGGTAGAGCAGGCTGCTACTGGTTCTGGACTGGTTGCTGGTCTAATAGAGTTGGTAGAGCAGGCTGCTACTGGTTCTGGACTGGTTGCTGGTCTAATAGAGTTGGTAGAGCAGGCTGCTACTGCTTCTGGACTGGTTGCTGGTCTAATAGATTCGGTAGAGCAGGCTGCTACTGCTTCTGGACTGGTTGCTGGCTGCTCGTCCATTGTAGTGAACTCGTCCCTCTGTCCTCTCATCTGTCCTCTCTCCTTGTCTGTCGTCTCGTCTGTCCTCAGCGTTGGTGTCTTTCCTCCGTGGAACCCCGTTAAACCAACAGAACCTTCCAGTTGCCTCCAAACAAAGACGCTTGGTCACTTTGTGGTGTTTGGACTAAATAAAGCAGCGCAACAGTCTTTTCCTTCTTTCAGCCATTATTTAGCGGCCGGCCCGACGCTTCAATGAGAGTGTCAGCGTTACCAAAGCCCCCCCCCCGTCCAGCCAGCTGACAGCTTCCCTGCATGTCGCCCACTGACTGAAGGGACCACACACACTCCCTCCATGTCCTCCATGCTGCCTCATTCTTCCTGTTGGCTTTTTGGGAGGGAGGGGCTGCAGGTCTTTTCTCTCTGGCAGATTTCCCCCACAATGACTTCCAAACTAATTTCAAGCATGAGAGTAAAAGCTGTCGAGTGTTGTTGGACAATGGAAGTGGCCCCTTTATGTCTTCCAGGTCAGAAGTACACAACAGTGGATATGTGTGTGTGTGTGTGTGTGTGTAGGCTGGAGGTGTTGTTCAATAGACAGTAATATCTAAAGTACACATGATGCACTCTAAACTCTTCTTTAAGCTCTTCTTTACATGCAGCTCCAGACAGCCATTGATCATTTATATAGATCTACAGTATAGAGTAGTGCTGTGCTCCTTCCTGAATTCTTCTGTTTTTGTACATTTGTCACACTTCAGATCTTCAAAATTTTAATATAAGACAGACAACGCAAGTTAACACAAAATAAATGTTTTAGATGATTATTTACTGAAGGACATAAACGATCCAACCTACCTGGCTTCACGTGTGACTAAACACCAGAACCAGAATCCTTCATATTCCAAAGTGTCACCAGAAACCCTTTGGTCCTGTTTCAGATCAGTGGTTCCCAACAGGGGGGCTGCAGCCCACTAGAGGGCCTCACAGAGCTGCCAGAGGGCCTTGAGATGGCTGTGAATGTTTCTAAGAATAATAGAGAAAAATAATGATAATAACACAATGTGTTTTGTTTGTTTTCTCCTTGAAGCAACTCCAAAGGCTGTGTGTAAATGTTTCCTTTCTTTTCCATACTGGTAAATACCATCTTACCTAAACTTGATCTTTGGCTGCTCCTGATTGGATGCTTTCGTCAAAGAACTCCAGAAATCCAGGCATCTGATTGGTCAAAAGACCGGCCGGAAGTTGTCATCGTTTACATCAAGCCTCAAAATGGAGGTCCGATATCATTGTGATTGCATGTATCACAAAACATAAAAAAGAACCATGTTACCATGAGTGGTGCATTTACTGAACTAAGTAAAACGCTGCACTTTTTTCCGAAAAAGGCTCAAGACTCACCTGTTCAGACTTCACCTTGACTCTACATAGCATGACCCACTAACACCCCCACCCCAAAAAAAAAAAAAACCTTACCTATAGCACTCTGATCGTAGCACTGTTGCTCTTGAAGTACTAGTTTACTCAGATGAGGACCTAACACTTGTTCTATTTTTAGCTCTTACTTTATCAGCAATGATACGTTGTGGTTTCTTTGTTTCTTTCTTTTGACAAATGTACTTATTGTAAGTCGCTTTGGACAAAAGCGTCTTCTAAATGACCTAAATGTAAATGTAAATGTAAATGCACTTAGCGGCTGGATGGATAGAATCACCCTGAACCCCCCATAGGGGGGACGCTTCTGATCACAGTTCTCACCATTCAGTCCCGTTGGGTGGTTTCAGAGATATTCTGCAAAATACTGATGCTGCTGCGATATGTAATACGTCATAAATCAAACAAAGCCTTAACGTTTCCATGGAAACGACCACAAGCAAATGTGTTGATCATTGAATTGCTTCCAAAAGAACAAAGACAAAGTTTGATTAAGATATTTTCCTGATGCACTGGGTTGAAACAAGAAAAAACTAAAATGGCCAGCATGATGAGCCCTCTGACAAGTAAGAGTCAATAGTGTAACCTCTCTGACTAACAACAACCTCTTGTAGGTCCTAACTAACCTTTCTGACCCACAACAACCCCCAGTAGGTCCTAACTAACCTCTCTGACCCACAACAACCTCCGTAGGTCCTAACTAACCTTTCTGACTGACAACACCCTCCTGTAGGTCCCAACTAACCTTTCTGACTGACAGCAACCTCCTGTAGGTCCTAACTAACCTTTCTGACCCACAACAACCTCCTGTAGGTCCTAACTAACCTCTCTGACCCACGACAACCTCCGTAGGTCCTAACTAACCTTTCTGACTGACAGCAACCTCCATAGGTCCTAACTAACCTTTCTGACCCACAACAACCTCTTGTAGGTCCTAACTAACCTTTCTGACCCACAACAACCTCCTGTAGGTCCTAACTAACCTTTCTGACCCACAACAACCTCCTGTAGGTCCTCACTAACCTTTTTGAATGACAACAACCCCCAGTAGGTCCTAACTAACCTTTCTGACTGACAACAACCTCCTGTAGGTCCTAACTAACCTTTTTGAATGACAACAACCTCCCGTAGGTCCTAACTAACCTTTCTGACTCACAACAACCTCCAGTAGGTCCTAACTAACCTTTCTGACCCACAACAACCTCCTGTAGGTCCTAACTAACCTTTTTGAATGACAACAACCTCCCGTAGGTCCTTACTAAAGGAGAAGTGTTTTGGATAATGATGATGATGAGGAGGAGGACGAGGAAGAGGAGGATGATGATGATGATGATCTATGACTCATCTTCATATGAAGTCTGGAGTGAAACAGTGGAATAGTGAGTGTGGTGAATGAATGTGCTGGGCTGCAGCCTCCCCATCCATCTCCAGAGTTAAAGAGCCATAAAAGGCTGCAGGAACTCTGACCTTCACTATCTAACGGAGCAGGAGGAGCCAATGATGCATTCAAGGCCTCGCCATTAGGACAAATATGTCTCGCCATCACCAACACAATGCCACTTCTCCCCTCACACATATTCTAATAATAGAACTAACATGTTTCATTGCGGACGATAAAGCATGCGGCGTCTAACACAGGAAGCCAGAGGCTAGCACTTTAAAGTAAGATGGACCATGTGAAGCTGTAGAGTACATCCAACATGGCCGCTGATGTTTTAATAAGCATCGTTTTCTCTTTGTAGCGTTTTCAAAGACCTCTGCTATGTTTTTTTCTTTTGTCAGGTTAAATAAAAACAGCAAAGTGTCCCAAGGCAGGACTTGTAGTTCTTTATATTTTTTTAACCAATGTTTACAATATGTGCTTCCTCAAACCCCCCCCCCCCCCCCCCCCCATTAGCAGCATCTTGTGTAAAACATGGCTGCTGCTGTTTGAGACCTGCTCTACAGTCGCTCCCTCTTTGTGCTCATTAAATGTTGAATGAGGAGTTTAAGCGTGAGCTGGATTAGTCGGCCGTCTCTGGGGTGTTGCTGCATTGTTTCTCTCCACGGCTGCTAGTCCACAGTCTGTCTGTTTAATCTGCCATTTACTTCTCATTGTTGCTGCTCTGACAGACAACAACTGATGGGAACTGATCCCAGATCTGTTTGAACGGCTCTCTGAGGGTCGAAGCTGCTGTTGTCCCACAATATGATGCAATACCTGAAAACACTCAAGTGAACTCCCATCATCAATTATGTTTGGAGGGAAAAATGGTGTTTTATCTTCATGTATCACAAATGTGTTTCAACGAGTCCTAGAAGTCCACAGGGAGGAGGTCTGGGTGGGGGGTGGCTCAGAAAACCCAGGAGGCCGATGTCCAGTTAGAACCACGTAGGTTAGTTGAGTTTTTCTTTACCTTCAAATTCCACATTTTCATCCAAACCATGTTTTTATGTAACCTAACTATGTAGTTTTATGTTCTCAACGTAACTATGTAGTTAAGTTGTCTCAACCTAACTATGGAGGTTCTTGAAGATCCTGTGTGTCTCTGGTGAAGTTCTGTCCAGGTTCAAGGTGTGTTTGAGGAAGTCCTACGTGTCGTCCGGGAGGATGGTCTGATGGGGTTCTTGAAGATCCTGTGTGTCTTTGGGGATGTTCTAGGGTTGAGTATCATGGATGAGATCAAAAAGTTCTTGTTCTCCTAATAAACTTGGTCAAAGATGATGATGGTTCACCTGGTGCCATACACAGACCTGACTCAGAGACCCGACTCAGACACCTGATTCAGAGACCTGACTCAGAGACCTGATTCAGAGACATGACTCAGAGACCTGATTCAGAGACCTGATTCAGAGACCTGACTCAGAGACCTGACTCAGAGACCTGACTCAAAGACCTGATTCAGAGACCTGATTCAGAGACCTGACTCAGAGACCTGATTCAGAGACCTGCAGTGTTGGCAGGTTTTGTTGTTTACATGTGTCGACTTGAACCCAGTTTAACTGACAGTCCTCCTGTCTTTGTAGTGGCAGAGCTCTATAAACTGACACCCCGAGGGTCCCGAGGGTCGTGAGGGTCCCGGGGGACCTTAGTATTGGAGGACCGCGGGGCCACTCCTTCCATCCACCATCTGCTCGAGATAACTAGTCAAATATGGGAGACTTCTTGGCTCATTACAACATTTGGCAGGACACTGACCTATTTTTCCTGTTTCACTTCAGATCCAGATCGTTGTGTTAACTCTGTAATAACAATAATAAATGCACTGACTGTGCATGATTTATTATGAACGCTCACTGTTGTCTGGTATCAAAGCTGTTATTTTGCTTTTCTCCAGTCTCGGGCTCATATGTTCTTCCTGAATGAACATGTTGACCCTTCACTTCTGATACATTTTATTGGATGGAGAGTTCAATTTTCAATTCAATTTTATTTATAGTGTCATATCACAACAGAAGTAAGCTCAGGACACTTAACATATTGAGCAGGACTAGAATAAGCTCAAGATTTCCAGTCAATACAATTTGAAAGTCCCAACATCAGCCAGGAGCAAGCGTTACAGCGACAGTGGCGAGGAGAGAGAGAGAGAGAGGGGGGGGGGCTCAGTGTGTCACTATAATCCCCCAGCAGTCTAGGCCTATAGCAGCTTAACTAAGGCAAGGCAAACCTGAGCCAGCCCTAGCTATAAGCGGTGTCAAAGAGAAAGGTTTTAAGCCTACTCTTAAATGTGGGAACAGTGTCTGCCTCACGAACCAGAACCGGAAGACGTTTCCACAGAAGAGGAGCTTGATGGCTGAAAGCTCTGGCCCCTGTTCTAATTTTGGAGACTTTAGGAACTACAAGTAACCCTTCATTCTGAGAGCGTAGTGCTCTAGGAGGACAGTAGGGTTTAATGAACTCTCTAATATATGATGGTGCCAGTCCATTAAGAGCCTTGTAAGTGAGGAGAAGGATTTTAAATTCTATTCTGGATTTTATGCGCTGCAGCATTCTGGACCAGCTGGAGAGATTTAAGAGATTTATTAGAGCAGCCTGATAATAAGGAATTACAATAGTCCAGCCTTGAGGTAACGAGTTTGTCTGCATCTTTTTGAGACAGCATTGGCCTAATTTTAGTAATGTTACGCAGGTGAAAGTAGGCTGTCCTTGTAGTCTGTTTAATATGCGAGTCAAAGGACAGGTCCTGATCAAAGATAACTCCAAGGTTTCAATCCCATCAATAGTCGCTATATCTTTAGACAGCGAGCTTCGGAGGAATATTGTCTCTGATAGCTTAAATGTTATCAATAAAAAATTCATAAAGTGATTACTACTAAGATCTATAGAATGCATGGCTCAGTAGAGCTGTGACTCTTTGTCAGCCTGGCTACAGTATTGAAAAGAAATCTAGGGTTGCTTTTATTTTCCTCTATTAAAGATGAGTAGCAGGCTGCTCTGGCATTACGGAGAGCCTTCTTATATATAGGCTGTCTTGCCAGACTAGGCAGGATTCTTCCAGTTTGGTGGGGCGCCGGATGAGTCCGAAGAGTCGTTCTCAGTAAGCTTGGAGACTCTAGAGGTGTTTAGTGTAAATACGTCACCATGTTAGACAGAGACTAGAGGTGTTTAGTGTAAATACGTCACCGTGTTAGATAGAGACTAGAGGTGTTTAGGGTAAATACGTCATCGTGCTAGATCCCAGCTGTATGGAGAAAGGCCAAACCTAGAAAGGACCAATCACCCCCAAAGAGCTACAGACCCATTTCCCTCCTCTGCATCACCTACAAGCTCTACGAGAGGCTATAACTCCAACACCTTATGCCACTTATAGACTCCAAGCTTACTAAAGATCAAGATGGCTTCCGCCCTGGCTGATCCTGTGCTGGGCAGCTACTGAACCTCACCCAACACATTGAGGACGGTTTTGAATTTAAACTCATCACCGGAGTCAACTTTCAGACCTTACCGCAGCCTAGGACACTGTCCAGCACCGCACCATGATCAGTAAACTTTTTGCCATGACTGGGGACTTCGACCTGTGCCAAAAGTCACCGAAAGCCTCCTTAACAACAGGCGCTTCTTCGTTCGACCAAATGACAAGAAGAGCAAATGGAAAGCCCAAAAGAACGGCCTACCACAAGGCAGCGTACCGGCCCCCCTCCTCTTCAACATCTATACCGACGACCAACCACTTCCCCCACAATGCCGCCGCTTCATCTTTGCTGATGACCTCTGCATCACCACCCAACAGGAGAACTTCCAGAAGATCCAGTCTGTCCTAGAAAGCACCCTCCAAGAGATGACAACCTACTACAATAACAACCACCTGAAACCCAACCCATCAAAAACCCAACTATGCAGCTTCCACCTTAAAAATGGAGACGCAGGAACAGAACTGAGAGTCTCATGGGATGGCAACAAACTCTCCAACCACCCCCACCCCGTCTACCTCGGAGTCACTCTCGACAGGACACTCTCTTTCAAAACCCACCTTCAGAACACCAAAGCCAAGGTCAACACTCGCAACAACATCCTGCTCAAACTGGTAAACCCAAAGTGGGGTACCGATCCATCAACCATCCGTGCAACTACCCTAGCCCTGTGCTTCTCCACAGCTGAATACGCATGCTCAAGCTGGAGTCGCACCCACAACAGCAAACCGTTTGACATAGCCCTCAACGGCACCTGCTGCATCATCACAGGATGCCTAAAGACAATGCCAGTCCCATGCCTCTAGCCCTAGCTGGCATTGCCCCCCCTACATCAGACAATCCATCCTCGCCCAAGCCAAGCAGAGAGCACAGAGATCGATACCAGACACCCCCTGCACAGACACACAGCACCTTCAGCCCGAATGAAATCCAGAGCCAGTTTCCTGCAGACAGTCCCATCTCTCCAGATGGCCAAAGAAATAGCAAGGACCAACATCTGGAAAGATGAATGGAACCAGCTCAACACATGACTGGATGGAGAGAGGAATCACTCCAACTGAATGCCTCGCCAGCGGGCACGACGTCCCATGGCCAACCTGGAAGACCTTCAACAGATTACAAGTGGAGCAGGGGAGGTGCAAAGCACTCATGAAAGCATGGAATTACCAGACAGAAGACACATGCAGTTGTGGAGCAGGGCAGACAATGTCCCACCTACTGGAGTGTGACGACCCCCCAAGTGCAGCCCCCGGGACCTGGCTGAACCGACCACATCAGCTGTGACATGCGCCAGACACTGGCAGAACGATATCGACTCGAAAAGAAGAAGACTGGGCTAGATGGAGACTCTAGAGGTGTTTAGTGTAAATACGTCACCGTGTTAGATGAGTCTCTCGTAACTCTCTGTTCAGTATTGACTGGTCTTTATTGGTTGTAATAGTTCATGTTAGCCCTGATAATGTCAACATGTTTTGTAGAGTGAATGAAAGCATGAGATCTCTGGTGAGATGATGAAGACTACTAATAATAATAGTCGGAGCTCCGTCTCATCCCGTTGCCGTGGCGGAGCAGCGCCTCCTTTTATTACCCAGCGGGGTCATTTACAACCGTGTCCCCTCCTTCATTGGCTCAGGAGCTAATCCTGTGATAAATCCTCCGTCGTGCCCTTCACAGTTGTCATAGCAGGACCATAAACAGCATTTATAACAATCCGGGGTGGGGTGGGGGGGGGGGGTCTGCTTAGCATGCAGAACAGATTAAGTTGGGACGGGTCTGCTTAGAGCCGCCACTGCCGTGACAGACAGACGGACTCTTGGGATTTTATTGTCAGTGAGGAATGAGCTGACGACTCACTCAGCGCAGAGAAGTCCTATATATATATATATATATATATATGGTCTCTTCATTTATCATTTATGGATCTCGTATTTATTTATCTCTTTATTTATCCCGTATCTCTTCATCAATTTCTATTAATTTCTATTTGTCTCTTATGTATCTCCTTTTTATTAATTTATCTCTATCTTTTTGTTTATCTCTTTATGTATCTCATCATTTATCTATTCATGCATCTCTTTAATTATGTCTGTACGTATCACTTTATTTAATCTTGTTATGCATCTCTTCATTCATGTACCTCTTTGTATATGTATCTTTATTCATCTCTAGTTATCTCTACATGTATTTCTTTATTTATGTATCTCTCTATATCTCTATTCAACTCTTCATTTATCTCATCATCATCTATTTCTATGCATCTCTTCATTTATCCATCCCTATTTCTTTTAATTAATCTCTTTTCATGTCTTTATTTATCGGAGGCATGTGTCAGTCAGTCTTCCTGGATATTGTTTCAGAATAAATTTGACTCCTCAGAAATGCCATTAATGAGTATTCTCTCTCTGTTGCTGTTGTTGAGACATTCTGAGTCTCAGTATCATTATTATTAATATCTGACTTACTTAAATTAATTTACAAAAAAACCCAAAAGCCCCTTGATGAGTGCTTATGTCTGTGTATTTATATAAATATATATGCACACATCTATATCCCCCCCCGGACATGTTAGGGCTGTGATGTTAAGCCAACGTTCCTCTGGCAGCGAGGAGCTAAACGCCGCCGGAGGAACAATTCATCTTAATTAAAGCTGAGTGTGACAAACGTCCTCCCTCCTCATTGTTCTTCTGAAAGAAAAGAATACGTTAAATCACAGCTTGGAAAGACGACACAACACACACATCAGCACATCACAAAGAACTATTTACTATTAACTATTTACTATTCATGTTTCATATTGTTTCATGATTCGGACCTTCCTCACAAAGGATGCAACGCAACTCTTGGTCCAAGCACTGGTCATCTCCCGCCTTGACTACTGCAACTCTCTCCTGGCCGGACTCCCGGCCTCTGCGATTAAACCATTGCAGCGTATCCAGAACGCTGCAGCACGTCTTATCTTCAATCTACCCAAATTCTCCCATGTGACCCCCCTCCTCCGTGACCTCCACTGGCTCCCTGTTGCAGCACGCATCCAATTCAAGACGATGACACTGGCCTTCAGGGCCATCAATGGAACGGCACCCATCTACCTTCAAACACTGGTCAAACCTCATGCCCCGAAGCGAGCACTTCGCCCCTCTACTTCAGCTGGCCGGCTGGTACCACCATCGCTGAAATCAAACAAATGTCGCTCAGCAAAGTCCAGACTCTTCTCTGTTCTGGTCCTCAGTGGTGGAACGAACTCCCGACTAATGTCAGGACAGCTGAGTCATTTGCCATCTTCCGAAAAAGGCTCAAGACTCACCTGTTCAGACTTCACCTCGACTCTACATAGCATGACCCACTAACACCCCCCCCCCCCCCAAAAAAAAAAAACCTTACCTATAGCACTCTGATCGTAGCACTGTTGCTCTTGAAGTACTAGTTTACTCAGATGAGGACCTAACACTTGTTCTATTTTTAGCTCTTACTTTATGAGCAATGATATGTTGTGGTTTCCTTGTTTCCTTCTTTTGACAAATGTACTTATTGTAAGTCGCTTTGGACAAAAGCGTCTGCTAAATGACCTAAATGTAAATGTAAATGTCATATTTAGAAAAATAGAAAAGCACGATTCAATCCAGGTGGAGGTCAAAGATCCTCTTACCGTAAAGAGTCATTGTGTGAACATGTAAACAACATGTAAACAGTCATCGTGTAAACATGTAAACAACATGTAAACAGTCATCGTGTAAACATGTAAACAACATGTAAAGAGTCATTGTGTAAACATCTAAACAAGAAACAAGTAAACAACATGTAAACAACACGTAAACAGTCATCGTGTAAACATCTAAACAAGAAAACAGGTAAACAACATGTTAACAGCCATCATGTTAACATGTAAACAACATGTAAACAGTCATCGTGTAAACAAATAAACAAAAAGTAAGCAACATGTAAACAGTCATCGTGTAAACATGTAAACAACATGCAAACAGTCATCGTGTAAACAAGTAAACAGTCATCGTGTAAACATCTAAACAAGAAAACAAGTAAACAACATGTAAACAGCCATCATGTAAACATGTAAACAACATGTAAACAGTCATCGTGTAAACAAGTAAACAACATGTAAACAGTCATCGTGTAAACAAGTAAACAGTCATTGTGTAAACATCTTAACAAGAAACAAGTAAACAACATGTAAACAACACGTAAACAGTCATTGTGTAAACATCTTAACAAGAAACATGTAAACAACATGTAAACAACATGTTAACATAAACAGATTTGTGGTGTTTTCGGTGTTCTCAGCGTCATAATATTTGCTGTCTGCCTGTGATTGGATGTTAGTGGCCCTGATGCACCCTGGGAGTCTGAGTCAGGTCAGTCTTTGTGGTGATGTGTTTGTGTCCAGCCATCTAAACGTTGGTCAGCACGACTCTCTCCTTTTGTGGTGGTGAAGCGAAGTGTCTCTGCTGACTCTCGAAAGGAAACAAAGGACAAAGAGACCATTAAGTAATCAAAGTATCGTAACAATAAATACCATAACATGCTACATTAAATATCTCCTGAGCTCCATCAATTAGCAGCTTTTCAACTCTCCGTCTCCATAGCGATGGTTACTGGAGGAAGACTACGAGGACTGTTGACCGACCACAATGAAGCGTATGGAAGCCTGCTGAGGCCAAATCTAAATGAATGAATACATGAGGCATAACCATAATTACATATTTACATTTCATTCTGTTTCAGTGTCTCATCATTAGTATTATTTCATTATATTCCAAAGTCAATGCGGTCACTTATTAAACAGGATACAGTATAATATATATCATAATAAAAATAGAAATGTGCGAATAAAAACCTCACTTTTCAAATAAATGGAAAGGCAAAAATGGAAAATGGAAAAGTAGAATGTATTTATTTGACTAATATTTAAGTGGGTCAGGTCTGGTTCAAGGTTCGGTTCAGGTCCGGTTCAAGGTCCGGTTCAAGGTCTGGTTCAGGTCCAGTTCAAGGTCCCTTAGGGCCCTAGTTTTGTGGCGCAGCGCAGGGCGGCGCAGGGTGGCGGAGCCGGCGTAATGCAAGTTTCGACCCGCGCAGCCTTGCGCACGGTCAGTTTGGCAGTTTGGTGGATCGCCTGCGCCAAGATGGGTGTGGCGGCGCAGCAGGGGGAGGCGTCACAGATTCAGCTTGGCGTAGCGGAAGTTTCGTGGCAAAAAGCCTCGCCGAGACTTCGCCGAAAGGCCGCCAGCTCCAACCTGGTCTACTCTCGGCGTAAAGCCCAAGTTATGCTTCCGCGTCAACACAACGCAAGGGGGCTTGCGGACCCCTTACGTCCTTGCGGACCCCCCTTACATCCAACGCAAGGGCCTGACATGCACCTCCCAAAAATCCTAGACGCGCGTTGAGGCGACGCAACACCAACGCAGCGGCATTGGCTGTGATTGGTCCGCTAACTACATCCGCTGGAGACCGCTTTCTGATTTCCACTCATAAACACCGCCATTTAAACTTTTAATAGGCTACTTTTATTGTTTGCACCTCGTTTTATTATTTGCACCTTGTCGCTTTTGCACAAAGAAATAAAACACCAAGTTCTGAAAAATTGTGGATGTTTAAAGCCGGAAAGTAAACAAATAGGCTATAACGAGGCTAACGACGATATACGTCAAGAGTCTCGGTCGGTCGGTCAGTCTTTACAAAAAACATAGCGCCCTTTACCGGTGTGGCATTGAATTGCATTTCGACACGTAAACCCAACGCAGAACCATCACGGTCTCCCAGCAACTGCGTGGCCATTGCGTGATCACTACGCGGAAGCATAACCGAGCCTTAAGGCGCAAGATGCAAATAAAGTCCATTCATTCAAGGCGAATTACAGCTGGCGGAGTGGAAGTTTGGCTGACGGCGCGCAGTGCGCACACGTCACTGAGACCTCACAGGCAGGTTTCCACAGTTCCAGGCACATTTAAATGCAATAAATAATCACAACAAACACTATTTAATGCAACTAATTGAATCAACACGTGAATTTATATCTGTATAGATTGTCCCGTCACATCTGTCGTCAGATCAAAGGCGGATGGCACGCGTAACGGAAACTGAGCCTCTCGGACCAAAACATCTCCCTCTCTCTCTCCTGTTTATGATACACACGCACAGCGCGTGATGCGCGTGGTGGGAGCGGTGGCGCTGCTTCTGTCATCGGGTTGTCAAGTGACAGAACTTGCACTGAACCTCCCCTAACGCATTAAAGGTGAGGAGAGGAGCTCATTTGATTGGTGAAGATCTGAATCGGCTGTATTAATCCCAGTCCACGCCTCGTCTCCTCCTCGTCTCCCACTCACGCCTTCTTCTCCTCCCTCTTTCCCACTTGCGCGGGTGGGCGAGACGGGAGGCATGCCTGCGCTAGCCTGCGCGGTGCACGAAACGTGCCAAGTCCAAGCGGACACACCCCGTCGGCGTGGCGTGGCTGCGCGCTGACTATGCCTAGTCTACGAAACTAAGGCCCTTAGTCTCCTGAAAACGTGGCCCCTGAACCATAGAGTTTCATTTCTTTGCACTAAGCACCAAATGTGGATTCATCCACCACGCAAAATAGTCTCCAACAAAGTCACTATTTCCTTCTGCTACACTGATGCTAGGAGCTCTGGTACTTAAACTAAATGCTAATGCTAACATACTGATATGTAGCTGATAGAGGTCCACTGTTTACCAACAGTTGCTAATAGCCAATCCCACCCTGGCTGAAGTGATGGGGTCATGTTGGGACGGAGCACTGGTAGTTTATTGTTGAAATACAAAACCTTCAAAGAAAAAAATATACCAGAATATTAAAGTGAGAGAGAAATGAAAGATATATTTAATTAAATGAAAATATTCATCATTCTGACTGTTAAAACAATGAAAAGTGGATAAAGTCATAGAACGTGTATTTTAACATTAATAACATTGTGCATTGTTTGATATGATGAATCAGCTGTTAAAGTCCTGGAGCACTCCGGTGTGACCTCACACCTTCACTGCTACAGCACTTTAATGACGACTTCATCTGCTTTTAATGAAGAAATCAACAACATTTAGCATGTTGAAGAAGGTGTGTGGTTCATCCGGGGGGCAGAGGGGATGAAGAGCATCGTGTCACAATAAGAGCACAGATCAGGAAGATGGAGAAGAGACAGGAAGCATTAGAGAGGAAACAGTAAAGTCAGTAAAACAGCAGCCAGCATGGTGCCAATTAGCACGGAGCACGCTAACATCCAACCTCCTGCAGCGTCTGATTAAACTGCATATTGATGGTATAAATTATCTCCTGCTACAACAGATAGCTGGGCATCTATATGTAAATGTTTAATTAACCCATGGCTGAATCGCCGCACCGGTCCAGAGTGTAGCTTATTAATCTGATGATGGCCGCGGTAACGGCGGGCCATCGCCACCAAATGAGCCGTCTGGACTCGGCGGACATCCATCAGACGCCGTGTGGTTTCCTAAAGAGCTGTTTGTTCTCAGTGATGAAGTCACACTTCATCGCTTTTTAACGTGGACTCACATGGACCTCTGAGTTCCTGTCTGAAACTGAGACCAATCAAGGTCCACAAAGTCTCAAGGATTCAGGACTTTCAGTTCCAATGAGAGACACGTATCCTAATCCTTAATTTACACTTCAGCTCCACATTTGATCAGAATATGTACTTGTATGTGTATGTACTTATAATATGTACTTGGAGTGACTCAAATGAAGCTGCAGAATAACAACGTTATTATGAGACCAGAGTACCTGTAGAGACCAGAGTACCTGTAGAGGCCAGAGTATGTCATCTTTTTAAGTACTGTTAATGTGAGTGAGCAGCTTTTAGTTAATTATCAGCAGTAATTTACACGTTTGACAAGTTTCATATGAAGTGTTTATTATCAAAGATCTTCTTAGATGTTATTTTCCCAGTCATCATCCCACTGAGCTCTTCTTCCTACCATCTTATTCCCATCTTATCCCTCCGTTAAAGAGTCATTTAAATGTGTTGGTGAGTTTGTTGATGGCTGACAGACAGAAACCTGTCTCATTATTCCTGTCTGTCTCCAGAGGAAACGTCCTCTTCCCTGTTCTTCCTCTGCCTCCGTCAGATGAGTGAAAAAACCCCGCCGCCGCCCTGCCGTCGCCCCGGCGTCGCCCCGGCGTCGCCCCCCTCCGCCGCCCCGCCGCCACCCCGCCGCCGCCGCCCCGCCGCCGCCCCGCCGCCGCCCTGCCGCCGCCCTGCCGCCGCCCTGCCACCACCCTTCCGTCCTCCTCCTCTCTGCATGGAAGTGACAGCCAGTCTAATTGGGATTAATCAACTAGCAGCTCCAGTTGAGTGACGGCGTCACCATCTGAAGAGAAATGGCATTGACCCAAAGAGAGAGGTGTATGCCGCCCTGGGGCCGATGCTTGTACCCATTCATCTTCCTCTGCAGAACATTATTATTCCCAACTCTACCACAGGAGAAGAAGCAGCAACCTCTTTAGGATTCCTGGGTCAAGTACAAAAAGCCAGAGATGGAGAATAGAAACTGAGCTAATCAAAAAAAGAAAGAAAAAGAGCCGCACTTGACAGTTTTTTCCCACCGAACATGAGCAAAACAAAAGAGAAAAGAATGAAAGGTACTCTGGGAAGAAGAAGCGGCGGCAGTGCTACATTATTCTGTTTCATTATTTCTCTTGCAGCCATCGCTTTGAATTACAGAGTGAATGTTTTTGCTGAGAGTTGGGCGCTGAAGAGGAAAAAATCAAAAATTCATCTGAGAGACTTTGAGTAGCGACGATAGAGAGAAGCCGAGGAGGAGGAGGAGGAGGAGGAGGAGGAGTGTTTTGAGCTGGAACCAACATTTGCTGAAATTATTAGTGGTGATAGTTTGACATATTCAAGAGTTGTCAACAACTGGCTTCAAACAGAAGAACAAATCCGAAATATACAGAACTGGCATTGGAATTAACTAGACGAGCTTCTGTTCCTGACTTCACTCTATAGATCTATAAACTATATAGAAGATCACAGCAGTGAAGTTCACTCTTCATCTATAGAGAAAATCACAGCATCTTCATCTATATAGAAATCACAGCAGAGTGACGCTCACTCTTCATCTAGAAGATCAAAGCAGAGTGACGCTCACTCTTCATCTATATTGAAAATCACAGCATCTTCATCTATATAGAAAATCACAGCAGTGAAGTTCACTCTTCATCTATATAGAAAATCACAGCAGAGTGACGCTCACTTTCATCTATATAGAAAATCACAGCAGAGTGACGCTCACTCTTCATCAAGAAGATCACAGCAGAGTGACGCTCACTCTTCATCTAGAAGATCACAGCAGAGTGACGCTCACTCTTCATCTATATAGAAAATCACAGCATCTTCATCTATATAGAAAATCACAGCAGTGAAGTTCACTCTTCATCTATATAGAAAATCACAGCAGTGAAGTTCACTCTTCATCTATATAGAAAATCACAGCAGAGTGACGCTCACTTTCATCTATATAGAAAATCACAGCAGAGTGACGCTCACTCTTCATCAAGAAGATCACAGCAGAGTGACGCTCACTCTTCATCAAGAAGATCACAGCAGAGTGACGCTCACTCTTCATCAAGAAGATCACAGCAGAGTGACGCTCACTCTTCATCTAGAAGATCAAAGCAGAGTGACGCTCACTCTTCATCTAGAAGATCAAAGCAGAGTGACGCTCACTCTTCATCTATATAGAAAATCACAGCATCTTCATCTATATAGAAAATCACAGCACTGAAGTTCACTCTTCATCTATATAGAAAATCACAGCAGAGTGACGCTCACTCTTCATCAAGAAGATCACAGTAGAGTGATGCTCACTCTTCATCAAGAAGATCACAGCAGAGTGACGCTCACTCTTCATCTAGAAGATCAAAGCAGAGTGACGCTCACTCTCATCTAGAAGATCACAGCAGAGTGACGCTCACTCTTCATCAAGAAGATCACAGTAGAGTGATGCTCACTCTTCATCAAGAAGATCACAGCAGAGTGACGCTCACTCTTCATCTAGAAGATCAAAGCAGAGTGACGCTCACTCTCATCTAGAAGATCAAAGCAGAGTGACGCTCACTCTTCATCTAGAAGATCACAGCAGAGTGACGCTCACTCTTCATCAAGAAGATCACAGCAGAGTGACGCTCACTCTTCATCTAGAAGATCAAAGCAGAGTGACGCTCACTCTTCATCTAGAAGATCAAAGCAGAGTGACGCTCACTCTTCATCTAGAAGATCACAGCAGAGTGACGCTCACTCTTCATCTAGAAGATCACAGCAGAGTGACGCTCACTCTTCATCTAGAAGATCACAGCAGAGTGACGCTCACTCTTCATCAAGAAGATCACAGCAGAGTGACGCTCACTCTTCATCTAGAAGATCAAAGCAGAGTGACGCTCACTCTTCATCTAGAAGATCACAGCAGAGTGACGCTCACTCTTCATCTAGAAGATCAAAGCAGAGTGACGCTCACTCTTCATCTAGAAGATCAAAGCAGAGTGACGCTCACTCTTCATCTATATAGAAAATCACAGCATCTTCATCTATATAGAAAATCACAGCATCTTTATCTATAGAGAAAATCACAGCAGTGAAGTTCACTCTTCATCTAAATAGAAAATCAAAGCAGTGACGCTCCTATTCGTCTATATAGAAAATCACAGCAGAGTGACGCTCACTCTTCATCTATGTGTTGTTGAAAGGTGCTATACAAATACAATTGCCTTGCCTTGTCTAGTTACTTAGTTTGTTACTTATTTAGTTACCTAGTGGGTTAGTTATTGAGTTAGTTAGATACTTACTTAGTTAGTTAGTCAGTCAGTCAGTTCTTAGAAAGTTTGTTGGTTAGTTACTTAGTTAGTTGGCTAGTTTGATAGTTGGTTAATTACTTAAGTAGTTGGTTAGTTAGTTGGTGACTCAATTAGTTACTCAATTACTTAGTTAGTTACTTGGTAAGTTGGTTGCTTAGTTAGTTAGTTGTTTAGTTGGCTAGTTTTGTTAGTTGGTTACTTACTTACATAGTTGGTTAGTTAGTCAATTGGTCGCTGAGTTAGTTAGTTAGCATAGTAAGCATTTTGAAGTAAAAGAAACCTCATTTAATCATCTGTAATGTTGTTTAGTGTGAAAATCTGGTCTTAGGTTGACATGAATCCCTTAGAATGAAAACAAGGACAGTCCTCCTGCTGAACTACCATCATCATATACTTTCTGCTTGAATTCGAAAAGAAAAACACAATCAGGAACCGTTTCAGACGTCTGCTAATTAAATCGCTATGAAATGCTGCGTTAGAGCATCTTTTCATGTGCTGCAATTTCCTGCTCATTTCCTAAAAATGACAAACAATATTTTCCTGTGGATGACATCAATTAAAGTAGTTGAGGAGGTTTAGACCAAAACAAGGTCTTCATTCTTGTCAGGAGGTAAATTAATATTTGTGGATGTAGAAAGAGTCTCAGGGACAGTCGTCCCATCGATCAGCAGGACCAACTCACAGCCAATAGAATGCAGCGAATAACCGCCATCATTTAGTCCGTCCTTATGTATTTATCAAGATGAATAATCCCGATGAAAGAGGCCCCGAGCGGAGAGTGGAGGATCCTTCACCGCCGGTCGCTCCGCCACATCAATATTCAGGCGATCAGCGGCCCATGAGTAAACAGGAAGAAGCGCTGGCCTCGGCATATTTAAAACGCAGCCATTTGAACACAGCGGCGATTAAGTGACGTTTCCGTTATTTATTTCCTTTCCTTGTTATTAACGCTGGACGTGATATTATTCTAATTATATCAGGCCCCATCAGCAGTACGGCCCGTCTCAGGCTCCTTTCCATTAGCTTTGTCTTTCACACTGGGATACTAATTCAATGAGACATCAAACATGGAGATGCGGAGGTCAGGAGTTTTCTACTCGCTGTAATTGTGTTTGTCCCCCGCCGGATGACGAACGTCCCATCACGGCAGCTCAGCACTCTCATGCTAGGCTGCTTTCTAATGCTAATATGTGTTCTGTTGTGGACCAGGCTCCGACGGACTCACATCACAGGAGGACAGGTGAACCAGAGAGGGAAGCAGGAAGACCAGCTGATTGGACGGACACTGAGTCAACAGGGAGGAAGAGAAAACTACAAAACGGGAGGAAGACACAAGATGACATGACGATGATCCAGGATGACATCTAAATGAGAGGACATGGAGGACGTGAGATGATCCAGGAGGACATCTAAATAAGGGGACATGGAGGACGTGAGATGATCCAGGAGGATATCTAAATAAGAGGACAGGGAGGACATCTAAATGAGAGGACATGGAGGACATGAGATGATCCAGGAGGACATCTAAATAAGAGGACAGGGAGGACATCTAAATAAGAGGACATGGAGGACGTCTAAATGAGAGGACATCTAAATGAGAGGACAGGGAGGAAATCTAAATGAGAGGACAGGGAGGACATCTAAATGAGAGGACATTGAGAACATGAGATGATCCAGGAGGACATCTAAATAAGAGGACATGGAGGACATCTAAATGATAGGACATCTAAATGATAGGACATCTAAATGAGAGGACCGGGAGGACATCTAAATGAGACAGACTGTCCTCCTCGAGAAAACGACCACATAGGTCGTGTGTCAAGCACCGAATTACGACCATATGTTACGTTTCAAAATAGCGCGCCCTCTAGCGGTCAAGTAAATATCGACACTCCGGTGTCTCAGACGATCGCCCCCCCCCACACGTCGACCTAAACCTACCCCGATTCCACGACATCTTCCCCCCACCCCCTCCCCACCCCCCCCCCTACCCCCCCGCGCCCCCCGCGCTACCCCCCCCCCCGTGCGCACCCCGTCAATCACCCCCCCCCCCCGCGCGCCCCCCGCGCGCCCCCCGCGCTACCCCCCCCCCCCTAAACCTACCCCCCCCCCCCCCCCCCGCGCGCCCCCCGCGCTACCCCCCCCCCCCATGGACCAACGACAACTGTGGTCGTATGAGTTGGAGGACTTGTTGAAATGAGAGGCCATGGAGGACGTGAGATGATCCAGGAGGACATCTAAATAAGAGGACAGGGAGGACATCTAAATGAGAGGACATGGAGGATGTGAGATGATCCAGGAGGACATCTATATAAGAGGACAGGGAGGACATCTAAATGAGAGGACATGGAGGACATGAGATGATCCAGGAGGACATCTAAATAAGAGGACAGGGAGGACATCTAAATAAGAGGACATGGAGGATGTCTAAATGAGAGGACATCTAAATGAGAGGACATGGAGGACATCTAAATGATAGGACATCTAAATGAGAGGACCGGGAGGACATCTAAATGAGAGGACATGGAGGACGTGAGATGATCCAGGAGAACATCTAAATAAGAGGACAGGGAGGACATCTAAATGAGAGGACATTGAGGACATGAGATGATCCAGGAGGACATCTAAATGAGAGGACATGGAGGACGTCTAAATGAGAGGACAGGGAGGACATCTAAATAAGAGGATGGGGAGGACATCTAAATGAGAGGACATGGAGGACGTCTAAATGAGAGGACATCTAAATGAGAGGACAGGGAGGACATCTAAATGAGAGGACGGGAGGACATCTAAATAAGAGGACATGGAGGATGTCTAAATGAGAGGACATCTAAATGAGATGACATGGAGGAAATCTAAATAAGAGGACATTGAGGACATGAGATGATCCAGGAGGATATCTAAATAAGAGGACAGGGAGGACGTCTAAAAGAGAGGACATGGAGGATATCTAAATGAGAGGACAGGGAGGACATCTAAATAACAGGACAGGGAGGACATCTAAATAAGAGGACATGGAGGACATCTAAATTAGAGGACATCTAAATGAGAGGACACTGAGAACATGAGATGATCCAGGAGGACATCTAAATAAGAGGACAGGGAGGACATCTAAATGAGAGGACAGTGAGGACATCTAAATAAGAGGACATGGAGGACGTCTAAAAGAGAGGACATCTAAATGAGAGGACAGGGAGGATATCTAAATGAGAGGACAGGGAGGACGTCTAAATGAGAGGACATCTAAATGAGAGGACAGGGAGAACATCTAAAACAGAGGACATGTACAACGTCTAAATGAGAGGACAGCTAAATCAGAGGACAGGGAGGACATGAGATGCAGGAGGGAGGGGAATGAAGGAAAACAGACCAGAGGATGTCGGCCATCTTTGCTCTAAAGTGTTTGTGGCTCCAGGACGGGCGGTCAGACCCAGACCCAGATCCAGTTCCTGTCTGGTTCTATTGTTCCACTGCTAGTGGTGGGAGGGGGTTTGCTGGTTAGTGTGTTACACTGTTGCGTGTGTGTGTGTGTGTGTGTGTGTGTGTGTGTGTGTGTGTGTGTCTAGTAATAGTATTTAATTTATCACTTAAAGTGGGTGTCGACCTCTGGGTGTCCCGTCCCTCCATCACCTCCTCAGCTGCTCTTTAATTGTCACAGCCAAGAGAGTAAATGGAAATCAACCGGCCTCATAATGAAGAGAAGCCATTACTCTGGTGAGACACACACACACACACAGTAATACACACACACACACACAGTAACACACACAGTAACACACACACAGTAACACACACACACACACAGTACCACACACACACACACACACACACACAGTGACACACACACACACAGTGACACATACACAGTAACACACAGTAACACACACACCCAGTAACACACACACACACAGTAACACACACACACACACACACACACACACACAGTGACACATACACAGTAACACACAGTAACACACACACCCAGTAACACACAGTAACACACACAGTTGTTCGTTAGCCAGCAGCCTGGTTAACACTGGTTAACATTGTTGTGCGTTAGCCGGCAGCCTAATAAACACTGTGGTGCCTTAGCTGAGGGGTATTCCATCAAACTCGCTAAGTGCAAAGCCGGGCTAATTTCGATAAGCCTCGCTACCTTTAGCGAGAGTTGCGTTCCATCAACGTGACTTAAGGCACTCTCCGCTAAGTAACCATGGGAATTTATCCCACCAAACTAGCCTGCTCCGGGGCAGGCTAACCATCAGGCTTACTTTAGCGGGGGTTTCAGAGAAGTCCGTCTGTCGGAAACAACTGTACCAGCAGAAGGTTCCGCCAAGCCTAGTCCTCGTGATTTCATCACGTCAAAGACCAAAAATTACCAAAATTACATATATGAAGTACAAACAGACTATATTTTCATCAAGCGTCTAAGAATACATGCTTGCAATTAAAAAATATGAATAAATCGTTTATTTTGTTTAACACCGACTGGCCATATTGTAATTTAAAGCCCCCAGTTGGGTGAGTGGTGATGCTCCTGACCCCGGATGTGGGCATCGCAGGTTCACATCCCGACGAAGACATCTCATGTGTGTTTTTTTCTTTTTTTTTGCCTGTATAATTGTCTTTAGATCAGAGAATTAGACCAACATTTTACCTTAACTATGATAAATATGTCATACAATTTCCCCCGAACCCAAATATAACTTGCAAAAACATGATAGATATAAAGATGTTATTATTAATAGCATGTTATAGATCCCAATGACAAAGGCATTGCTGCATGCAATTTTCAGCCACATAAATTCCTTTCAGGTGAGTTCATTAATAGGTTCATTGAATGTATTCATTAAATTGTTGAGATAAATGAGTTGGTCAATGTAGATGCATTTACTAGGCCTATCTAAAAAGAGAGAGAGACAGAGAGAGAGAGAGAGAGAGAGAGAGAGAGAGAGAGAGAGAGAGAGTTCCGGCCAAAGAAAGAAAAAGAAACGACCATAGTCGGGAATTGAACCGTGGCCGGCAGCGTACAAAGCCGGCGCGTTACCTCTACACTATCCTCACGTTAGAGAAATTGTAGTCAGTGTTATATTAGAACATGTTACTCTTAACGGTACTTCCGTATTAAATCGCTCTGCAATTCTTGCCCAAGCAGCCTCGTGATTTTTATTTATCACTACAGTATTCCCTTTATTGGTTATGATGGGTTTGTACTCCTCATACAGTTCCATCAATCATTTTTGCTCTGGTCTTTTCTGCCATTTTCTCGATGATTCGACATTCACGGTTCTGGTCTGGCTTCATATCCCGTGAACGTGCGTAACACACGACAACGTTAGCCTGGCTTGAATAAGCCTCAACAAGGCGCGGCTGAAATGCGTTAATGGAATGGGTTTAGCCGCAAGTGGAAGTTGGCGTTAGTTCTAACCAGGCTTAACCAGGTAAGCGCCGCTTTAATTAGCGAGTTTGGTGGAATACCCCTCTGGTAGCAGGGTTAACACTGTGGTGCGTTAGCCAATAGCCTAGTAAACACTGTGGTGCGTTAGTCAGCAGCCTGGTTAACACTGGTTAACATTGTTGTGCGTTAGCCAGCAGCCTGGTTAACACTGTGGTGCCTTAACTGGCAGCCTAATAAACACTGTGGTGCGTTAGCCAGCAGCCTGGTAAACACTGTGGTGCCTTAGCTGGTAGCAGGGTTAACACTGTGGTGCGTTAGCCGGCAGCCTGGTTAACACTGTGGTGGCTGAGCAAGCAGCCTAGTAAACACTGTGGTGCGTTAGCCGGCAGCCTGGTTAACACTGTGGTGCGTTAGCCAGCAGCCTGGTTAACACTGTGGTGCGTTAGCCAGCAGCCTGGTAAACACTGTGGTGCGTTAGCCAGCAGCCTGGTAAACACTGTGGTGGCTGAGCAAGCAGCCTAGTAAACACTGTGGTGCGTTAGCCAGCAGCCTGGTAAACACTGTGGTGGCTGAGCAAGCAGCCTAGTAAACACTGTGGTGCATTAGCCGGCAGACTGGTTAACACTGTGGTGCATTAGCCAGCAGCCTGGTAAACATTGTGGTAATCCGGTAATCGAGGCTCCGTTCCAGTCTTGTGTGATGAAAAGCTTCAGTGTCTCTGTGCTAAAGAGTTCATTACATGCCGTCATCAATCGTTCCTCTTCCTGAAGCTTTACATTCATCAGGAAAATTAAAAAAGTGTCATGTCTGCAGTGATTTGTATCTTCCATCAAAAACACCAGCGAGCTGCTTCAATTTGCATATCGTCAGGATGTAATAATAAGTCACTGAAGACTGGCTCAGTCTCAGAGTTCCTAAGCAAGACGAGACCAGGACAAGACCAGGGCAAGACCAGGGCAAGACCAGGGCAAGACCAAGACTCAGAACAGGACTCAGACCAGGACTCAGACCAGGAAGACTGATAAAGACTGGAGTTTCTTAGCACAACAAGATCAGGACTGAAGACTGGCTCATTCTCAGAGTCCCGAAGCAGGACAAGACCAGGACTCAGACCAAGAAGATTGATAAAGACTGGAGACTATTTACATGATACCTTTGTTCAATTTCATAGACATTTTAATCCAACCCATCCTAAACCTAAAAGTGGTCATCTCAACCTACCAATGTAGTTTAGTGGTCTCAACCTAACAATGTATTTTAGTCATCTCAACCTAACAATGTATTTTAGTCATCTCAACCTAACTACCATACCAGTATGTAGTTTAATGGTCTCAACCTAACCGTGTAGTTGAGTGGTCTCAACCTAACTATGTAGTTTAGTCATCTCAACCTAAATATGTAGTTTAGCATCTCAACCTAACTATGTAGTTTAGTCTTCTCAACCTAACTATGCAGTTTAGTCGTCTCAACCTAACTATGGACCCTCCTGCTGCTCCTGTTGGTCTTTCTATACTGCAACACTGACTGCCGGTTTGTCTTTGTCCTACTTGTAGCTCTAGATCCTGTCTATCCAGTCTGGATCCAGTCCGAGTCCAGTCTTGATTGTGGGTCCCCTGCAGTGTTGAACAGTAGCCTACAGCGTCTCTGCAGAAGTGTTTCCCCTACTAAAAAAAACACCTTAGACCAGCTGATCAAAACCTAGCTAAAACGATCAAACCAGCTAAAACCAGCTTGACCAGCTAAGACCAGCTGACCAGCTAAGACCAGCTGACAAAAACCTAGCTTAAACCAGCTTGACCAGCTAAGACCAGCTGACCAGCTAAGACCAGCTGACGAAAACCTAGCTAAAACCAGCTTGACCAGCTAAGACCAGCTGACCAAAACCTAGCTAAAACCATCAAACCTAGCTAAAACCAGCTTGACCAGCTAAGACCAGCTGACCAGCTGACCACCTAAGACCATCTGACCAAAACCTAGCTAAAACCATCAACCAGCTAAAACCAGCTTAACCAGCCTAAGCTGGTCTAAGCTGGGTTTTTTTTGTAGGGTCTCTTCTCTTTAGTTATAATGATGCTAAACAAAGTCTTCCAGAGAGAAGCTTCCCGTCTCCTTGGAAACCAGATGGGAGTGTATATATATATATATATACTGTATATATATATATATATATATATATATATACACATATATTTATGATATCTTTGGTGGATCTGCCGTCTCACAGACTCTCACATTAATTGGTCCAGTATCCTCATGTTCTCATGTAGCTGTGACTTTTCTGAACTGGGAACCTGAAAGTTTCTTGACTTTGAGCAGCAAGGCGCTTCCCTCCGTAAACTCTCTCTCTCCGTCTGGAATGTAAATAAGGTGGAGAGAAATAAATAATGTGTACAAGGAGAACTCATGAATGAGATTTACATCCTGGCAGGCCGCCGTCAGCGCAGAGCCTCAGCGCCGAGTCCCAGCGCCGAGTCCCCGTGTGTTCAATAAAAGATCCACAGAGGAACATATGTTTGGCTGCTTCCTCTTTGTATGTTAATGTGAAGAAAAGTCGACTTTACAAAGGTTCCTAGTTCCTCGGTGACATCAGCCGGATCCACACATGAAACATTTATGCTAATTGTTGCAAAACTTCCCACAAAAGACGACAAGAGGCGCCTGACGAGGAGCTGTCAGGTGGCGCTGTCATCGCGGCGAGGAGCGGGAATCAAAGGCGGCGGTGAGCGTAGCAGTGAGGAGCGCGGCGTTCAGTCCCGGACGCAGCGAGCAGAAGGTCGCAGCTCCGTTAAAAGCGTCCTAATGAAGCACTGGCATCAGGAGCACATCGAGGCCAATTAGTAGGCGCCGCCATCACGCCGCCGACTCAGGCCTGCAGGCGAACGCTGCTCCTACCTGACAAGGAGACAGACAGACAGACAGACAGACAGACAGATGAAAGTCAGGCTGCAGGTCGTCCTGATCCCCGAAAACAGCTCAGTTAATTTCTACACGTCTTCATTTACACTCAACTCTGGTTTCTACTTCTTCTTCTTTATGTGGAAGAAGAATCCAACAATCAGGACCAACAGACACCTTCAGGACCAACAGAGACATGTCCTTCAGGACCAACAGAGACGTGACCTTCAGGACCAACAGAAACCTTCAGGACAAACAGAGAGGTGTCCTTCAGGATCAACAGAGACGTGTCCGTCAGGACCAACAGAGACCTTCACGACCAACAGATGTGTCCTTCAGGACCAACAGAGACCTTCAGGACCAACAGAGACATGCCCTTCAGGACCAACAGAGACATGTCCTTCAGGACCAACAGAGACCTTCAGGACCAACAGAGACATGCCCTTCAGGACCAACAGAGACATGTCCTTCAGGACCAACAGAGGCCTTCAGGACCAACAAAGTCGTATCCTTCAGGACCAAAAGAGACCTTCAGGACCAACAGAGACATGTCCTTCAGGACCAACAGAGACCTTCAGGACCAACAGAGTTGTGTCCTTCAGGACCAAAAAAGACCTTCAGGACTAACAGAGACGTGTCCTTCAGGATCAACAGAGACGTGTCCTTCAGGACCAACAGATGTGTCCTTCAGGACCAACAGAGACATGTCCTTCAGGACCAACAGAGACGTGACCTTCAGGACCAACAGAAACCTTCAGGACAAACAGAGAGGTGTCCTTCACGACCAACAGAGACGTGTCCGTCAGGACCAACAGAGACCTTCAGGACCAACAGAGACATGCCCTTCAGGACCAACAGAGACATGTCCTTCAGGACCAACAGAGGCCTTCAGGACCAACAGAGTCGTATCCTTCAGGACCAAAAGAGACCTTCAGGACCAACAGAGACATGTCCTTCAGGACCAACAGAGACCTTCAGGACCAACAGGGTTGTGTCCTTCAGGACCAAAAAAGACCTTCAGGACTAACAGAGACGTGTCCTTCAGGATCAACAGAGACGTGTCCTTCAGGACCAACAGATGTGTCCTTCAGGACCAACAGAGACCTTCAGGACCAACAGAGACATGTCCTTCAGGACCAACAGAGACCTTCAGGACCAACAGAGTTGTGTCCTTCAGGACCAAAAAAGACCTTCAGGACCAACAGAGACGTGACCTTCAGGACCAACAGAAACCTTCAGGACAAACAGAGAGGTGTCCTTCAGGATCAACAGAGACGTGTCCGTCAGGACCAACAGAGACATGCCCTTCAGGACCAACAGAGACATGTCCTTCAGGACCAACAGAGACCTTCAGGACCAACAGAGACATGCCCTTCAGGACCAACAGAGACATGTCCTTCAGGACCAACAGAGACCTTCAGGACCAACAGAGACATGCCCTTCAGGACCAACAGAGACATGTCCTTCAGGACCAACAGAGGCCTTCAGGACCAACAGAGTCGTATCCTTCAGGACCAAAAGAGACCTTCAGGACCAACAGAGACATGTCCTTCAGGACCAACAGAGACCTTCAGGACCAACAGAGTTGTGTCCTTCAGGACCAAAAAAGACCTTCAGGACTAACAGAGACGTGTCCTTCAGGATCAACAGAGACGTGTCCTTCAAGACCAACAGAGGCCTTCAGGACCAACAGAGTCGTATCCTTCAGGACCAAAAGAGACCTTCAGGACCAACAGAGACATGTCCTTCAGGACCAACAGAGACCTTCAGGACCAACAGAGTTGTGTCCTTCAGGACCAAAAAAGACCTTCAGGACCAATAGAGACGTGTCCTTCAGGACCAACAGAGATGTATGTGTCCTCTTCTGGGTCACAGTTGAATGCTTTTATTGGAAATGGCCTTGGATAAAAGCGTCAGTTAAATTAAATAAAATGTAGAAACACATAATCTACTCAACAAATAATCTAAAATCTAAATCTAAAGATAACATGTTGAAGTAAAAACACTCATTCCAGAAGATGCTAGAAGACAAAGAGACGTAAAAACAATCCTCATAGCGTCTGTTTTTTGCCAACCAGAGTCTGTTTGTTGCCAACCTGCGTCCAGTGAACAAAATAATGGCATCACTCTGATTGGTGGAGGCGGCGGTGACATCAGGACTCACTGCCGCCGGCTCTAAATGAGTCCATGTTTGTCAGCAGATGAGAAGAAAGGAGACCTTTTACTCTCAGAAAGAGTCCTGATCCGCTTCAGAGCAGCACCATTAAAACCAGACCTGAGGCAGGACGGGGGAACTGAACCTCCAGGGACAGGTTGGGGGGGGGAGGAATATATTATTCCATAGAAACAACAGCAGAGGAACAGATTAGATGAGTGATGGATCATTTGACTTCCTGTCTGCGTCCAATTGGTTCCAACTGAAGACGTCTTTATCCACTCATATACTTTATAATGCTTTATTATAACAGCAGCATGGTGTAACTAAACCCCCAAATCACGTTCTCCAAACCATGTTCTCCAAACCACATTCTCCAAACCACGCTCTCCAGACCACATTCTCCAAACCACATTCTCTAAACCACGTTCCTCAAACAACATTCTCCAAACCACGTTCTCCAAACCACGTTCTCTAAACCACATTCTCCAAATCAAGTTCTCCAAACCATGTTCTCCAGACCATGTTCTCCAAACCATGGTCTCCAAACCACATTCTCTAAACCACGTTCTCCAAACCACGTTCTCTAAACCACGTTCTCCAAATCAAGTTCTCCAAACTGTGTTCTCCAGACCACGTTCTCCAAACCATGGTCTCCAAACCACATCCTCTAAACCAGGTTCTCCAAACAACGTTCTCCAAACCACATTCTCCAGCATCAGCTTCATACGTGTTACAAATCTATATTGGCCCTCCGGAGACAGAATGGAAGGTCAGAGTGGTCCCTCCTCTGAGCAGCAATGAAGGTCTCAGAGAAGGGACCAGGAGAGACAAGGAGAGACCACTGGAACAGGCGATGTTTTCATGTAGCCCTCACCCTTTCACTCACCCTCAATTATGCTAATTGCTAAAGCTAATAGCTAGCATACACATATCCCAGCATGTGAACTCAATCCGCATTTCTAAAAGTTGAAACTTTGTCACTTTAGCAGCACTTAGCTAACCATATCGTAACAATAGCCAGCATGCTAACAATTAGCATTAGCAATTACAGTTAGAGCTACACAACAACAGTTACATTCAGCCATTAATGTGGCGCTATTTATGTTTTGTAACTGTAATGAGCTAGCTAGCTAACAACCTCGCCCCTAGGTGAGTTAAACTGAACTACATAACGCTTCGTCAACAGTGAATCTCCTTTTTTTAACTCAGTGGTTCCCAAACCTTTTCTGCAGGGCCCCCCCCTTTGTCGCTGAAAAAACATCTCAGGCCCCCCCCCCTCCTCTCTATGAAGTCAGTTTATTTTTTCCATTGGCATTTTTCATAATTCTAAATAATTCTAAACAGATGTTTTACCATCAAATGGTGTCTAATCATGTGGTTGATAAATCAAAGGAGGAGGAGGCGGCAGAGGAGGAAGAGGAGGAGGTGGCAGCTCTCATTATCTCCTCCGTCTTTGGCTCGGCCAGGAAGGAGGAGTTCATGTTGGAGTGGCCGTCCTACTGATTTGGGAGAAGGGGATGATGGGATTGGAAAGGAAGGACGGCGATGGGATTATGGTAACCATGACGATGAACGGATTAGCTGCTTTAAACAAACAACTGTGGTGGAGGTCAGAAGGTCAACACTCAGTGTGGAGGAGAAGATGATGAAGACGAAGAAGACATCGTCTGGAGGAAGTCAGCTGACATACGCACACACACACACACACACACACACACACATAGACACACACACAGACACACACACAAACACACAGACACACATCAACACAACAGTACTGTACTGGTTTCCCTGTATGATAATAGAGCCTTTATTATTATTATTATTATTATTATTATTATTATAGAGTTATTATTATTATATAATTATAGTGCCTTTATTATTATTAGAGATTATTGTAGAGCCCTAATTATTGTTATAGTCTTATTTATTGTTTCAGAGTCTTTGTTGTTGTTATTATAGAGCCTTTAGGGAGCCCGTATCATCATTTTTGGAGCGTTTATTATTATAATAATATTATAATAATATAATCATCATTTATTCATAGCCTTTATTATTATTAGAGATTATTTTTATAGAGCCCTAATTATTATTATAGTCTTTATTATTATTATAGATCCTTCATTTTTATTATTATTATTATTATTATTATTATTATTATTATTATTATTATAGAGCCTTAATTATAATTTATTATTATTATTTGTTTTTCCTGTCCTGCCTTTATTATTATAGAGCCCTTATTGAACCGTTATTATAATTATAGAGCCTTTAAAGTTATTATTATATAGTCTTTATATTTATTATAGATCCTTTATTATTATTAAAGAGCTGTTATTATTAGTATAGAGCCTGTATTATAATTATTATGATTATTATTATGATTATTATTATTATAGAGACTTAATTATTATTGTAGTCCTTATGATTATACAGCCTTTATTATTATTATAATTATTATTATTGTTATTATTATCAAGCATTTATTATTATTATTATTAAATAGCCTTTATTATTATGATTATAATTATGAATATTTTAGAGCCTTATTTATTATTATAGAGCCTTTATAATTATTGTAATTTATTATTATTATGATGTCTTCAATATTATTATAGTCTTTATAATTATTATAATAGAGTTATTATTATTATAAAGTCTTTATTATTATTATTTTTAGAGCCTTAATTATTATTATAGTGTTCAGTATTATTGTAGTCTTTATTATTATGGAGTCTTTATTATTACTATTATTATAATAGAGCCTTAATTATTACTATAGTCTTCATTATTATTGTAGTCTTTCATATTATTATGGAGTCTTTATTATTATAATAGAGCCTTTATTATTATTATCCATCCATCCATCCATTTTCTACCGCTTATCCTGTATTCAGGGTCGCGGGGAATTATTATTATAGTCTTCATTATTATTGGAGTCTTTATATTATTATTATTATTATTATAGAGCCTTCGTTATTATTAAAGTCTTCGTTATTATTGTAGTCATTATTATTATTATGGAGTCATAGTCTTTATTACTATTATAGAGCCTTTGTTGTTATTATTATGATTATTATTATTGTTATTGTTATAGTATTTTATTTAACGTCTCTCAGGTGTGAAGCTGCTAACAAAGTTAGCTTCATGATTCAGGTTCAACTTTACAGCTAAGTGTTAAAAACATCTTAGTAGCTAACTAGCATTGGTAGCGTGGTAGCGACCTGTCAATCAGGAGGTAAGCCCCGCCCCTAACGCATCCCCTGCTTTATCGACCTGTCAATCAGCAGGTAAGCCCCGCCCCTAACGCATCCCCTGCTTTCTGGTCTGTTGGACTCTAAATGGACCATATGCTGGATTATACAGTATAATTAGTCACGACAATAATATCCTCATCTCCTCCTCCTCCTCCTCCTCCTCCTCCTCCTCCTCCTCGTCTCTCTGTCTAAACACATATACACATACACAACATATAAACTATAAATGAAAGAATCAGAAATGCTAATTAGTGTCGGTTGCTGGAGGTAAAATTAGCATTTTTAATTAAAAAATGTGCTGCAAACAAACAGTAAAAACATTGGAACGATTAACTGAAAAACAACCTGAAGGAGCAGTGAAGGAATCTTTTCATCTGACTTTGATTTCATGATCAAATAAGAATGAATGTGATATTGCACACATTACATATATGTGTCTCTAATTAATATTTTCACATCAAATTCTGACTGTATTTACGTTTTGTATGTTTCACTTTTGGACTTTTTTTAAGAATAGAGTTGATCTGCCGCCTGACGAAGACCTTCCTGTTCTATTGTGATGTATGTAGAGATGAAGGAAGTGTGAGTGCAGCCGGTGGCGGTGGCATGGCGTTCCTTGACAGTCAATCAGCTGTCACACCTTGTTTTAGCAATGACTCCATCATTTCTAATTCTCTTTGTGTGCTGGGACCAGGAGAGACCACTATGTTCATATCATACTGGTTCAGACAGTCTGGTAGAGAGACACTGATAGTCCTTAAAACTCTTGGTGGGTCTCTGCTGCCCTCTGGTGGTCGTACCAAACATCAAGAGGACACACATCCAGGAGAAGCATTTTTATTTCAGGACTAAAGCTGCTCACAGAGATGGTGGTCATCTGTTTATCAAGGAAGTAAAACAAAGAGGCTCAAATACTGCAGTCAGCTCATAGTTCAAACCCAGCGGCCTTCTGGGAATGTGAGTCCACAAAGAGACGAGGTCTCAGTCGTCTCCTCCACACAGACTTAGCAGAGCCTTCTGGTAGTCTCCTTTGGTGTGTTCCTGAAGCACACAGAGACACGACAAGTAGAATATCAACAACAACAATCATAAGAACAGCTATGATATTAATAATAATATCAACAACAACAACGACAACCATAAGAACTTTGGTTCTTTGATTGCCTGCCTTTTGTGGACACTTTTCTTCACTTGCCTGCCTTTTTTAGACTATTTTCTTCACTTGCCTGCATTTTTTAGACTCTTTTCTTCACTTGTCTGCATTTTTTTAAGACTCTTTTCTTCGGTTGCCTGCCTTTTTTGGACTCCTTTCTTCACTTGCCTGCCTTTTTTAGACTCCTTTCTTTGGTTGTCTGCCTTTGTTCACAGGTCTGTGTTCGTGTGGGATGTTACAATGATACTCACAGTGATGGTCTGGTAAAGAGATCTTTTGTGCGCCCTCTTGAACTCAGTTCTGATCTTCATCAGGTCCACTTCACATCGAGAGACCAGGATCCTGGTCACTACCTTCTCCTTGGCTCCTTTACTCTGGAAAGACAAGATGGGGGACAGACTACTTTGACAATAATGGACAAAACCTTTACTTTGGACAGACAACTGACACTTTATGTTAACTAGTAAAAGAAGTCAACAATAAAAGGGAAATGTGGAGTAAAATTATGAAGAAGCAGAAAATGTAAATAATAATAATAATAATAATAATTGTAAGTAAAATACAAGTACCTCAAAATGAACTGCAGTACGTAAATGTTATTTTCTATAACTGCAATGTTACCTTCATAGCTTCACTGAGTCTGTTGGCGAAGTACAGCTGTTTGTTTTCAAAGCATTCAACTGTGAAGAGATGAGAGACAAACATTTCATCTTCTCATCTGCTCTTATTGTCTTGGTCTCATTTCCAGTTTCAGGACTCTCTGACTTCCTGTTTCATAGGTGGATCTGTAGTAAACATGTAGAATATTTCTTACCCAGGGTCAGGAAGGACTTCTCCAGGTCCCCCTTCACCTCCTTTCTGATGCTCTCCTTCATGTCGTATGGACTGTAGCTCTTATACCTTTCAAACACTGACAAACCAAAGAATACACTGTCATCAAAGCTGTATTCATATGAAAAATTGCTCATTACCACAACCATTGGTAGAAAACTGCAGGAAGTGAGGTTTAAAAATACCGTCACAGAATTAAAACAATCAAGAGGTTGGTATGGATCAAAGATAATATTTAATGTACACATCATTTATAGTGACTACAAAAAAATGAACTTTAAAATATGTTGCCATTGAATGTACCAGAAAACAATGGTATTGGATGTAAGAACCTGGTGGTCTGTACATGGTTAGTCTCTACATGGTGAGTATGTACATGGTGAGTCTCTACATGGCGAATCTCTACATGGTGAGTCTTTACATGGTGAGTGGTGTAGGCCTACATGGTGAGTCTGTACATGGTGAGTCTGTACATGGTGAGTGATGTACATGGTGAGCCTCTACATAGTGAGTCTCTACATGGTGAGTCTGTACATGGTGAGTCTCTAAATAGTGAGTCTGTACATGGTGAGTCTGTACATACTGACTATCTACATAGTGAGTATCTACACAGAGTCTGTACATAGTGAGTCTCTACATAGTGAGTCTGTACATGGTGAGTCTGTACATGGTGAGTCTGTACAAACTGAGTCTCTACATAATGAGTCTCTACATAGAGTCTGTTCATAGTGAGTCTCTACATAGTGAGTCTCTACATAGAGTCTGTTCATAGTGAGTCTCTACATAGTGAGTCTCTACATAGAGTCTGTACATAGTGAGTCTCTACATAGTGAGTCTCTACATAGTGAGTCTCTACATACTGAGTCTGTACATAGTGGGTCTCTACATAGAGTCTGTACATAGTGAGTCTCTACATAGTGAGTCTCTACATAGAGTCTGTTCATAGTGAGTCTCTACATAGTGAGTCTCTACATAGAGTCTGTACATAGTGAGTCTCTACATAGTGAGTCTCTACATAGTGAGTCTCTACATACTGAGTCTGTACATAGTGAGTCTCTACATAGAGTCTGTTCATAGTGAGTCTCTACATAGTGAGTCTCTACATACTGAGTCTGTACATAGTGGGTCTCTACATAGAGTCTGTACATAGTGAGTCTCTACATAGTGAGTCTCTACATAGTCTGTACATAGTGAGTCTCTACAGAGAGAGTATGTACATAGTGAGTCTCTACATAGTGAGTCTCTACATAGTCTGTACATAGTGAGTCTCTACAGAGGGAGTCTCTACATAGTGAGTCTGTACATGGTGAGTCTGTACATGGTGAGTCTGTACAAACTGAGTCTCTACATAGAGTCTGTTCATAGTGAGTCTCTACATCGTGAGTCTCTACATAGAGAGTCTCTACATACTGAGTCTGTACATAGTGGGTCTCTACATAGTGAGTCTCTACATAGAGTCTGTTCATAGTGAGTCTCTACATAGTGAGTCTCTACATAGTCTGTACATAGTGAGTCTCTACAGACGGAGTCTCTACATAGTGAGTCTGTACATGGTGAGTCTCTACATAGTGAGTCTCTACATAGAGTCTGTTCATAGTGAGTCTCTACATAGTGAGTCTCTACATAGTGAGTCTCTACATACTGAGTCTGTACATAGTGGGTCTCTACATAGAGTCTGTTCATAGTGAGTCTCTACATAGTGAGTCTCTACATACTGAGTCTGTACATAGTGGGTCTCTACATAGAGTCTGTACATAGTGAGTCTCTACATAGTGAGTCTCTACATAGTCTGTACATAGTGAGTCTCTACAGAGAGAGTATGTACATAGTGAGTCTCTACATAGTGAGTCTCTACATAGTCTGTACATAGTGAGTCTCTACAGAGGGAGTCTCTACATAGTGAGTCTGTACATGGTGAGTCTGTACATGGTGAGTCTGTACAAACTGAGTCTCTACATAGTGAGTCTCTACATAGAGTCTGTTCATAGTGAGTCTCTACATTGTGAGTCTCTACATAGAGAGTCTCTACATACTGAGTCTGTACATAGTGGGTCTCTACATAGTGAGTCTCTACATAGAGTCTGTTCATAGTGAGTCTCTACATAGTGAGTCTCTACATAGTCTGTACATAGTGAGTCTCTACAGAGGGAGTCTCTACATAGTGAGTCTGTACATGGTGAGTCTCTACATAGTGAGTCTCTACATAGAGTCTGTTCATAGTGAGTCTCTACATAGTGAGTCTCTACATAGTGAGTCTCTACATACTGAGTCTGTACATAGTGGGTCTCTACATAGAGTCTGTTCATAGTGAGTCTGTTCATAGTGAGTCTCTACATAGTCTGTACATAGTGAGTCTCTACAGAGGGAGTCTCTACATAGTGAGTCTGTACATGGTGAGTCTCTACATAGTGAGTCTCTACATAGTCTGTACATAGTGAGTCTCTACAGAGGGAGTCTGTACATAGTGAGTCTGTACATAGTGAGTCTCTACATAGTCTGTACATAGTGAGTCTCTACATAGTGAGTCTCTACATAGTCTGTACATAGTGAGTCTCTACATACTGAGTCTCTACATAGAGTCTGTACATAGTGAGTCTCTACATAGTGAGTCTGTACATAGTGAGTCTCTACATAGTGAGTCTCTACATGCTCTATGTGATGGTGGTGTATCTCACCTTTCTGCAGGTGGGGGATGCTCCTCTGAGCCATGATGGAGATCCAGGTGGCCACGTCAGTCCCTTTCCTCTTCACCCCAGCTTCATACAGAGACTGAGACAACAGACCATGGTTTAAATACCTCTGAGGTATGAATGATTACTGCTTGTGATTGATTGATTGATTGATTGATTGATTGATTCTTTATTAAAAAGCATTAATTGATTACTGAGTGTTACAATATGAATGGATGTCACCTGTAGCAGAATATGTTTTTAAAATCACATCTTTTGAAGAAAAGACTAAATGTCCAGGTGATTGGACTCACTCTGGCGTCCTCATCGATCTTCTCGTAGTCGACCACATTGGAGGGTTCATCTCTCTTTGTCTGGAAATCATTAAACAACATCCAGGTCAGAACGAATTGTATTAATAAACTGTATTAACAGCGCACTTATCAAAACTAGTCAAACAAGTTTGTGATCCAGTGTCTCAGTGAGCATGTGATCTACCTGGACCAGAGCCAGCAGCAGTTTAGCAAAGTCTCCTGATGTGTCTCCGGCTACATCTTTGTCCATGTCCTTCTTAAACACTGCAGAAAGAAAGGAACCAGTTGAAGCTGAGATCTGTAGCTTGTTATCCACAGAGGATGACTTGCTGTCTGCGTACAACTAACGAACTGTTACATTAGCTTTTAGTGATATTAACAGATAACTCATTGTTAGGAGGGGTGAGAGATATGGATATGACATTTTAATATATATATATATATATATATATATATATATATATATATATATATATATATATATATATATATATATATATATATATATATTGTGGTACCAGATTTATTTCTTGATTATATATATATATATATATATATATATATATATATATATATATATATATATATATATATATATTCAGTTAATCCAGTAAAATCTTGACAAACCAAATTGAATTTATTTCAGTTTCAGTTGTGAAATATATGAATTCATACATGAGAACATGAATCCCACATGAAGCTTTAATTATGGATCAGATAGATAATTCAGATCTGATTCTTTCTTACTGTCTTTGTAAACCTTCTTGATCTCCACCAGTTCTTCATTGGTTCTGGAGCAGACCATCTCAATGAGGGTTTCCTCATCTGTTCCGAGTCCCTGGAAACACAAAGGACCACTTCATCACTGATATTATTATTGAAAGGGAACTCTTAAGGGGCCATCTCATTGGTCAAAAAGGTTTTTCATCAAAAGTAAAAGTGCTGATTTAGCAGAAAGACTGTGACCTTCATGCAGGCCTTGAGCTCAGAGGCGTCATACTGAGCGGTGCTCTTCATCAGACCCAGCATCAGAGCCTCCAGAGAGCCGGACAGCGCCCCCTTCAGGTCCGTCATCAGGTCCTGATGAGGAGCAAAAAGTAGCAGCAGGATTGTTCTGTCTCATGTCAGGACCAGATCAACGTTAAAGATGAACATATTTACCTTCTTGGCAAGTCGTTCGTATTCAAAAGCGATCTCCCGCCGCTGCTCGTAGCTACGTCTGGTCAGGATGTCGATGACGGTCTGCTCGTCAACGCCTGCAGCACATTTCATTTTGGATTCTAGGTTCAACCTCAAACGTTTTTTATCATCACAGTCCAAATATTTCTGACCAGATAAAGGGTTTATCGTATATTTGTTAAGAATAAATATATATAAATACTGGAATCTACCTGTAAATATCAATCATGTGTATGTTTGTAACTGAGTCTACTGAAAATAATATGGTGAATTCCAGTGAACTCCAGTTTGGTACTATTATTGGATGCCACCTGTGCAACAAGTCCAGTCGTGACGTTTCCTCACTCCTAAATATTCCAGTCAACTGTCAGTGGGATTATAACAAAGTGGAAGCGATTGGGAACAACAGCAACTCAGCCAAGAAGTCAGATGAGGACCTAACACTTGTTCTATTTTTAGCTCTTACTGCATCGGCAATGATACGTCGTGGTTTCTTTGTTTCCTTCTTTTGACAAATGTACTTATTGTAAGTCGCTTTGGACAAAAGCGTCTGCTAAATGACCTAAATGTAAATGTAAATGTAAATGTAAGAAGTGGTAGGCCACGTAAAATTACAGAGCTAGGGTCAAAGGATTCTGAGGCACGTAGTGGGCAGAGGTCACCAACTTTCTCCAGAGTCAATCTTTATACAGAACTCCAAACTTCATGTGGCCTTCAGATTAGCTCAAGAACAGCGTAGAGAGCTTCATGGAACGGGCAAGCAGCTGCATCCAAGCCATACATCAGCAAGTGCAATGTAGCGTCGGATGCAGTGGTGTAAAGCATGCCGCCACTGGACTCTGGAGGGACGAATCACCCTTCTCCATCTGGCAATCTGATGGACGAGTCTGGTTTTGGCAGTTGCCAGGACAACGGTACTTGTCTGACTGCATTGTGCCACGTGTAAAGTTTGGTGGAGGGGGATTATGGTGTGGGGTTGTTTTTCAGGAGCTGGGCTTGGCCCCTTAGTTCCAGTGAAAGGAACTCTGAATGCTTCAGCATACCAAGAGATGTTGGACAATTCCATGCTCCCAACTTTGTGGACCAGTTTGGGGATGGCCCCTTCCTGTTCCAACATGACTGTGCACCAGTGCACAAACCAAGGTCCATAAAGACATGGAGGAGAGTCAAGGCAGGTGTTCGCCCAATGACAGCTGGGATCGGCTCCAGACCCCCGCGACCCTGAATACAGGATAAGCGGTAGACAATGGATGGATGGATGGAGTCAAGGCAGGTGAGCAGATACTTTTGGCAGTATTCAGTATATATATATATATATATATATATATATATATATGTATGTATATGTTTGATAAATCAGCTGTGATCATATATGGAGAGAGAAATCAGTGTTGATGTTGACGTGAGAGCTAGTGGGTGGAGTCTCACCTTTAGTCTTGATGGCCGTCTCAATCCTGGCAGCATCTTTGGCCGGGTCGAAGTCTCGCACCGGCACCACGGTGGGGAATTTAGGCTCCGCCTCCTGCAGAGGACAGAGACACACCAGCCCACAGTCTGTTACTAACACACGGCAACCACAACGTTTCCAAGGGAGACAACAGCAGTAACATGAACAACAACAACAATGACAACAACAACGGCAACAGCAACAACAGGCAGACTGGTGACAGACACATAAATATTACGAGTGCTTCAGACGTGATGGGTGGTGTCCTGGGGTGTTGTCCAGAAAGCAGGTTTTACTAAATCTTATCCTAACCCTGGCCTCTGAGACCAACCCTGAATTCTGAGACCAACCCTGGACTCTGATCCTAATGCTGGACTCTGATCCTAACCCTGGCCTCTGAGACCAACCCTGGACTCAGATACTAACCCTGAACCCGGAACCAAACCCTGAACTCTGATGCTAACACTGGACTCTGATCCTAGCCCTGGAATCTGAACCTAACCCTGGACTCATTTTATTACAGATAGGGGCAAAATCTCAGTTCTAGTTTTACTGGACCTGTCAATGTGCATTACACATTACCAATCAGCGATTGATACACAGGGGATGATTCCATTAAAGAAATAGGTCCAATCAAAACACTACAATGATAAATGTATCTGATTCATAGACTGGTCTATGAGTTTATGAGGTTTCTGATTGTTCAGAGACCGCACCTTTACCTGCTCTGTTGTTATCACGGATCCTTTCAGGGCTTCAGCCAGTATAGATATGAGAATATGTACATACGTTTTCCTATAGGATCATAAAAAGCTTTGAGGTGGGTGATGTTGTTGTGTGATTGCAGCAGGTGACTCACGCCTCCATATGACAGCGTCAGCTGACCCAGAAACTCAGACACCAGCGCCATGTTGGCTGGACCTGCAGGGAGGCAACACAGCAACAATCACCATTTAAGGTATCAATCAATTCATCTCTCTGTTCATTGTTTGATTGATCTATTGATTATTTGCTGTCTATGATCTGTCCATCCAACTGACTGACACGGTTCACTGACACACAGGTCGACTGACACGCAGGTTCACTGACACATAGGGTCACTGACACATAGGTTAACTGACACTTATGTTCACTAACACATAGGTTCACTGACACATAGGGTCACTGACACATAGGTTAACTGACACTTATGTTCACTAACACATAGGTTCACTGACACATAGGGTCACTGACACGTAGGTTCACTGACAAGTAGGGTCACTGACAGGTAGGGCCGCTGACAAGTAGGGTCACTGACAGTGGACTTCAGGAGGAGCGCCCCCCCCCCCCCCCCCCCCTCACCATACTCAACAGCACTGTGACTACAGTGGTCTCCTTCAGGTTTCTGGGATCCACAACCTTCCAGGACCTGAAGTGCAAGTTCAACATAAAGACTTTCACTAAATAGGACCCGCAGAGGATTTACTTCCAGCACTAGCCATAACTGTCTGGTCTGGATTGGCCACCAAACCTGACTACAAAGACAGTCAGGTCTGCAGAAAGGATCATCGGTGCTGACCTGCCCACCATCCAGGACCTGTACACCTCTAGAGCAGTGAGACCTTCTCTGGAGGGACGAATCACCCTTCTCCATCTGGCAATCTGATGGACGAGTCTGGTTTTGGCAGTGGCCAGGACAACGGTACTTTTCTGACTGCATTGTGCCACGTGTAAAGTTTGGTGGAGGGGGATTATGGTGTGGGGTGTTTTTCAGGAGCTTGGATGACCCCTTAGTTCCAGTGAAAGGAACTCTGAATGCTTCAGCATACCAAGAGATGTTGGAAAATTCCATGCTCCCAACTTTGTGGACCAGTTCCAACATGACTGTGCACCAGTGCACAAACCAAGGTCCATAAAGACCTGGAGGAGAGAGTTTGGTGTAGATGAACTTGACTGGCCGGCACAGAGTCCTGACCTCAACCAGATAGAACACCTTTGTGACGAATTAAAGTGGAGACTGAGAGCCAGGCCTTCCCTCCAACATCAGTGTGACCTCACAAATACACTTCTGGAACAATATGGTCAAACAGTCCCATAAACACTCTCCTAAACCTTGTGGAACGCCTTCCAGAAGAGTTGAACCTGTTATCGCTGCAAAGGGTGGACCGACGTCATATTAAACCCTATGAATTAAGAATGGAGGTCAGTTAAGTTCATATGAGAGTCAAGGCAGGTGAGCAAACACTTTTGGCAATATAGTGTATGTTGATCACTGAGTCACAGATCCAAAGGGTCGCTAATCCGAATGGTCAGTGATCCGAAGGGAAATGACATTGTGTCGGTGACATCATATCAGTTAGCGTTAAGAAGTGATGCTGGAGGAGAACGTAGAGTTACATGGTTTGATGTAGAGTCGGCCATCAGAACTCCACTAACGATAGCAAACAAACTGTACAGTGTTACCACTGAGGGCTTCAGATCCTAGTCGACTGTGACAGCTCCTGATAGGTGTGTTTGATTTATTGAGCAGGACATGCCAAAGGGTGTGACAGCAGAGGCGCCAGACTTTAGATAAGAGAAGGAGATCAGAGTCTGTGGAACCGTGAAGCTTTCATTGTTTAATACATCTGAGAAGAACTGGAAACCTGCCTCAACCTTTGACCCCCTGACTAAACATTAACAGGAAGTGTGGGAGGGTCACTATCTCATCTCCAAGCAACAGCCGACACAAACAGCAGAATCAGATTATTATCCATCCATCGCTTATCAGCGCTTATCCTGTGTTCAGGGCCGCAGGGGGGAGCTGGAACAGATGTTCGTCACACGATGTTGACCATTCGTCACTCAATATTTCTGATGTGACATATTGAGTTGATAAATTGCCGGGGGGTCATATCAATTCTGTCATGTTGATTGCAGGGTCATGTCAAAATAAATGATATCACCGGGGGGGGGGTATGCATAAATTGCACATAGCTCATAAATGTTAGCCTGTAGCTGTTAGCACAATACTGATAGCCCATATCTGTTAATACATAGCTGTTAGCACAAAGTTGTTAGTACATAGCTGTTAGCACAAACTTATTAGCATGTATAGAATATTAATCAAAACAAAATCAATATTCTCCTGTCAAGCCAAGTAGAATTTTATTGAAACTATATTATCTGTATGCCTGTTTTCATGCATATTTCTACTGGCATCACATACAAATTCCACATACAGTCACAGGAAAACAACATAGATGTCAGGGCCTATTGCTTTAAGAGTGTTGCATTCTGGGTACAGGATGGGAGCTGTGATGCTAGAGAGTACCATGCTAGTCAGCCGGCTCTTGTAGAAGTAGAGTTGTATTACTGATGTACTGGATGTGAAATTAGCTCATGAGCTCGATGCTGTCTTCTGTTGTTTATTTCTTTTAACACAAAAATGCCAAAATGCATCGTACAATAATAATAATAATAATAAACCACACTGAAAGCACCTGGTTCATTGGCCTGTCTGACTCTATGTGATATGCCTTGCTTTCTGTCTCTCTGTTGATGAACATGATACTTTCTGCAGGAAGGACCTCTGCCGGCCGCACCCATCCAGCCAGCTGTTACATCACTTGGAACCATTCACACGAGTCTCCGGTCTCGGATTCTAGTTTCTCATAGATTCACCAGACTCACTGAGTTCTAGTCTGTGTTCTGGTCTGTGTTCTGGTCTGTGTTCTGGTCTGAGACTAGTCTGTGTTTTAGTCTGTGTTCTGGTCTGTGTTCCAGTCTGAGTTCTTGTGGACAAGCTGAAAGTGTTGTCTTACCTTCAGCAGCAGCAGCAGCTCCGTTATGATCCAGGACAGGACGGGTGTGGTATTTACATAGCAGCTCTACCACACACACACACACACACACACACACACACACACACACACACACACACACACACACACACACACAGACACACACACACACACACTATCTGGATGACTCAGTGGACAAAACTTTGACACATCAGACTGAAGATAAATTCCTCGCTAAGGTTCGGATCACCTCTCCTGGCCTCTGATTGGTTGCTGGTTAGGAAAATGTTGAACTGGACCAGGTCTTCATAAAACCTGAACATAAAGTCCTTCCTCAGTTCTCAGCTACTAGTTTGCATTGTTAGAAGTAGATCTGTCCAATCAGTAGCAATCAACCATGGTGACAGGAAGTCACGGTAGCATCACCAGCTAGCATAGCGTCCAGACATTACAGCATCAGTTTTATTTACACAATACAGGCTGTTTATGTTTATGTCACATTACGTTATGTTTATCATTTCATAATACATATGATTATGCTAATCTAGGTGATGCTACATTTAATATAACGTTTCCTAAAATATATTAATATGCTAAGCTAACTGATACTACATTATATATAATGTTTTTATTGTATATAATGTAGTATATAATGCCGTTACAAGGTTTATAGTGGTCTTATTTAAGTGAAATGTGTCACTCATCAAGTTTCAGGTCAGACTCATGTCTTTCACATATTAGCATACTAGCAAGCTTTGTCAATTGGTTTAGTTTATTTCTGCAGAATTTCACCTGCCTGATCACCTGAGGCTGTGGGCGGGGCTTCCTGTAACTTAGTGACTGTGATCAGATCCATAAACCAGCACCCCCCACCCCCCCCACCCCCCTTGTTATCACTCTGTGCCCAGATAAAACCTCATACAACACTTAAAGTAAACCCACCGACATATGTTGAGACCAGAACTACGAGCTGGACTGAATCAGACAACAGAAACTGTTGAGGCCCTTCACTTCAAACCATTGAGAACCAAGTGACACGCTGGTCAGTAGAGAATCAGCCCAACAACTAATGTTGAACCCTTAGATTTTCAATCGATTGTGTTGTGTTGTGATGGTCCCTGTACTTGGGTCCTCTGCTGGGTCTCTGCTGTCTGTCTCCAGATCAGTAGACCTGATTCAGGGACCTGGGACACACCATGTATTGAAACCTGATCAGTTGCTTGGTAGATCTACTCTCACCATCTGGTTTTTATTTTCTCTTCCTTGTTATTGTTCAGGCCTACACTGATCAGTCCTTCATTAAGGTTCTTCACTTTTTGATTCATGAATCATTCATTATGTTTGACCTATCACACCATGACAGTCTAGACACACCCAACACCTGCTCAACTGTTCATCATTACCCAGAACCCCCTATAGCATCCCTCCATCTGCTGCTGGACACATTGTCACTGATGCCTCTGTCTTAATGTTACAGCCATGTGAAACTGATCCTGATCCTTGTTACCTGTTATTGGACTTTGACCTGACACACCTGTCCCTCACCTGTGTCCTCTAGGACCTCCTTCCTGTTTAACAACCATGTTGGAAGGTAAAGTGTTTATAGTTTACAGAGTGAGGAGTAGACCGTCATTGCATTAGATATAGATCTACTTTATAGACAAGATTAATGTAATCATAGAAATGGTGATGGGACTAATGATGTCCACCAGGATATTATATGAATGAAACAGAAGCAGTTATGTTTCAGATGGCGAAAGAAAGTTCAAACTCTGTCGTCTTAAACTCTATCTCCTGATTTTATCTAGTAGCCTATTTTTATTCAATGTCTCTCCTGTTTTTTCCAATGTTATGTCTTAATGTTTAATGTTCTTCTGTATTTGAGGACTGCGGATGGACATGAGCTTCTAGCTAAATCTGGCATATTTACACAGTGATGTATTTGCAGTGTGGCAAGTGTAATATCAAATAATAGTAGTAATAATAAAATCAATACAATCAATGACAATCTGAGACATGTTACAGAGAAACTATGACAACTAAACTACAGGTTGAGACCACTAAACTACATAGTTAGGTTGAGATGACAAAACTACATAGTTGGGTTGAGACGAATAACTATAGTTTACTAGACTAAACAACACAGTAAGGTGGAGATGACAGCAGACCTCACTCTTCTTCTACTGTTTCTATTCTACTAATGTTCATACATCAGACCTCACTCTTCTTCTACTGTTTCTATTCTACAAACATTCATACATCAGACCTCACTCTTCTAAAGTCTTCATCAGGAGATAGATGAACTGATCCCCTCCCTTTTCACTTTCTTTCTCTCTTTCATTTCTGTCTGTCTCATTCTGGTCCACAGTGTCCCGCCCTCATATTTAATCCTCAACATTGTCCAGGCCTTTCAGTACAGACCAGTGTCCCTGGGACAACCAGGAATGACGACATGTTGTGACTTAGTCAGGTTTGCAGTTAACACTTTAACCACAAGGAGGCAGTGTCTTCCAGACCTCAAGACAAACCAATGAAACCAGAATTACAAGCAGATTCACATTCCTGTTTAGTGGATGAGGTCCTCATTTTAGATCAGGTTTTCAGATCCAGGAGAAGAGGGAGAAGCAGAAGAGGGTGTGATGGGAGGAAGCAGAGAACAAGGTAAGGACACTGTGATGAAGTCAGTCAGATTGGTTTATTGGGACATGTCTGGTCTCACGGGGAGAAGAGTCCAACAAACCCTGATCAGTTCTTAGGTCTGTGATCTGGTTCAGGTAGCTCCAATCCTCTGTTTCGCTGACGCTGGATTAACCTTGTTAGCAGCTGATCCTCCTCAGAGCCACTTTAACCACTTGAACCTGCAGCTGCTGCAGAGACTGAGACCCAGAACCAGGTCCATCAAAACAACTGCAGAGGTTAAAAATACACCCAAGTATGAAGAAAATACAGTAACAGCACATAAAGTAGATCACTGACTCAAAATAAATAATTTAATTCAGAACATGCAGAAGTTATTTCTTGTCAGTGATGACAGACGATGACAAATTGGACTTGAACAATTATGATGACAATTATTTGAAACCGACAAATATCAGAAATTCATGGAACCTGTTGGGGGCATGGATGAGGTGGGGCTTAGCCTCTCTGTGGGGGGCACAGGAAGAGGGTCTCAGATGTTTCAGATTTTGGGAGGCTAATCTGAGCCCCCGTCCTCCTGTAAGTCCCATCTCACTCTGTCCTTGACGTCCCCAGTAATCCTGTTATCAGTTCCTTTGTAATCCTCCCACAGTGTTCAGGTCCTGCAGGTCTTCACAGCTTCTTCTGCATCTCTGAGGGATGCTGCTGGACCCTGACTGAGCAATTCAGGTAGGACCAGAGACCTCCACCCACCTAGACCACTACCTCCATTAACGTACACCCACCTAGACCACTACCTACATCAACATCCACTCACCTGGACCACTACCTACGTCAACATCCACCCACCTAGACAACTACCTACATCAACATCGACCCACTTAGACCACTACCTACATCGACAACATCCACCCACCTAGACCACTACCTACATCAACATCCACTCACCTGGACCACTACCTACGTCAACATCCACCCACCTAGACCACTACCTACATCAACATCCACTCACCTAGACCACTACCTACATCAACATCCACCCACCTGGAGCACTACCTACATCAGCATCCACCCACCTAGACCACTACCTACATCAACATCCACTCACCTGGACCACTATCTACGTCAACATCCACTCACCCAGACCACTACCTACATCAACATCCACCCACCTAGACCACCACCAGGTCAGATTCTGAATTAGTTGTGTGTCTGGTTGTCTTAGTTTACCTCTTTGTTTATTTGTTGTTAATCTGTTTATCTGATGAATTTGTTTGTTTACAGTTTGTTGGAACTTTTGCTGGATTTTGTTTCTGTTTCTAGAAGCAGAAATTAAGCATTAATAATAAAGTTTCATGTAATTTGTATGATTGTTTAACTGAACTAAAGATGTGACAGGGTTGGACACTTTTAATTTCAAATATGATACACAAATATTTAAGTCTTCAATATGTGTTTCCATCCAACTGTTAAGTGAAGAAAATTACTGACCGGCTAACCTACCGACTAGCTAACAGGCTAACATACTGGCCACCTGATCGCTAACCTACTAACTAGCTAACAGGCTAACATACTAGCCATCTGATCAGTAACCTACCAACTTGCTAGCAGGCTAACATACTGGTCACCTGATCGCTGACCTACCAACTAGCTAACAGGGTAACATACTGGTCACCTGAACGCTGACCTACTTGTTAACTAGTTGATTTGCTGACTGGTTAATAACTACCTGGAAAACTTTTACTGGGCGACTAGAGCGAGTTGTCCGCCAGTCCACATGTAGAATCTTGCTTGGGCAAGATACTGAACCCCAAATTGCCTCGGTGTGTGTGTGTGTGTGTGAAGAAAGACACGTAAATTCAGGTCCATTTTAAACAGGTCAGCTGTCTGACTATTAACCAGTTTGACTATTGTGTGACGAGCCAACCTACTTACTGGTTGACTGAGAGGTTGACTGACAGGTTGACTGACTGGTTGACTGACAGGTTCACTAACTGGTTAACTGACAGGTTGACCTACTGGTTGACTGACTGGTTGACTGACTGGTTGACTAACTGGTCTACTGACAGGTTGACCAACTGGTTGACTGACTGGTTGACTGACTGATTGACTAACAGGTGTAATTGACAAACTGGACCCAGCTTGAGCTAGATGTCCACAGCTGCTGTCTGGTGCTGGTGTTCTGTGGTGGATTAGGGTCAAGACTAGTCAGCTCTAATTGAAGGTGACTGAGCCAGACTTGATCCAAACACCTTGAAGATCAGTACAATTATCTGGATTCTACTTTTGTGCAATAGCCCTGAGGTTGATACATTATAATAATAATAATAATAATTATTATTATTATTATTATTATTATTATTATCATTCAGAGAAAATGTTTTCTTATTTTAATTAGAAGAAGTAAAGAGGTTAAAAAATCACAAAAGAAAGATGAAAAAGAGGAAAGTGTAATATAATTTAATGTTGGATGGTCTTGTGTTGGATGTTTGCTGGTCCAGGATGTTGAGCTGGGTGGTCAAAGTCGTTCCACAGCCCCCAGAGGCGAAAACAACAGCTGCCCTGCCCACCGCCACTGCCCCTCCCACCACCACTGCCCCTCCCCCAGCTGCTGCCCCTCCCCCAGCTTCTGCCACACCACCTGTCATTGTAAGCCACACCCCTTTATTTCTATTTCTTTCTCAGATGGAAAATGTTTGTTCTGTTTCTGTACGTCTTCATGCGCTGTGATTAACAGCTACTTTATGTTTAATATCATTCTGGATATTTTGATAAACAAAGCAAATTATAAAATGAGGTTTTATTTTAATGAAATCAATATGTAAGATGGCATTTACTGTTTTCAACAGGAGAAGAAAGTGACGTTTCAAGATGTGTGTAAACATGAAGGTGAGACAGTAACAGTGAACATGATGGTGCTCATGTTTATAAACATAAATAAACATAATTCACTGCTTTATTGACAGATCCAAACCGTGAAATACCCAAACAAGAAGTACTACCAGCAGAGGGCAATGGGTGAGTTAGACTGACGTTAAGTTAGCAATTATCAATGATAAAGTTATCAATGATAACCAGTACTCGAGTTGAGGGGGGATGCGGGGGGATGGCATCCCCCTTGAAATAAAGATGGTCAAAATAATCCCCCTTCTGAAACGGCCATCCCCCCTTCCCATCCCCTGCATAATTTTATCAATGAATGTGGAAATATTACCACTATTTCAATATTTACTTTTTGCGCATATTGAGTATGCTAAAAATACCGTGGACGAGGGGCACACGCACATATAGTGACTTTAAAAAAAATTGAAGTCACGTCAGTCACCGACATAAGCAGCGCAGGAACTGTTGGTGATTTCAGCATCATGGCCAAGCGACAAGGACAGCTTGATCTACAGGACTTCGGATTTAAGAGGCCAAAAAGTAGCACTGAAGGTAAGTCAGGAGTCAGTTATACTTTTGATATGTCACCAAAGGTGGAATCTCTGGACAGAGCCGATAACGACACAGTTAACGATGTATGTTACGTGCATCTAGCTAGCTAACGTCAGGTTAGACTTTACGTAGCCGGTCTGCACTTCGCGGATTACTGCGTTGTGTTCCGGTACACTGAAGACAGGACGCTGACGTTCTTTAGCACTTGAGGCACTTTATTCTGTACAAATTCAATGAGAGCAAAAGTTCAGGATTCTATCTTCATTCAGAAGCAGCCTCGCTCAGTCAGGGAGAATGCAGACAGAGGAAAATGCAGCCTATAGCCACCACTATCCAATAGAGGGCGCCCTTACCATGAAATGGCTGAACATTACAAGATTTTGGTGAAATAAACTCACATACATAGCCACAAAATAGAAAAGGAAAGGTTACAAGGTTTTACCTGGAATATCTTACTGGAATAGTAAACATTTCTTTAATTGAATATGGGGCGAGGTGACTGCCCTCTTATTTTAACCAAAAAACATAACTTGATAGCACTTGACTGTCTGCTTATTCTAACAAAATCATAATGTCGTTGTTTTCTTCATATAGAGGATAACCATGGGGAGCAAGCAGGATGGAGAGAAGAGGAGCATAAAGCTGGAGGAATGGATTTGATCATTAGTAGTCACGGCACTCATTTTGTTTGCCTGTATTGTTTTGTTGGCGGTGGCGGTTTTGATGTCACGGCCACTTTACCTTAAACCACAAAAGCGTCTACTACCTAGATGCAAACATTCTTTCAGGCTGTTCTTAAAATCTTGCAGCCCTGGGTCATTACTAAAGACCCTAGGATCCATGCATTGGCACAAGCATGGAAGTAAATAGCTACCTTAAGCATGGTAGCCCAAGTGGAAGTCATTTTTTTATTGTTTGTTTTTTCCTTTTATATTTCCTTGTATATTTTGTATTTTTGGGTATCAAAGGTTTCTAGAGGATAGATTAAATATTTTTTATATAAATAAGGCACTTAGGTTTATAGGATATAGGTTGAATGAACTTGGTAGACTTAATTTACATGAATTTGGTAGACTTCAAATATATGAACTTGGTAGATTTAAAATACAAGTAATAGAAAACAGAATATGTTATGTGTTGCTGTATGAATATTAATTTAATTTCATTTAATGTGAATGGATTGAACAAGACAATTAAGAGGAGTAAACTGCTTGCACAAATGAAGTCCCTAGGAGGAGACATTGTATTTATGCAGGAAACACGTCTGTCCAAAATGGAACATGAGAAATTAGCTAAATTGTTTAAAGCCCAAGTCTTTTATTCGTCTTACCACACATCCAGAAGAGGTGTTATAACAATGATAAGGAACAATGTTCCATTTGAGGTAGAGAATACAGTATGTGATAAAGAGAGCAGATATGTTTTTGTGGTAGGGAAGATCGATGGAGAATATATTACATTATTATAACCCTCCCGAAGAAGGGACAAGTTTAATTGAGAAAATTATTGATTTAATTACAGTGCAAAGTAAAGGGATAATTGTGTTAGGGGGAGACTTCAACTTACTTATGAATGAAAAGATGGATTCACAAAGTAGTAGAAAACATAAGGCTCAAAAAGACGCTCATTTGATGAGAAAATTCTCCAAGGACATGGGATTACTTGATGTATGGCGAACTTTAAATCCAACCCAAAGGATTATACATACTATTCCCTAGTTACAGGAAACTATTCAAGGCTTGACTATTTTTTTATGTTCTCTAAAGACCTACCAGTTAAAAATATTAAAATTGGCCATATATATCTTTCAGATCATGCCCCCTTACAGATGACAATAAAGAGTAGCAGGGAGAAAAGTGCTGGTATCTGGAGGTTTAATAATTCTCTTATTTTAGAAAAGGAATTTAAAACAAAGATGAGAAGTGTGCTACAAGAATATGTAAGGCACAATGACACAGAGGATGTAAATCCATTAATATTATGGGAAGGGGCAAAAGTTGTTTTACGGGGGGAAATAATAGCATATGCCTCATATAGGAAGAAACAAAAAGAAAAGGCAAGGATTTCACTTGAGAGGAAAATCGAGGAGTTAGAAAGAACACACAAAGCCTCTGGGGAAACCTTAGTATTGTAGAGACTTAAAGAAGCCAAAGTTGCAATGAATGACTTTTTAAATATGGAGATAGAAAAATCATTGTCCTTCCTGAGACAAAGGACATATGATGGAGGACCCAGAGCAGCCAAGGTGTTAGCTTATAAACTTAAAAAACAGCAAAAGAGAGTATCAGTAATGCAACTTAATTGCAAAAACACAAAAGCAGTAATTAGAGGTCGAAACGAGATAGGAAATCAATTTGCAAAATATTATCAAGAATTGTACGATGCTGTTCAAAATCCTGTACATATAATGAATCTAAGAAACTCTTTTCAGAAGCTGAATTTACCTAAAGTGACTGAAGAACAGAATACTACACTTGTAAAATCAATAACAGAGGAAGAAATTTATAATCATATTAAAAAACTTAAACTACATAAGTCACCTGGGAGTGATGGATATACATATGAGTTTTTTAAAGAATTTCAGATGGAACTTCTTTTGTGTAAAACATAACTGGGCACTAGACAAAGAAACTTGGGCAGCAACATGGAATTCTGTGCTGCATAAGACAGGGAAAAATCCAGCAGATTGTTCATCTTATAGGCCAATCAGTCTTTTAAATACAGATCATAAACATCTATCCTCAATACTAGCTACAAGATTAACACAAATTATACCTCATCTCATAAATCCAGATCAGACTGGTTTCATCAGTCAAAGGCAGCTTGTCGATAATGTGAGAGGAACATTAAATCTTATTGAGATAGCACAGAAAAAAAATCTACATGTGGCAATAGTTACCTTAGACGCCGAAAAGGCTTTTGATAAGGTCTTATGGCCTTATTTATTCGAAACCTTAAATAAGTTTGGTATACACAACATTTTTTAAAAAATGGTTGAAAGCTATGTATAAAGAGCCAAACGCCAGAATTAAGGTTAATGGGGTAATATCTAACTCGTTTAACATTTTTAAAGGTACGAGACAGGGAGATCCCTTATCCCCATTGATTTTTGCACTATGTATAGAACCAGAACGCATTAGATTAGAGCAGAAAATAAATGGTATAGACATAGGAGGAGTTAATCATAAACTGTCAATGTATGCAGATGATATAATAGTCTACTTGTCAGATCCTGAACAGTCAATTGAAGCATTGATGAATTTGGAGCCATCTCGGGCTATGTATTGAATGTTAATAAATCAGAAGAAATGACTATGGGTGGCATAATTAGTGATGAACTTAAACATAAATATGCATTTCATTGGGATGTGGAAAGGATAAAATATCTTGGGATTAATATAACAAAGAATTTGGACAATTTGTTCACAAATAATTTTGATGAATTAATAAGTCGAATCAAGCAAGACCTAAACAGATGGTCCATAATCCCACTCGCCTTATGGGAAAGAGTAAAGATTATACAGATTAATATACTACCAAGATTCTTATTTCTTTTTAAAGCACTACCCATATATATTGTCTCTAACATCTTCAAACAGTGGGACTCTATTATTTATTTGTTTATTTGTTTATTTATTAGGATCCCCATTAGCCATCACTCTGTTGTGGGAGTAATGGCTATTCTTCCTGGGGTCCTTACACAAAATTGAATACATAATAAAAACATACATAGTAACAACTAGAATCCTCTATGGTAGTTACAATGGAGAAGGAAAAAAATATATATATACAAAATTGAATTCAATAATTTTCCACCAAGTGGACTACTCATTTCAATTGGAAGAAATTACTAAAAACAATTTAAAATTTTGCAAACACAGAACAATACCTAAGCTTACAAAACAAAAGCAAACAAAAAATTAACCAACATAACAAACAAACAAACAAAAAATCAAGAAGTCAGATTTTATACTATCAACATTCTAACACCATCTTTTTTAGTTTGTTTTTAAAAGTACTTCTGCTTTCCAGTGATACTAGCTCCAATGGTAGCTTGTTCCACTCTGCAACAGCTCTGTACATAACTGTTCTCCCAAGTGTGTTGGTTCTCGGCAGAGGTAATGTGAATCTGTTTACTGCTTGTCTTGTCTCATGGTTATGTCTGTTTTTAGTTGGCATTAGCTGTAAATATAAGCAGTTAGGTTTACCAACTGTATATATATTCTTTAACTGAAGTTTTGACATATCTTTTTGTGATGCACAAGACCAGACTGTCGGACAATAGTCCAGATGTGAGAGGACAAGAGACTGAGTAACAATTTTTAAAGATGACTCATCTAAGAGACTAGTACTTTTTTTAATAATGGAGATACCCCTACTCATCCTTGTGACTATGTTGCCAATATGAGATATCCATGACAATGTTTCATCTATCGTAACCCGAGCAGTTTAGCCTCCCTGACCTGTTCAATCTCAGTATCATTCAGGGAGAGAGATAGTTTGTGATCCAACTTTAAGGCATATCTGGATCCTAGCATTAGACATTTGGTTTTAGAACCATTTAATTTAATTTAATTTTCATTGACCCATTCTGAAACCAACATGATTTCCTTTTGAAGTGTATTATTGACCTGCTCAGAGCTTAAGCCTGATGCAAACATGGTGGTGTCATCAGCATAAATCACCATGCCCGCCTTCTCTAACATATAAGGGATATCATTTATGAAAATGAATGAAAATTGAGTAGAGGAGCGGTCCTAGGCAGCTGCCCTGGGGAATACCACATTCCAGTGTAATTAAATTTGATATTGAACCATTAAAACCAACACATTGCTGCCTGTCTGACAGGTAACTTTTTAGTTACTCTGTGGCAGTGTTCCTGAAACCATAGGCCCTCAGTTTCTTGATTAATAGGTCGTGGTCTATAAAATAACAAACGCAGCACTAAAATCTAAAAGTACTGCACCCACCACCTCCTTTTTATCAATATGTTGTAACCAACAGGCTGTTAAAGATGTTAAGGCAGTTGCTGTTGAGTGGTTCACTCTATACGCATGCTGGAAGTCTGTATTTAAGCTAAAATCATTCAAATACTGTTGGATCTGCTTATAGATAATGCCTTCAAAAAGTTTACCTATTACTGGTAAAATGCTAATAGGTCTGCTGTTTGGGCCTGCAAAAGGTTCCTTACAGTTCTTTGGGAGAGGTGTTACCTTTGCTATTTTCCAACGCTGAGGGTACACCTTCTCTTTAAAACATAGGTTAAAAATATAGGCTAGAGGCTTGGCTACAAATTCTGCTGACAGTCGTAATAGTTTACCATCCAGATCATCAATCCCACTAGGCTTGTCTGTTTTTAAGGAGAGAAGAAGCTTTCTAATTTCATCAACATTAGTGACTCTGAATTCAAAATTACATTGTTTATCATGATGTTTTTCCTTATTAGAGCATCCGACAGCTCTCCATCCTTTAGCAACATCGGATTTCTGATTACATCCACCTTACATTTGAAATAATTACTGAAATGATTTGCAATGTCAACAGGTTTTGTAATAAATTTTCCTTCAACTTCAATAAAAGAGGGTGTTTTGCTCCTTCTTGTTTTTCCTATTACTTCATTTAATGTTTTCCATAATTTGTTACTATTTCCTTTATACTCCTCAAGCTTACTCTGGTAATACTTTTTCTTCTTCTGTCTGTTCATTTTGGTTACCGTGTTTCTAGATGACCTGTAAACTTTCCAGTCATATGGATTTCCTGATGTTACAGCTACTTTTTTCAGTGTGTCTCTTTCTTTCATGGAGTTTTTAAGTTCAAGATCCAGCCAGGGTGTTCTGATATTTTTCACAGAGATTTTCTTCATAGGAGCATGTTTATGACAAGCATCCATAAATAAATCCATAAACTTGCACAATGCCTCTGCATTCTTAACATTCAGCACTGAGTTCCACATGATTTTGGATATATCTTTTCTAAATTCATCATCTGAAAATTACTTATAAATTCTCTTAGAAATTATTTTAGGCCCAGCTTTGGGAACTTTTGTCCTCAAAGAAAGTGCTACCATATTATGGTCACTGGAAGTTTATATGGAATGGCAGGAAACCAAGAATTAAAATGAATTATCTCAAATTGTCAAAAGAAATGGGTGGCCTTGACCTTCCAAATTTGCAGACTTATTATCAAGCAGCACAAGTAAGGAATGTCAAAATTTTGATGGGAGAATCTTCACATACAAAATGGAGAGAGATGGAAATAAACTGTGGAGATATAACATTAACTGTTCTCCCTTTTTCCAAATACAAAAAATCGTAAGTTGAGAATGTAGACAATAGATGGGTAGTGGCTACACTCAAGGTCTGGAGGGAAGTCTGCCACAATTTAAAAATAAATGAAGATGTAATTTTTTTTTAAAGAAATGGGGAATGATCCAGACATTTCGCCTAATAAAATGGACCAAACGTTTAACATATGGGCATACAAAGGTTTATGTAAATTTGGACAAATGTTTGGGGATAAAGAAATTAAATCTTTTGAACAGCTATCGGTGCAATATGGTTTGCCGAAATCTCATTTATTTTGATTCTTCCAAGTGAGAAGCTATCTTTTTGATGTTGTGAAAAAGAAATCTATTCATGAAATAAATCCTCTCATAAAATGTATGCTTAAAATATATGACTGTGGTACTGAAATAAAACTTTTAACTAAATTAGTTAAAATAATACAAGCTGAATATCAAGATAAACAAATGGATCTCAAAGTAAAAAACAAATGGGAAAATGAAATTCCTTGCAATATCTCACCAGTAGATTGGGAACAAATGTGCAAAAACATACATGAAACAACTAACTCAAACTACTGGAAAGAATTTGCATGGAAGATTATAAACCGATATTTTAGGACACCCCAAATCCAAAGTAAATATAAAACTAATGTAAACTCAAGTTGTTGGAGGAAATGCGGGGAGCAAATAGCACACCACAGTCATATATTTTGGTCCTGTAAAGTTTTAGATGGTTTTTGGTTGGATTCTGTTACAGAATTATCAAATATTTTTGGTATCTCTGTGAATAATAACCCTTTAGTTTTATTACTTGGAAAACTACCAGAAAACATCAAGAAGAATGATATATATATTTTTTTAATAATAAGAGTAGCACTAATTAAACAAATTACAAGAAACTGGTTAAAAGTTGACAATTTAAACAATTCTAAATGGAAGGATCTGGTTAATGAGATATATGTAATGGAGAAAATAACAATGAGAGTTAGACATCAAGTTTGTGTTTTTGAAAAAAGATGGGAGAAATGGGTGAGATATATAACAAAGGATGTGTAAAGTATTTTCAATTGTAAGTAATGTATTTTCTGCCGTACCTAGTGCATATACATTATGAAAATGTATCCTATGACTGAAACCTTTATGTAATTATTGGAATTTGTATTTTTTTTTCTATTTTTATTATTATTATTGATACTATTATTATTTTTACTTTTCATAATGTCTGATTATTTTACTATGTTTTTTGTTTGTCTATTTGTTCATTAAAATAAAAAGATAATAAAAAAAAGATTTGATCATTCTAAATAGACACTTCTTTTTTGAAGAGGGGGAAATGTAACCCCAACTTGGTCAGTTATCCATTTTACTTCCCCTCTTTTGTCTTTTGTTGGCTACCTTTAAGAAATGTCAGGTGGTGCTATGTATTTGTATTATTTGTATTATATGTATTATTTTCAGATTTTGTAAATGGCACATTTGTTTAATCCATTTGTTCTTGCACTTGAATTAAAATGAACTACACTTGAGAGGATTCATGTTCATTTACAATGTTTTGTAAGGTTTTGTTTCAACATTGAATAGATGTATTCCCAATAGATTTATAGGTATCATGAGTATGAAGTTGCATTTGCACCCTGTGGAAAAATGTGTCCTCTGCATTTACCCTAACTATGTAGGAGCAGTGGTAGCCATGCCAGCCTGGGGCCAAGCATCTGACACATAATATGTCCATAGCATGCGTGTTGTTTTAGAGTAATAGAATATTATCATTATATTTGTGCTTAAACAATTATCAAAAGGGTACACTGTTGGTCTCCCACCATGTGCGCCGTCATCAACACAAATTATCTGTCCCTAAACGTTAAAATCCACCATCCCCCTGATTTATTTTTTACAACTCGAGTACTGATGATAACGTCATTTCAGTCAGACAACTCAGTTTAACATGTTTATTGTAGCAGCAGTAGGCCCCAGCCTCATCACTCCCCAGCTAAATTTACGTAGAGATGATGGGAAGTGAGTAAATATCTTACTGGGACCACGTGGACTTGTTTTACTGGACATTTCTGAGAAAATGAAAATGAAAGTTAGCTCAATGACATAAAAGGGAAATTGAAGTTGAAGCTGATTCAGTGGCATCAGCCGATAGTTGAAGTACCTTTGTGTTGCTTTCAGACGTCGTCATGTGTTTTTACTTGTTTTCCATCGGGTTTCATATCAAACATTGAGCGAATGAGAGGTTTTTGTCCTCAGTCCAGGTCCTGTTTATCAGCCCGGTGTGTTGATGTGGATCAGTGGGGCTCTGCCTCAACCTGCAGTTTCACCAAAGATGAGTCGAGCCAAGGTCAGGATCACATTCTGGTCCAGGATCAGAGATACATTGTGGATTTGGGTCACCTGTATGTCCTGTTAATGTTTTCATGTCTTCTCCTTCCTTCATGTCCTCAGGAGGAAAACACAACCAGCAGGTAAATATCGTCTTCAGCGTGTTCCTGGATCTGGATTTAAGGGTCCGGTCCACCAGATGGAACCAAAAACAGAATCCAGAAAGATTTACTGAACGTTTAATCTCTGAGTAATGGAGTAGGTCTGCTGGGTCAGGTCCAACTGCTGAGACTAGAGGCTTTACAACTGATGCTGGAACCCTCCAGTTCCTGGACTCACCTGTGAAACATTTATCCAGGTGTTCTCCTCCACACCCTCCCTCCCTTGGGTCTCAGTAAATGAGCTTGTTGACAATTTCAATGTGAAAATCACAAATATTATTGATGCCATTGTGCCCACTAAGCTGAAACTGGTCCCTGGCAAAAAAAAGGTCTCCATGGAGAAATGCCACGTTGGTAAGAACAGAAAAAAGAGAGTGTCGGAAAGCTGAACGTAGGTGGCGTAAAACAAATCTCCAGGTTCACTATGATATCTATAAAGAAAGACTTAGAATCTACAACCTGGAACTGAGAAAAGCAAGACAATCCTTCTTCTCGGACATCATTGCCAAAAACAACAATAACGCACAGACCTTGTTTGCTACTGTCGACAGGCTAACAAACCCTCCTGTGTCAGTAGCTCCTGAACTGCTGCCTTGATATTCTGCCAACAGGCCTTTTCAAAAATGCATCAAACTGCATGACCCCAGATCTTTCACAGATTGTTAACACGTCTCTTCTGTTAGGTGTCTTCCCACAGGCCTTGAAAACTGCTGTTATCAAGCCTCTCGTAAAAAAGAAAAATTTAGACACTTCACTAATGAACAATTATAGACCAATATCAAACCTCCCATTTTTGAGTAAAATCATCGAAAAAGCAGTTTTTAAGCAGCTGAACGACTTTATGGTAATGAACAACTGTTTTGATGTCTTCCAGTCAGGATTTAGACCACACCACAGCACAAAGACAGCTCTTGTTAAGGTCTTCAATGACATCCACTTAAACACGGACAATGGTAGAATTTCAGTCTTGGTATTACAATGGTAGAATTTCAGTCTTGGTATTACTTGATCTCAGTGCTGCATTCGACACAGTCGATCACAACATACTCCTAGACCGTCTGGAAAACTGGGTGGGACTCTCTGGCACAGTATTAAAATGGTTTGAATCCTACTTGAAGGACAGAGACTACTTTGTGTCTATAGATAATTACACATCTGAGCGGGCTAAAATTACATGTGGAGTTCCCCAAGGCTCCATTCTGGGCCCTCTTCTGTTCAACATCTACATGCTTCCACTGGCTCAGGTCATGAAAAACAACAAAATATGTTACCATAACTACGCAGATGATACACAAGTTTACATAACAATATCACCAGGTGACTATAGTCCAATTCCAGTACTGATTAGATGCATTGAGCAAATCAATAATTGGATGGAGCAGAATTTTCTCAAATTAAACAAAGGCAAAACTGAAATCATTGTTTTTGGAACCAAGGAAGAACGGTCAAAAGTTAGCACCCAGCTTCAAGCGGTAATGCTAAAAACCACCAACAAAGCCAGAAACTTAGGTGTAGTCATGGACTCAGACCTGAACTTCAACAGCTACATTAAATCAGTTACAAAGTCAGCCTACTATCACCTAAAGAATATATCAAGGATTAAAGGACTTATGACTCAGCAGGATTTGGAAAAACTTGTCCATGCATTTATCTTCAGCAGACTTAACTACTGTAACAGTGTCTTCACAGGTCTCCCTAAAAAGTCCATCAGACAGCTGCAGTTAATTCAGAACGCTGCTGCTCGAGTCCTCACTAAGACCAAAAAAGTGGATCACATTACTCCGGTTCTCAGGTCTTTACACTGGCTTCCTGTCTGTCAAAGAATTGACTTTAAAATACTACTGCTGGTTTACAAAGCACTGAATGGTTTAGGACCAAAATACATTTCTGATCTTCTGCTTAGCTATGAACCATCCAGACCTCTCAGATCATCTGGGACAGGTCTGCTCTGTGTCCCCAGAGTCAGAACCAAACATGGAGAGGCAGCCTTCAGTTTTTACGCACCACATATCTGGAACAAACTTCCAGAAAGCTGCAGGTCTGCTGCAAATCTCAGCTGTTTTAAATCAAGACTGAAGACTTATCTGTTTGCCGCTGCCTTTCAGTAATCAATACTATCTGTGAACTTCTTATGCTGCACTGTATTTTCTATTCTTGTTTTATTTTATTATTATTACATTTTAAACTTTATTTTATTATTGGCTGGTTTTAATGAGTTTTTTTCTATGCATTTTAATTTTGCTTTTATTTTCTATTAATTCCTTCTATTTTTTTTTTTTTTTTTTTTTTTTCACTTTATTGTATGACATTTTGGAACCCTCTGTCAGGGAGGTCTTCAACTCCCACCTCCGGGAGAGCTTTGACCAGATCCCGAGGGAGGCTGGGGACATTGAGTCCGAATGGACCTTGTTCTCTGCTTCCATTGTGGACGCGGCTGTTCGAAGCTGTGGCCATAAGGTCTCCGGTGCCTGTCGTGGTGGCAATCCCCGAACCCGGTGGTGGAGACCGGAAGTAAGGGATGCTGTCAAGCTGAAGAAGGAGTCCTACCGAACCTGGTTGGCTCGGGGGACCCCCGAGGCAGCTGACAGGTACCGGCAGGCCAAGCGTGCTGCAGCGCGGGCGGTCGCTGAAGCAAAGGTTCGGGTCTGGGAAGAGTTCGGGGAGGCCATGGAGGAGGACTATCGGTCGGCCTCGAGGAAATTCTGGCAAACCATCCGGCGCCTCAGGAAGGGGAAGCAGCCCTCTGCTAAGGGCTGTTCGGTCCCTGTATGACCGTAGCAGGAGCTTGGTTCGCATTGCCGGCAGTAAGTCAGACCTGTTCCAGGTGCATGTTGGACTCCGGCAGGGCTGCCCTTTGTCACCGGTTCTGTTCATTATTTTTATGGACAGGATTTCTAGGCGCAGCTGTGGGCCGGAGGGGATCTGGTTCGGGAGCCACTGGATTTCATCCCTGCTTTTTGCGGACGATGTGGTCTTGTTGGCTCCTTCGAGCCAGGACCTCCAGCATGCCCTGGGGCGGTTTGCAGCCGAGTGTGAAGCAGCTGGGATGAGGATTAGCACCTCCAAATCTGAGGCCATGGTTCTCGACCGGAAAAAGGTGGCTTGCTCCCTCCAGGTTGGGGGGGAGTTCCTGCCTCAAGTGGAGGAGTTCAAGTATCTTGGGGTCTTTTTCACGAGTGAGGGAAGGATGGAACGTGAGATTGACAGGCGGATCGGTGCAGCGGCTGCAGTAATGCGGTCGTTGTATCGGTCCGTTGTGGTGAAGAGAGAGCTGAGCGGCAATCTACGTTCCTACCCTCACCTATGGTCATGAACTTTGGGCCATGACCGAAAGAATAAGATCCCGGATACAAGCGGCCGAAATGAGCTTCCTCCGCAGGGTGGCGGGGCACTCCCTTAGAGATAGGGTGAGGAGCTCCGTCACACGGGAGGAGCTCGGAGTAGAGGCGCTGCTCCTCCACATCGAGAGGAGCCAGTTGAGGTGGCTCGGGCATCTGCATCGGATGCCCCCTGGACGCCTCCCTCGGGAGGTGTTCCAGGCATGCCCCACCGGGAGGAGACCCCGAGGAAGACCCAGGACACGCTGGAGTGACTATGTCACCCGGCTGTTCTGGGAACGCCTTGGGGTCCTCCCGGAGGAGCTGGGGAAAGTGTCCGGGGAGAGGGAAATCTGGGTGTCCCTGCTCAGGCAGCTGCCCACGCGACCCGGTCCCGGATAAGCGGAAGAAAATGGATGGATGGATGGATGTATGACATTTTTATAATGTGAAGCACTTTGAGACTGCCTTGTGTATGAAATGTGCTATACAAATAAAGTTGCCTTGCCTTGCCTTGGACTCTAGACACCAAGGACAAGTCTCTTTAAATAAAAGACTGAACCAGGTCTTAGTCTGTCCTGGTAGACTGATGTCCCCTCTGTCTTCTTTCTTCCCTGTGGATGACAGTAAACCTGAAGATGAGTGAGTAGCCATGGCAGGAAACATTGCATGCCAAATAGTGAGCTGCTTTCTTAACCCAGCAATAGGCAGACTGCCAAATAGTGAGCTGCTTTCTTAACCCAGCAACAGGCAGACTGCCAAATAGTGAGCTGCTTTCTTAACCCAGCAACAGGCAGACTGCCAAATAGTGTGCTGCTTTGTTGACTCATCAGCATAGTGAACCAAGTAGATTCTCTCTGAAAACGGACCATCAGCTGCATTCACTGATCCTCATCATATTTGTCCCAGCAATGTCTCATGAAGTCATGAATGATTTGCTGTTTTTTCTCAGTAGAGGGATGATATCTTGGATCGCTCAGGGTTTGGAGAAAGTAGTCCCTCAGCCTGAAGTGAACAGGAAGGAGACACCACCAGCTGAGCACCCCGCCACCGTCCATCAGCAGGTACAGGACGTACTTATATATATATATATTCATATCAATTTAAATAACCAGACTGATCCAAACTGAGATTCATACATGCAAAGAGAAATGTGCGGGTCATGTGACCTGCGGTGTGTTTCTCCTCAGGTGTGTCCGACAGCAACAGCAGCAGGTGAGAACACGAGAAGGATTCCTGCAGACCCTTCAATTCAATCAATTCAATCAATTCTCTTCAATGAATGGATCGCTGTTTTTTTTCAGCTGCAGAGGTTCAGGTCTCCTTGGCAGAGGTGAGATCCGAGGACAACAAGCCCCTCCCACCAAGGTAGGTGTGTGTGTGTGTACACATATATGTACAAAGATTGTACACTTGCATACCAACCGGCAACTGGGTACAAACACACACACACACACACACACACACACACACACACACACACTCCACATTTTATTTTAATCTTATGAAGCATCAACTACTTTTCTCTGCGGTTGAAACATCAACACGTTTAGGTTTCTTTCCAGAAAGCTTCAGATTTCTAATTAACAAATGAGATTTGTTTAATCTGATCAGTGCTGTTTGCTGCTGCTTCCTGTTTCCTGATGTTTCCTGCTGTTTCCTGCTGTTTCCTGTTGTTTCCTGTTGTTTCTTGTTTCCTGCTGTTTCCTGTTTCCTGCTGTTTCCTGCTGTTTCCCACTGTTTCCCGTTGTTTCCTGTTGTTTCCTGTTGTTTCTTGTTTCCTGCTGTTTCCTGTTTCCTGCTGCTTCCTGCTGTTTCCTATTTCCTGTTGTTGCCTGCTGTTTCCTGTTGTTTCCCATCCCATTGGGCGCGTTTCGGATCGCATGCATTTGCGCCGATGCATGCACGAGACTTGAGAGGATCCGCCGGAACTCGTCATAAACACGCCAAGTTCCCACCACGTCAAGTCGGACACAGGTGCACTTCACGGACTTTTTTTTTTTTTTTTTTAATTTAAACTTTATTAATAATTGTATACATAACAAAAACTATCGCGCCAGGGGAAACTTCACGGACTTTGCACAAAGAATATGGCCTGCCTAGTGGCGCTGGCTTTCTTTGTCGCTGACGAACTCGAGCCGAGGCATTTGAAGTCCCGTTGTTGACGGAGGCTGAGGAATTTTCTCACGTGGGAAATACCACGTGATAATTCTAACCAACTAGGGCAACGTTGAGGGGAGTGTCTTATGTCCGCACTTATTTCAGACCATCTGCAGAGAAAAGCATGCGAAGGGAGGTACCTGGAGATACCGCGAGTTTTTAAAGTCATGTGACATGTCGCAAAGGGAAGTTATCACCAGCATTTGTGACGTTTTTTTCCCAGAATGCCTTGTTTTGCGAGGCAAATGCATGCGCATGCTTGATTCGAAACAAGCCTATTGCTTCCCAGTGTGTCCTGCTGTTTCCCACTGTTTCCTGCTGTTTCCTGTTGTTTCTTGCTGTTTCCCACTGTTAACTGTTGCTTCCTGTAGTTTCCCATAATTTCCTGCTGTTTTCTGGTGTTTCCTGCTGTTTTCGTGTTGCAGGAAACAACAGGAAACAGCAGGACCCAACAGAAAACAACAGCTCTCAGCTTGCAGAAACAAGCTCAGTGATAAGATTAAAACAAATTGAATTTGTTAATTATAAAGCTGAAGACTTCTGGAAACAAGCCTAGACATGTTGATGATGTTTCAACCTTAGAGAAAAGTAGTTTATAATGAAATTAATCCAATTTATTTTTATTTTTATTTAGAGGAACTCTGAATAAATGTATTTCATTCAACTCTGGTGGGTTTTTTTACAATACAGAAAGTGTTTTGCAAATAATCTGAGATCTGAGGATCTGAGGGTCTGTGGCTCTGAAGGTCTGAGGGTCTGTGCATATTACGGTCTGAGGGTTCTGAGGCTGCATGTAGCTCAGAGCTTAACCATGAAGTGCTATAATTGAAAACTTACTGGTAACAAGTGAAAAGAAGCTAAAAGATTTGAGGTTGGTGTTTGTGTTTCTTTGTGGTTTCTGAACAGGATGATGGACTGGATCAAACACAGCTTAGAGAAGGTTGTTCCTCAGATCCCCCTGCAACAAAAGACCGATGTCACTGCTGCTTCAGCTGAAGGTCAGTCTGACATCATCAGGATGGTATTATTGTGGTGTTAGACAGGAGACTGTCCTCACCTGAGACCGTCTGGTTCTTTAAACAGCTGAGGCTCCAGCACCAAAACCTGATCCAGCACCAAAAGCTCCTCCAACACCAAAACCTGATCCAGCACCAAAAGCTTCTCCAACACCGAAACCTGATCCAGCACCAAAAGCTCCTCCAACACCAAAACCTGATCCTCCACCAAAAACCCCTCCAGCGCTAAAACCAGCTGCTGACGCAGATAAGTGAGTCAAATCTTTGTTAGTGGATTGCTGGACTTCATGACTAGAATTACTAGTCCCAGGATCCACAACAGGAGGCTTATGTCTGTTGTTCTTTATTCACAGTCATTGGTTTATGCTTCGAATCTGCCAATAACACAAACAAGGATACATTTGTTCTGATATGGGATATGAGGTTCCTTTCAGGTTCCTGTGAGGTTCCTGTCAGGTTCATGTGAGGTTCCTGTGAGAACTGAAACCACATGATAAGGACATTGTTAAAATATTGGTCAATAACAAATATATAAAAAATAATGGACAGTGATTTATGAAATGCCTCGAAAGGCTGGTCCTGGCTCACCTCAAGACCTGCTTACCATGCATACTGGACCCCATTCAAGTGACCTACCATTAGAACAGGAGCACAGAGGATGCCATCTCAACGGTACTTCACTCCACCCTGTCCCACCTCCACAGTAGCAACACATATGTGAGAATGCTGTTCATTGACCTCAGTTCACCATTCAAATTATCCCCTCCAAACTGATGAAACTCTGTGGACTCGGCATCAACACCTCCCTCTGCAACTGGATTCTGGACTTCCCAACAACCAAACCACAGTGTTAGGTTCCACACCTCCTGAACCCTCTCCACAGGGCTTTGTACTGAGCCCTCTCCTTTACTCCCTCTTCAGCTTCGACTGTACGTGGCTCTAACACCATTGTAAAGTCAAGTAGACCCTCAAAACCTCAAGAAGGCTCTTCTTCCAGACGGTCCACCTGTCTCCTCAGACCCTGGTGAACTTCTACCACTGCACCATAGAGAGCATCCTTATCAACTGTGTGACAGTATGGTATGGCAACTGCTCTGCCTCTGACCGGAAAGCACTGCAGAGGGTGGTGGTGAAAACCGGCCGACGGATCACCGGTTCCTCACTCCCCTCCATTGACGCCATCCAGGGCAACGGTGCTTGCAAGGCGCACAGCATGGTTAAGGACTGCGCTCACCCCACCACAAACTGGTCACCCCACTCCCCTCCAACAGGCATAACAGGTCTCTCTGTACCCGGACCAGCAGGTTCAGAGAAAGCTTCTTCCTGTGGCGGTCACCCATCTGAACACTACCCCTGCTCCTCAGGATGTTTGTTTAGTCTCCAATGTTCAATGCATCACACTTCGACACAACTGGGGCTACTCCAGGCTCATTATCCTGATAATCATTCAAATATGATTTAAACTCTTAACATGCAGTGGTGTAGTAGTAGTTGATGAGGTGGGTGTACTGCTAGGTAGATGGGTAGGTTACAGAGGGGGAAGTAGGTATACTCTCATATAAATTCCAATGGCTTTCTGGCTGATAGGTGGGTGTACTGTAAACCACCAGAAAAGGAGGTGGGTATACTCTGTATACCTGTGTATACCTTCCATTACACCACTGTTAAAATGGCCCTGAAACATCCGGGACATTTTTTTTTTTTTTTTTTTTTTGGAAACAAATATTTGTATCGCATCAGTGACGTACACTCTGTTTTTAGTGAACATCCGCCACAACTGTGTCCACATTCAAAACAAACCTTCTATAGTGTCATGATATCAGGTAGAATAACATTGGCTATGCTAACGATTAGTGGAACCTCAGCTACCAACAGCATGATGCTAGCTGTAGATGCTAGCTGTAGCAGAGGTACAACTGTAACTGGCTCCTCTGTATTGACAGTATGCTGGGATGGCTCTACGGTGAGATCGAACGCATGTTGCCTCAGCCGGTACAGAAGCAGGTGAGTCTACATGATTCATCTAATACACATGAATCCATGTGCAGACAGCAGACCATTAATAATAGTATGTGTTCTCCTCATTCAGGACTCTGGCAGTGACGAGGTGCAGAGCAGTAAGTACAAACTTGACACATCAGTGTCTGATCCGTCTCTGATATCTCAACATAGTCTCACAGCAGCTCATCAAACAAGACTTAACAATTCAGTGGTTCGTGTACATGGACATAAATTGTTTGACTATATAGTTAAAAAACTATGACTATGCAAAGTTTATCAGGATCCCTTTTCATTGGTACATGAACACATCGATATGACTAAGTAAGGTCGAGAGCTAGTGATGTAGAATTACTGTAAATATTGTGTTGGTCAAACTAACCCTAAAGTCCGTTGTGTTGCCTAAAGCTAACGTTGGTTTTGGTGTCTAAACTAATGTTGGTTTCGTTGTCTTAAGCTAACGTTGGTTATGTTGTCGAAAGCTAACGTTGGTTATGTTTGCTAAAGCTAACGTTGGTCATGTTGTCTTAAGCTAACATTAGTTTTGTTGACTCAAGCTAACGTTGGTTATGTTGTCTAAAGCTAATGTTGGTTTTGTCGTCTAAAGCTAATGTTGGTTTTGTTGTCTAAAGCTAACGTTGGTTTTGTTGTTTAAAGCTAATGTTGGTTTTGTCGTCTAAAGCTAATGTTGGTTTTGTCGTCTAAAGTTAATGTTGGTTTTGTTGTCTAAAGCTAACGTTGGTTATGTTGTCTAAAGCTAACGTTGGTTTTGTTGTCTAAACTAATGTTGGTTTTGTTGTTTAAAGCTAATCTTCGTTTTGTTGTCTAAAGCTAACGTTGGTTTTGCCGTCTAAAGCTAACGTTGGTTGGTCTTGTTGTACAAAGCTCCATCACTGGTGGGACTCATGAGGAATTGATTGATGGTAGATTGTGTATTGATTGGCAGTGGTTGGGGTCAGTGATGAGGCGGACTCTAACCGCGCTGCTCTTCTCCTTCTGTTTCAGGGGGGAAAGCAACGAGAGCCCCTTAAAATAAAAGGAGAAGGAAGAGCAGGACAGAGTCGCTCACACTGACACTAACTGACACCATGATAGACTTCAGTCCTGATCCACCAAGCTGCACCGCTTCACTCTGACACCATGACAGACCTCAGTCCTGATCCATCAAGCTGCACCATTTCCCACTGACACTTACTGACATCATAACAGACCTCAGTCCTGATCCACCAAGCTGCACCGCTTCACTCTGACACCATGACAGACCTCAGTCCTGATCTAGCAAGCTGCAACATTTCACACTGACACTAACTGAAACCATGACAGACCTCAGTCCTGATCCATCAAGCTGCACCGTTTCACACTGACACCATGACAGAGCTTAGTCCTGATCCAAGATATAAGGCTTCTGCCTTATATAACTCAATCACAAGTCCTCAAATAATTTTGCTGATTATGAAAATAAAGAAATTGGGAGGAAGATTTAAGCCTTATTGAGTTTTTTGTTGTTGTGTATGATTGAATGATTCCCTATGGGTTCAGGTTTAACAGCAATCAATGAGTCTATGACATATTTATGAAGCGTCCAAACACAAACTTGTATTCTGTATGTATGTATTGCAGAATGCATCAGATTTCCCCCTGTGTGTTTGTATTATTGATTTAACCAATTTTTTTTACGTTCCTAATCAGCTTAACTCATGCTTTTCTTGATAAACATATATTGAATGGAATCCTCCACAATATAGCAGGGCTCTCAAGTCTCACGCATTGGGCGTGAGACACACACATTTCAACCTGTTCACACGCTCACATGCTGTACACATCTAGTATTTCACACGCAGACAATTTACCGGGATAATTAAAAAAAAGTTTTCTTATCTTACGAATATAGTTCACCGAAATGTGTTTCTGAAAACATTTTATGCAAGAAATAATCTATTCAGTTGCTGAATCTTACTTTATTTTAGATCAACAACGGTCAGTTTAAAAGATTTTCGAGAGCTTGCGGGAGGCGGCGCCGTCTCTCGAAACTCGCAGCGGCGCGAAGGCATTTCACGATTTTTTAAATAGACAATGAATGGGAAGCGTGGAAATGCTGCCTGTGGATACGTATTGTTAAAATAATTACCCGTTGGTATAGAACTGGAGGAAGGAGATCGGAGTCAGCTCAAGGTCCAAACAGGGATTTAATCTTGATCAAGAGGAGAATTCACAGAGCAACATGCTGGTCTGTTACAATGTGTAGACTCAAAATGTTGTGAGACGAACATGATATTTATCCATCTTCTTGTGGGTGTGTTTTCACTCAGTTCACAGGGATGGAAGTCATAAACTCTGATGTTTATCTAAACCTTGCATGGGTCGCAAACCCCACCTGGGTCATAAACCACACCCATGTCGCAAAACACCCATGTCGCAAAACACCCATGGGTTGCAAAACACACACAAATGGCCACAGGCCACAGGACACATTTACATTCACCAAACCTTCTCATGTGTAAGTCTTCAGTTCAGTATCTCTCATCAAGAAGTACAAAATTTCCATATCATATCCCTCCTGTTTATGCTGATTCTAAGCATAATCATAACATACATTTTGTGAAGTGTGAGAGCGAAAACCCTATCAGGCAGTTCAAAACATTCTTATTATCCATTATCCTTCTAGAAAGGGAAACTCTCTCACGGTCCCGCTGCCCCGGCAACCACCCGCAGGTACTCCATTTAACAAGGCACAGAAATTATATAAAAATAAGCATAAATTCAAAAGTATTTTGATTACATTGTTGCCCCCAAAAACAAAACATAAATGTCCTCGCAAAGCTAGTCAACCTATCGGGCTTGGCTACGGACCTATCCCGACCTAGTTAAACTATCCCTTGCACGTAAAAAGAACAAAAGAAATGGGGTCACCTTCAATATGTACAAATGCTGTGAATATTTTTCTCCTAAGTGGCTCTAGTCGGCCAATTCAGAAAACTACAACTTCAGTTAGATTTTCTGTAGTCTCATCATAATCAGTAGAATAAACATATAACAGCAATTATCTCTTAGTCCGTAGTGTCCTTATCCTCATCAAAGAGGTTACCATATAAATCATCATCTGTCAGATCAGAAGTAACATTTTCTTGTGCTGCATTCTCATAGTCCCCTCGGTGATCATCGGTGGTGGGGATCCTTTCGTACAGCATAGTTGTTTTAGTCACAGCGGTGTCAATGAGTCTCTGTAACAGTCCTCTCAAACAGGGGATACAACAACATCCACAAACGATTAGAATGGTAATCATTACGGTTACAGATAACATCATAGTTTTTATAGAACCTGCCCATTTTCCAAAAATGTCCTGGAGCCATCCTGTCAGAGGATCTTCAAAACCAGAGTTTTCAGCTAACTCTGCAGATAGGGAGGTCAATCCATTCAACGCCTTAGTGATGCTGCCATCAGGTGCTGTATTGTTAGGAATAAACGTACAACACATATCTCCAAACATTTTACATACTCCTCCTTTTTCAGCCAACAACATATCTAACGCCATCCTATTCTGCCATGCCATTAAACTAGTCTTATCTAACTGTTGATGTATGCCCCCAATTGCTTCCTTAGTGTAATTTAAAAATCTTTGTTGGTTATAATAGACGTAATTTATCCAATCCACATTCTTATTAACGGTTACCCACCAAGCCAGGAGTGATTCAAATCCTGCAGCAACCTGATTTCTGGCTTTAAACTCATCAGGAACACCTCGAGGAACACCAATTGCATCTATATAAACTCTGCTGTCAAAAGATCCTGCTGGTGCATTTCTTTTTGTTCGTAAATTATGTATCGCCACTTTTTCTAATGCCATTGTGTCATATGGTAAAATATATGTCGGCATTAATAATTGTACCATAGCACAAGTTCCCTTCCAATCAGTTGGTAATTTTGCTCTGAGTATCTTACCTCCACAGAACCACCATACATCAGCTCTGGCCATGGTTTGATCATTCACTATGTCATCAGTGACATTGCTCTCGCCCTTAATTACATCAATGATGGTTTTACAGGTTGTCAATACTCCTACTGACACAGTACCTCTGCTTCGTGTCAAGCAGGTATAATTCCCGGTGTATGGCGTAAACCAAGGTGGTTTAATCTGTGATGACACTGGAGGGAACAGAAGTTTCAAAGTGGTGCAGTTTGTAGCACTCTCTGATTTGTATAATTCTAGCATGCAACGAAAACCTTTTGGATCATTATCTGGATTAAGGGGAAAAGGCACTGTGCCTAACCCCGGCCTGGCTGCTGCACATGCTAGACAATTGGAAGAGGATAACTTGCTGTTTCGGGCTGTGTGAACGATCCATTGTAGCCATACATTTGAGTCTGTGAATCCTGTTTCTAGGGCATACGTTTCCTTCATATTTCTTATGTCTATATATTTTACAGGATTATTTTTCATCGAAGTCGGTTTGGTTGGTGTGGCTGTTACAGATGTTGTCTGCTTTCTCGGGCTTGGGGACACTATTATATGGAATATCCCAACCTTGTTTATTCCACTCCCCCATGCTCCCAACACATATGTTCCGTTATCAGTGCGTTTAGGAGTCTTAAGTGTTATTATTCCAGGCATGCAATTGTTTGTTTTGCAAATATTTTGTTTTGCAGATATCTTGATAATTTTCAGTCGGTTTTTCAAGTTAGAATTTGGGTTGTATCCCCAATCCCGTGGTCCTGTATTAGCAATTACCCAACTCCACTTCTCACACGCACACCCACCTATATGAACAGCTCTACCCCACGCTTTTCTATATGCGCTGCATACCTCCGTGGTGACACAGATATAATTTTCTGTCTCCGGCCAGTGAAAGTGTTGTCCTGAACAGGGGAAAACCTGACATGCATCAATCTGAGCAATGCAATTCATCCCTTCAGTACATTTTATTATCACTACACCTCTACTAGTGTCCCACCTGGATTGTATTCCTATAGCTCTTTCCCTCATTTTATCGTATACCTGGCCTTGTGTCACTATATTTGAAATAAGGAATGCAATTGTGGTCACACATAAAACAGTTATCAAGCATAGCTTTAAATCCGGCATGGTGAATGTTTCTACTTATCTGACAGTGGTATTTGTGCTCTTTTGCAGTGTGTGAGATGGATCCAAGTCTGTCTTTCAGCTATGCGGACTGCTGTGGGTGTATACAGTAACACTTGATAGGGTCCTTCCCAGCGGGGAGCTGACCAATTCTTTCGCCTCAGGACTTTGATAAACACCCAATCTCCTGGGTTTATTGGCCCTCCTGTTGGTGCTGGATCTGTAGGAGGAGATACTGTAGACATAACACTTTTGTTCTTCATCATTTTTGACATGTAGTCAACGATTATTTCAGTCAATCTTGTATCATCTCCCTTTGTATCTATTAGCGGTACCCTAAATGGCCTTCCATATAATATTTCAAATGGTGATAATCCTGTACTGTTAGGTTGAATGTGTAAGCTTAATGCTACAGCTGGTAGACATGTTACCCAACTCTTCCCTGTTTCTTCCATAGCCTTCCTCAGTTTTGCTTTAATAGTTCCGTTGTTTCTTTCCACCAGTCCTGCTGACTGTGGATGATAACTACAATGGAACCTGAGTTGGATTGAAAATATTTCCGATAGCTTTTGTATTACTTGATTCCTAAAATGAGGACCGTTATCACAATAAATCCTTTCTGGAAAACCATACCTTGGAGCTATTATTGTAGCTAAAATTTTGGCCACAGTTATTGCATCATTGTTCACTGTTGGTGTAATTTCTACCCATTTGGAGAACATATCCACTATTACTAAACAGTATTTCTTTCCTTCAGCTTTGTTTAATTCAATAAAATCCATACAGATACATTGGAATGGGTATGTCGCTTCTGGGAATTTACCTGGTTTAGGACGTAGTCTACCTTGAGCATTATGTTTAGAGCAAATCAATCATGAGGCACAAACATTTTTTGTGTAATTGTGAAATCCATATGTAGTAAAAATGTTCTCTATTGTGGATACCATCCCTCCTGTTGAGACATGTGTAATCCCATGACTCAATATCGCAGCAAATCTAAATACATTTTTTGGTAGTATAGGCTTTCCGTCGAGGCTCTCCCAAATCCCCGTTTCTGTCTGTGTGGCTCCTTTATTTCGCCACATGTTTTTCTCAGTCTCAGGTGAACTATTTTGCATGTCTCTCAAAATGTCATGATCTATATGTGTAAGCGTAGTCTCAGTAGTATAAATGTCATCTACATTTTTCTGAGTAGCAGCCGCTCGTTTTGCTTCCTCGTCCGCTTTTTTATTTCCCATTGAAATAAAATCTTTACCCGTAGTATGTGCAGCACACTTGCATATTGCAACTTTTCTTGGCAGTTGAATGGCATCCAGTAGCTGCAAAATGAGATCTTTATGTGTAATAGGTTTCCCTGTAGATGTTACCATGCCTCTATTTTTCCACTGTTGTGCAAACACGTGAAGTGTCGAGAATGCATACTGGCTATCTGTATATACAGTTATATCTTTATTTCTCCCTATTTTGCACGCCTCTGTAAGTGCAACAAGTTCTGCTGCCTGCGCAGAGAAATGCGACGGTAAGGAGCCTGACTTCAAAACCTTGTCAGATGTTACTACAGCATATCCACTTACATTTGTCCCGTCAGGATTCTTTTTACATGAGCCATCTACAAATATCACAATATCAGCAGCATCAAGTGGTACATCGGTGAGATCTGGTCTTGGTAAAACTCTAGCACTAGTTTCTCCTACACAATCATGTGCTATTCCATCTGTTTCATTTGGTAGCAGGGTTGATGGGTTTAATGTAGTGCATCTCTCTATAGTGAGATGTGGCTGTGACAGTAAGATAGTCATACAACTAAGATGTCGCGCTGGTGACATAAAGGCTATTTTGTTCTGCATTAGAAGTGCTGAGACCGCATGTGACACCATAAGTGTCAGTGGGTGAAATAACACTATAGAAGCAGAACTCTGCACACTGAGTGCAGCTGCCTGTACTGCCTGCAAACAAGGTGGCATAGCCTTTGTGATGTTATCAAGTTTTGATGAATAATATGCAATAGGTCTCTGTTTTCCTCCAAATGGTTGTGTTAGAACACTAGTCATAAAACCAGATCTTGCATCGCAAGTCTGAACAAATGGCTTTGAGTAATCAGGGAAAGCTAATACTGCAGAGCTCACTAGAACTTGTTTGAGTCTAACAAAAGCATCATTAGTTTCTTGAGTCCATGTTATTTTGTCTTGAGCTGCCATAGGCTGGTCATATATAGCATTTTGGAGCGGTTGTGCTATTTCAGCATAATTAGCAATCCATTGTCTGCAAAAATTAGTCATACCTAAGAAAGACATCATTTGTTTTTTGGTTGTAGGTTTTGGTGCTTGTAAAATAGCTGTTTTCCTTTTTTCGTCTAGATGTTTACCTGACTGTGAAATATTAAAACCTAAATATTTTACAACCGTTTGCCACAATTGTAATTTATTTTTGCTGACCTTATGTCCTTGTTCAGCTAAGAACTTTAATATAGCTAAGGTATCTGTTTTACAATCTATTTCAGTTTTAGACGCTATTAAGATGTCATCCACATATAATAGTATCTGACTTTTACACGGGGGTTCAAATTTTGCTAAGTTTGCAGACATGGCCATAGAAAAGATAGTTGGACTTTCACAGTAACCTTGAGGTATTCTCGTGTATGTATATTTTCTACCCTCAAACTGGAATGCAAACCAGAATTGTGAATCTCTATGTACTGGAACTGAGAAGAATGCGTTTGCCAGATCTATTACTGAGAAGTATTTTACTTTCGGGTCCAGATCGTTTAATAAAGTATGTGGATCAGGAACTAAAGGAGCTCTTGGTATTATTGCTCGATTTACTGCTTGCAGATCCTGAACCATGCGCCATCCTTGTGACGGTGCCGACTTCTTTACAGGGAATAATGGTGTATTACATGGTGAATCTGGACACTCTCTGATTATCCCTCCAGCCAATAAATCCTTGATTATTGGCCGTATTCCTGTTATTGCTTCTTGTTTCAATGGATATTGTCTTTGGTAGGGCCTAAATGAACCCTTCGGGGTTATTTCTACTGGTCATATACCCCGTATTAGCCCTACATCTGCTGTCCCTTTAGACCATAGTTTTTCAGGAACAACTTTCAGTTCCTCTTCTTCTTTATCAGTCAGTAAGTATCATTCTGTCATTTGAGACATTTGTATTTTTGTCATCCTGCAGGCTTCCATGCCCAACGGGGTTGGAATTACTCCTATTCCTAATTTTTCCATTAAATCTCTCCCTAACAGATTCACTGGACACAGGTTTGAGATTGCAACCACTGCTAAGACTGTTGTATTTGTCTTTAGATCGGTAATTGACACCGGTTGACTAAGTGGCTCAGTGACTATGTGTCCTGTCGCAGATTTAACCTTCATGCCATTACCGTGTTGGAGTGGCAGTCTACTACCGCCTTCATCTTTTCTGATTATTGTTCTACATGCTCCCGTATCGCATAGAAAACGAGTTTTATGATTATTAACCAACAGAGTGACTATCGGTTTTTGATTCATGCTTAAAAATATTTCAGCGCTTTCTAGTGAACATACTTCTTCCTCCTCATCTTCTGTGTCTTGGTGTGTTTGTGTGTGTGTGTGTGACTGTGCATGACCTGATTTATTGGCTAGTCACGCCGATGAATCATCAACTCGTCTGGGTCTCCCTGCTCCTCCTCTCCCCCGCCAGCCTCCTTGACCTCTGCCCTTTGGAGCTTTACAGTCTTGAGCCCAATGTCCAAATTTACCACAATTGTAGCAGTTCTCATCTCCTCCAAATCTCCGTCTTCCCCGTCCTTCTCCTCTTCCTCTCCCTCTCCAGCCTCCACGATTGACATTGCCTCGGAAATACACATCAATGAATGAATTAGCATAATTTTCATCATCATCATCATCCATGACAAATATTTCACTTGCCTTTTTTGTTCCACCTTTCTTGTTTTTCTTTTCTTTCAGTACGTTCTCTGCGTGTACTGCATGGTCAGTCGTAGCTTGTATCCCAGCAGTTCCAACACCAATTAGGTGCTTCCTTATAAACTGTGAGATCTCTGGCTTCATTCCATTCAGGAATGCGTTTTTTAGCTGCATATTATAGGGACCGTTGTCTGCATTATCCTGTTGTACGCCGCTGTTTGCTGCAAACACTATTTTCAGTCTCTCTAGGTAAATCAACACACCTTCATCTGCATTCTGTACACACCGTGCTATTTTGCTATAGTCTGCTCTTCCCTGAAAATGAGTTATTATTCTTTGAGTTAAAGCATCAATTCGGACAGTCCATTGAGCGTCGGTATATGGTATGGCAACATTATTGCGAAATGGGTCCCATGTTCCCTTAATCAAACACCAATCTTGTTTTACAATGCACCTTAGTATTCTTTCTGCCTCTAAAGTGTTCAGCTGGAAACTGTTACACAATCTTTGAAACTGTTCTCTAAACTCTCCTGTGTTTTCCCTAGGGTGTGGGACCCCGCATGCTGCGTCTTTCACGTCTCCCTCTGTCCACGCTCTATACACTCTTATTGTTGCACCTTGCCCATCCCCAGCTCTCGGGTTAGGCATTTCTATCATCGGATACATTTCTTCTTGTATGTTCAAACTCAGTGACTCCCTTGGTGGGGAGAGTATAGGCATGGTAGGAAGGTTATAAGAGTCATACAACTTACCAGACCTCGTTGTTTTTGGACTTCCTGTAGCTGTTTCTGTCGGTGCAGGAGCGGTGAGAGTAGATGCAGAGAGAGAAGGAGGGCGAAGGACTTGAGCTGAGGCTTGGGCATGAGGCGGCGGTGGCTGAGGGATGTTGTACGGGGGAGGGTGGAGACCCAGAGGCACATACTCGTTATCCTCCTGTTTATCTCGGTTGGAGTACAAAACAGGATAAAGTTTATTACACACTGTATCTTTTTCCTTTTCCTTTATCTCTTTTTCTTCCTGTCTTTTCCTTTCTTCAACCTCTCTTTTCTCAATTTCTTCTTTACATTGTCTCACTTTCTTTTCTTTCTGCTTCTGCATTCCTCTCTTCCTTGCTTCTGCCTCTTCTAACCATGCTTTCGCCTGTGTGTATCCCTCTTTGTTCTGCCTTTTCTCACTTCCCTTTGACCTTTCCTCTATTTTTTCTACCAATTCTTTGCACTCTTCCACCTGCAACTTTCCTTTAAACCCATACTTCTCTTCCCACTTTTTTATATATTTTACATTATCTAGAGCTTTCTGGCTCATTCGTTTTGCATCTCCTTTATATTGAACCTCGTCAGGTTTATGTTTATAACTATTACAATTTCCCATTTTGGATGTATTTATTTATATATATTTATATATATATTTTATTTTATTTATTTATTTATTTTAATACGTATTTTTATTTAAACGTTATTTCTATTTTACCGGTCTTTTTATTTCTTTCCTTTTGAGTACTCTTACCTATGGGTCTCTGACCCTCCCTGACGTCTTTTTGTTTTCGCAGGCCTTCGGGATTAGTTTAATCCTTGTCCTTCCAAAGACAGTTTACCTGGATTTAGGGTCCTGCCCTAAATCTAAGAGAGTCCTGCTCCCCCAAGCCTGGGCTTGATTCTATTTATTTCCTTTTTCCTATTAGGTCCTTTGACCTATTCTAAGAGATCGATCCCCCAAGTTCCCGACTTGCTTTACTTATTAGAAATTTCTTACCCTTTCGATGAGTCCCTGACTCTGTTTGCCTGGCTGGTCCGTCTCCCCTCTGTGGTTGGCCCCGTCACCGCCCCCTCTTCAGAGGACCTGGCCTCCTGTCCCAAACGAGGCTATATGAGCCCCGCGGTGGAGGTCTTTCAGAGGATTTCTATTTCCTCTGCCTTAAGGTCTTCAGGTCCTCTGGTACGAAGAGAGGGAAAGATATTGGGGCCCCACGTTGGGTGCCAAAGTGTTAAAATAATTACCCGTTGGTATAGAACTGGAGGAAGGAGATCGGAGTCAGCTCAAGGTCCAAACAGGGATTTAATCTTGATCAAGAGGAGAATTCACAGAGCAACATGCTGTTCTGTTACAATGTGTAGACTCAAAATGTTGTGAGACGAACATGATATTTATCCATCTTCTTGTGGGTGTGTTTTCACTCAGTTCACAGGGATGGAAGTCATAAACTCTGATGTTTATCTAAACCTTGCATGGGTCGCAAACCCCACCTGGGTCATAAACCACACCCATGTCGCAAAACACCCATGTCGCAAAACACCCATGGGTTGCAAAACACACACAAATGGCCACAGGCCACAGGACACATTTACATTCACCAAACCTTCTCATGTGTAAGTCTTCAGTTCAGTAAGTACAAAATTTCCATATCACGTATGTTCAGCCAAAATCTCACGCTGAACTAAGTTAAAAAACTTGAGAGCCCTGATATAGACACAAATAATCTAACTCATCACTTCTCTATCATCTGTGATCTGAATTTATAATTTCTAGTGGTTGATACGTATACAAGACACAAATGCACACATATACAGATGATCCTCAGCCCTGCTTTTCCTGCCATATGACATTCAGTCGGCATCGTATGGAAGAAGACGGACCTGGTGCTGGAGGACATGGAGGACATGGGACAGGGTGTGGACAAGGAGGCCAAGCAGGAGACAGTCGGGGACGAGTCTCAGGACAAAGAGAATCTGGTAAGCCTCAACAAAACCATTCTACCGTGAGCATAATACCTACATATTTTGCTAAAACTCTAGTGATAGAATGAACAGTTGTGAGCATGCATGTTAAAATGTTAACCAGAGTAGTTTAAAAGGTTACATGGGAGGCCATGGTTTGAAGGGTACCATGGTAGTACAGGAATCTGTACCATGGTACTTCAGCGTGTACCATCGTAGTAAAGGTAGTCACCATGGCACTTTTAAGGGTACCATGATAATATCAGGGTACTGTGGTACTTCAGAGAGTACCAGATAACACTCATCGTAGGTCCCCTGGGAAGGGTGCTCCGATAATTCTTCTGAAAAGGTACTAAAAAAGTCCTCCACAGAGATTTTTTGTAAGGAAAGTTCTGGTGCTCTGTGGTGTGTTGCAGACAGGAGATGCAGAGGTGACTCAGGTGGATCAGTACAGTCCAGCAAGCATCAAGGAGGAGGCTGGAGAGGTGGTTCGACCTCACATGGAGGAAAGGTTGGTGACTAATCTCTCTGCCTATTTGGCTCTATATTCCTGTCTGTTTTTTTTGTACTATGAGTCCACTGAGAATGAAGAGTTCTACTTATTAGATGTGCCTTTGTTATTGTAGAACTAGTTGTCAGGACCAGACGGGCAGGACAGGACCCACAGAGCAGATCAGAGACGAACGGGTTCAATAGACAGAGTTTATTACCAGGCAAGAGTCGATACACGGGAAGTCAGTCCACAGGGCTACAGTACAAAAAAACGTGAGGCAGAGGCAGGTCGAGAAACAGGCGAGGGTCAGATACCAAAAACAGGCAATACAGAATACTTCACTAGGGAAAATCCACGAGGAACAGGGCCGGAACACTACAGTCACAGACGCAGACGAACTGACCAAGACACATGGGGAGAGAGGGGTATTCAAGCACAAGAGGGATGAGGCACAGGTGCTGACAATCAGTAATCAAGGGAGAACTAGACAGGAAATGAGGAATACATGCAGGGAGAGAAAATAAAAGACAAACAGGAAACACAAAACAACCTGTCAAACTTTACGGGCCCTGACACTAGTAGCATTATTGGGACTGTAGCAGGGCTTGCAAGTTGTTTCTTGTCTTTCTTTGACATTTAAAATTGTTATTAATGCATCATCGTTGCACTGAACTGCCTTGCACTAGATTTATATTTAATCTTAAAACTCAGTCTATACTGATACTGCACTATTCCCACCCTCTTTTCAATTGTATATTGCATCCTGCATCTTGTCTGTGCCTGTTGGGGTGTCCACGACCATGGCAACCTTGACAGGGACAACAATTGTATTATCCCACCCATAGCATCTATTTATCTGTAAATGTATATACTGTATTTATTCATTTATTCTTATACATAGCTTACTGCCCTTATTAAGGCCCGAGCGCCGACAACGTCGGGCTGCAAAGCCCTATTGTTATTCTACTTCTATTTCTATTTTTTCTATTTCTATTTTTGTGTGTTATTTGTGTGTTGTACTTGAGAGCAAAGGTTAACCGGAGTCAAATTCCTTGTTTGTTATGCAAACCTGGCCAATAAAGTTGATTCTGATTCTGATTCTGAAATTGTAATTTGCTTAAATTTGGTGAGTATCTGATCTATTCCCTGTTATACAGACTGCAGCAGGACCGTCTGGAGGCAGCCCGCATCGCAGAGGAGATGGCCAGGAAGGCAGCAGAGGAGGCGGTCCGACAGCTGGAGGTCGAGCATCCAGCTAAGGTCGCCCTAGAAACTCTGCCAGAGCCCAATGAGCAGTAAGTCATAAACACACACAGCACATCAGCAAATGTATGCATATCTTGTCCAGTCAAAACCCTGCACCCCAAACTGTCAGCTTTTCAAGAAATAATAAGACATAACTTTATTCTGAGCTTGAATCTTTTGAGCTAGCTTGGTGCCATTTTTAACACAAAATGCGTCGTGAAAATGTCTCGCACTATATTGGCAGAATTTTCTTTTCTTTCAAGAAAAGTTGGACCTGAGACAGAATCAGTTTAAGACACGTAATACTTGCAGTCCACATACACTAGATGTACAGATAGAGACAAACAACTAAAATCCTTATCAACCTGAGACCCTGTCCTGCTGTTTGTCCTCAACTGCCTCAGACTGCCCAACATCCTTGAGGAGGAAAATGAGGACGATCCAGAGTAAGTCCATCTTCATCAAACACCCTGCTGCTATCTGACACACTGCTTCTATGTGTACTGCTCATAGCTGCTGCAGCTTGACTTGAACATCATACATTACATCACTCACTACTGACTGCTTTTGTTAAAATAATTACCCGATGGTTTTGAACTGGAGGAAGGAGATCGGAGTCAGCTCAAGGTCCAAACAGGGATTTAATCTTGATCAAGAGGAGAATTCACAGAGCAACATGCTGGTCTGTTACAAAGTGAAGGCTCAACGTGTTGTGAGACAAACATGGTATTTATCCATCTTCTGTGGGTGTGTTTTCACTCAGTTCACAGGGATGGAAGTCGTAAACTCAGATGTTTAACTAAACCTTGCATGGGTCACAAACCCCACCTATGTCGCAAAACACACATGGGTTGCAAAACACACACAAATGGCCACAGGCCACAGGTCACAGGTCACAGGACACATTTACATTCACACCAAACCTTCTCATGTGTAAGTCTTCAGTTCAGATATCTCTCATCAAGAAGTACAAAATATCCATATCAGCTTTGAGTTACTTTCACACTTTATGTGGTATCCTGTATATCTCTTCCTCGCTTTCTGACACAATAAGCTGAACTGGGTAACTGGGTCTTACGGGGGGCTCATCTTGTTTGTCCCTCGCTGCCCACTGTCCAGGTTGCAGAATCTGCAGGAGGAAAATGAGGACATCACAGACATTAGGAGTCCTGGGGACAATAAAGTAAAAGAGGAAAATAACCAGACCACTTTTGAGAAGGACAAAAAACCTATCGAGTAAGCTGAGCCAAAATTAGATAAAGGTTTGTCTCTGCAGTAAGATGGACGGACGCTCCCATGCATCTTATGATTTAATGTATTTATTACACGAATGTTTTCTGATCCTGTTGTGGAGTTCTGTAAGAAGATATTATAAATTGGTATGGGTTGTTTACTTCCTGTGCCCAAGCTTGTAGCCTACTTGTACTGTACCAGATCTAAGAAGCTTTTTACTTTTTAGAGCAAGCTGAAGTCCTGCCCTAATTGAAGCTCTTGTTCTTGTTAATACAAGGTCGAAAATTGTTCTGTCAAAATTGGATTTTCTCTACTCATTGGCTGCCCATAGAGCCTTAGCAAAATACGAGATGGATAGTTTAAGAGGGCTCTGCACTCCATCCTCCCCCACAGGACAACCTGGGTCCATAAACTTTCTCCACTCCTGTGTAGGTTGTGTTTGACACCGCAAGTCCCAAATTGTTGTCGAGAAGTGATGCGTTGGTGACGGTTTTCATAAATTAACTTTTTGGTGGTTTTGTTGTCTAAAGCTAATGTTGTTTTTATGTCTGAAGCTAACGTTTTTGCACGCCAGTGTTTCCCATACATTGATTTATTTGTGGTGGCCTGCCACATATTGATTTTATTTTTTCTAACTATTTAAAATGTGTAAAATCTTACATAATTGTAGAGCTGCACGCAGCGCATCAGCCCCTTTCGTGGAACTGTCACTTAAAGTGGAGCAATGGACTCATATATATTTTTTCAGTTATTTGACACAAAGTGTTGGCAATGGAGCACTGTATATTTTTCAGTTATTTGAAACAGTGTAGCAATCAAGAACTCACTGTATATGTTTTTTACTTATGACACAATGTGAAGCAATGGTACTGTATATATTGTTCAGTTATTTGGGAGGCTACCACCACAAATAGAATCTGATTCTGTGGGAAACACTGGTTCACGCACCAACAATACTTTCAACTGAAATACATTACTTTGAAAGTCGTGCTGAGCAATATAAAAGAACACAAAACAATAGATTAAAATATTCAACAAGTATGTCATCAAAGGTTAGGCATCTGCCGACGATGGTATGTGGTAGGATATAATAGCAGCACTTCTTCCAGTCCATGTTCCAAGCTGAATTGGTATCTGGCCCAAAACAGGCTTGAGAAGACATGCCTGACTGTGTGACACAACTGAGTTGACCCAAGTACGTGGCCTAATTTCAGGTTTTAACACTCAGATCCAGCCCCACAATAGTTTTGCAAACTGGATCTGATAACCATGAAACATGGCAGTCACACGTGGGCCTGGATCACATTCGTCCCCTAGTTTCCTTTAATCAAAATGGGTCTCAAACCCTAGCAAAGCTAATGGAAGCTGTGGTTGTTGTTACCTTCTCATTAAATTATTGTTATATCTTTGATGAAATTACAAGGTCCAATTCCATTTATGTTAGCAAGCTTTCTTAGGTCAAAGTTAGCGAGGAACTAGGGCAGGACTTTGGTTCTAGATAATGTCTTTAAACCATCTGCTGCATGTCTTATTCTTCAGAAGCTTTGTGTCTTGCAGTCAGTATGTGCTTTTTCTCACCAAAGTGGTTGTTTTATAGTTATTATACATACAGTTGTGTAGGTAGATTGACAGGGAAGGAAGTAGGTCAGCCACGCCCAGGCAGGACACACACACACGCAACACACACACACACACACACACACACACACACACACACACACACACACACATACACACACAGCTAAAGAAAAACTAAGGACACACAACACACACAGGGAGGGAAAGCATAAAGAAACATTAAGATCGTGAGATGACTAGGAGAACCTGAACATATCTGGCATGTCTGAAAAAGTTTTGCTCATTCAATGACATGTGTCAATATTCATGGTCTCCAGATGATGCATGACATTGGTGAAGTCCTAACTTTTTAATGTTTGAAATCAGTAACTGAAGAAAAAATGGTCCTAACTGAGTGTTGATATATACCTTGACTCATCTTAATCCTTTTTGTTGACTTGGGGTTAGGTTATACATTAACACATCTGAACAGATATACAGACAACTAAACCTCTGATTAAAACTATGGAACACCAGTTTCTCAGGATGTTTATTCATGACGCTTCATCGCCATCTGCACCAGGAGCATGATGGACGTCTGTCCAGCTGAAAACGATGGGACCCCTTCATCAACAGATCTGGAACCAGCATCAGAGAGGAGAGATCTGCAGACTCCAGACTCCCAAACCATCACCCACCAACGAGAGTCACAAGGTCCAGTAACCACCAATCAGGTGAAGTCTTTAACCCAGCAGATACGTAACATATACATCGTCTCTAGAGCAGTTTTACAGCCTACTCACATACAAACGACGTGCTCTTGCAATGAAACGGTATCGTCAGATACAGTTACACCTCCCTCTGTGTAGCAGGAGTTCATGGTGGATTCGGGGGGGGCCAAAGAATTTGAGGAATTTAAACAAAGCCTTAATCCTATTATTTCAATTCCCCTAATTTTGTTCAAGCCTGACTACAATTTGTAAAGGTTGAGTGTGGTTCCATTTTCATTGTGATATATTTGGAAGAGATTGATTAATAAAGTTTTAAAAAGATATACACTTTATCTGTCAAAAAAAAATCAAGTTGTTACAACGGAACCATGGTGGGTCATATTGTTTCTTATTCAAACATGAAGAATATTTACCGTAGGATACCATTATGTAAGATCATTAAATGAAGAACCTTCATTTCAGTGTAAAATAAAGGTCCACTTACTCTTTTATTTCATGGCGCTTTCAGTGTTGACACCTGAACAAACTCCTGCTTATAAAAATTCTGATAGCAGTAAATGAATACTCAACAAAACATGCTTTCTGTAAATTATGTTTTATTTATTATGACTACATGGTTGGCAGATCATTTAAATATGTTTCTCTCTTCTTCGTCTGTCAGGGCGATGCAGCTGAAGGTGGGGCTGGAGGTGGATCTGGAGGTGAGAGCTGAACATTTAGATTTCACTAACAAACTCATCAGGTGAATAGAAATATTTTCAACACAAATTTAAAGTTTCACTTCCAGGTACTGTTCCTTCCTAGTAACATTTTTCAGCCTCTTAAATTCTCTTTTAGAGTAATGAGGACAGAAAGCGAACATTTATATGAAAGAATAGTTGCAGTTCAGATTTACGACTGATTATAAATCCATTTATAATTTCAGTTCCAGAGAAACTGTACAGGAGTTAAGTCTGATTGATCATTTCAGAAGAGAAACTAATCAGTGACATTGGTGAGGAAAAAACCTTTGTAGGGGTCAAAAGTCACATCTGTAGGGTGAATAGTTCACAATAACAGTAATAAAGAACAGTGATGCTCAACTGCAGAGACTCATAATCACTATTGATATGTTGATTGACAGTCTGATCAGTTTGTGTACAAGAGGGAAAGACTGATGGGGTTAGATGAGTCTCCTGGTCTCTGGTCCTCCAGGACCTGGTCTTTGACTCTGCCTGTTTCTCTGTCCAGTGCCCGACACTTGTTTTCCAATAAAGAGCTTGCTGCTTCCGTTCCCTCGCGCTGCTGAGTGTCTGGAGAGCTGCAGGAAGTTGATGCATGAACGTTACCTCACCCACCCCAAACTGTCCACACTGCCGCTGGAGCTCACCCAGCTCCCCCAGGCGCTGTCACAGCTCCCCAAGCAGGCGCGCCAGTGCTGCACCAGCATCATCAGCTGCTTCACACGCCTTAATTCCCAGCATCCTCAGCAGCCTTAACCCCGCCCTCCTCCAGCAGAGCCTTCAAGAAACCTTCTAGAGTAGAAGGAAAACTTAAAAGTGCCTCTGTATGTATACATCCCACATCCTCCTCATCATCACTACCATCATGCTCTGCTCTGCTTCACCACCAGCTGCCAGCTGACCACACGTCAGGTGACCTAACAGGAAGTGGATGTTTGTGCTGTGCTTTGTTAAATTAACTTATATCTATATCTCAATATATACTGTGTATATCTCTCTCTATATATATACTGTATATATCAGTACAGTAAGGATTTCACAGGAACAAGTTTCAAGCAGTTAACCTGTAGCTGGTATACGACAGAGATACGTGCTGAGATACAAAGTGCAAGTAAGTGCCAGTACATACAAATGAGTACAGTACAGTACAGTAATGAGTACTACGTGGTACTGGTACCAGCCGGCCAGCTGAGGTGTTGTGGAGTGAGTGGAGTGCTCTAGCTGGTGCGTGAGGTCTAACTAGCACTTGCACGTAGGTCGGGGTGGTTCCGTTGACAGCCTTGTAGGTCAGTTTAACTAGGAAACGTGTTCCATTGAGTTGTTGAATCCTGATGCAACTCTGAGACAACACAGCATCTGTGTTCGGTCAGGTGGTGTGAGGAGGTGTTATCTCTCATCCATCAGTGTGTCTGTCTGTCTGTCTGTCCCTCAGGGAGCTGTGGTCCAGGTGTGACTGAAGCTCCAGTACTGAGGGTGGAGGATGTGGATCAGGATGTGGGGCAGGGAAAAGGCCTGAACATCCCCAAAATTATCACAACCCCAGAACCAGGGTTCAGCGATCTGAGTATCCTAATGTCAAATGTCAGGTAGGAAACATTTCTTCGTCTGCTTCTGGCCTGATGCTCGACACACTGTAAAAAGTCTTGTTGACCCTCTCCTCCGTCGGTGTAGTCTACCCTCTCCTCCGTCCGTGTAGTCTACCCTCTGCCACGTAGGTGTAGTCTACCCTCTCCTCCATCGGTGTAGTCGACCCTCTCCTCCGTCCGTGTAGTCTACCCTCTCCTCCGTCGGTGTAGTCTACCCTCTGCTCCGTTAGTGTAGTTTACCCTCTCCTCCCTCGGTGTAGTCTACCCTCTCCTTCCTCCATGTAGTTGACCTTCTCCTCCGTCCGTGTAGTCAAACCCTCTCGAGAAGTCACACACATCTCACTTATTACCCTAAATCGAGTTCAAAACCACAATTTCAGTGGCAATGTCCAATATTCAAGTTTGGGCCAGTTCTCTTGCAGCCATGTGGCTAGCATTAGCTGTTGAGCTAGCATTAGTTGTTGGCTAGGGTTAGCTGTTGAGCTAGCAGGACTATAAGCATGGAGCTTGTTGTCATCGTCCATATAATATATCGAATAGAATATATCTTTATTGTCATTGTTGAGACAATGATGCACCATTTAGCAGCACTCAGTTTTGGCAATATACACAAAATACATAAAATATACAAAATGTCCAAAATATGTGTTCCTAGATCAGCACCATGACCACGCCCCCTCACCTCAAGTGGGTTTTAATTCAGCACCATGACCACACCCCCTCACCCCAACTGGGTTTTAATTCTATTTGTTATTCTATGTTGTTGTCCTCATGTCCTCCTGCTTGCCCCCCTCAGTGCTGCAGATGATGAGGAGGATGATGAACTGAGGTCCGGTCTGAAGACCTGGCTCAGTCAGGGAGACCTGCTGAATGCAGACGACGGGTGAGACAAACCACGCAGGCACACTTCGTCCCCCCCCCTCATGTCCGTCCTTCATGTTGACTTGACTGTTTTCCATGTTGACTGTCCTCCATGTTGACTGCCTCCATGTTGACTGACCATGTTAACTGCCTCCATGTTGACTGTCCTCCATGTTGACTGACCATGTTAACTGCCTCCATGTTGACTGTCCTCCATGTTGACTGACCATGTTAACTGCCTCCATGTTGACTGTCCTCCTGTCATCCTGCAGGCTGCGTCCTCTGTCAGCAGCCAGCGCCGGTAGCGTGGTGGTCCAGGACCGTCTCAGTGAACTCGTCAGGCTGTTTAAAGGTCGGACAGAGCAGCAAAAAGACCGGATGTTGGACCCGGATGAGTCTGAGGAGGAAAGTCCTTCAGCCTGTTAGTTTGTCTTCATGTCCCGTGTTGTTTTCCTCATTTTATCATGTTTCTTCACACAATGAGAATTAAAGGAACAGTGCGCAATCAAGAGTCTGATATCATCTAAATGATCAAAAGGACACCGTCATATTGATTCTGTCTGATTTCTGCAGCCCCGAGCAAACCTCCTCCTCCTCCTCCAGAAGAGAAGAAGGATGAAGTGCCTGCAGCAGCAGAAGAGGAGGAAGAGGAGGAGTTTCTGCTCCCCTTTGAACTTCTGGGACGTCCAGTGAAAATTCCCAAACTACCCAAACTGCCCCCGATGCCTGACTGGCTCCGATCCATCGTGGACTATCGCTTCCCCTCCAGTATCGACCCCTTCACTGGTCAGCCTTCCTTGACATACACTTTTATATGGAGGACTAAATCTGCCATTAAACTAGCTAACTAACTAACTAACTGATAAAAAAATAATGGAAATATGAGTAAAAGTCCTGCATTCAGAATTTAGATGAAATTGCAAAAGTATTATCATCCAAATCAAGTACCAAAAGTAAAAGTATAATTATGTAAAATAATATCAATTATACTAATGTATAAATAGGGTGGTGTAGAAGGTAGCACTGTTGCCTCACAGCAAGAGGGGCCTGGGTTCCAGTCCCAGTTAGGGTTCCTCCTGTGTGGAGTTTGCATGTCCTCCCTGTGTTAGTGTGGGTTCTCTCTGGGTTCTCCGGCTTCCTCCCACTGTCCAAGGACATGCAGGATGGGGATAGACTGGTTACCTCTCTGTCTTTACATGTCAGCCCTGTGAAAGACGAGGACTTCCTGTCTCCACAGACCTGATCTACGTGATCTGGCTTTTCTGTGTTGTGGCAGCCTGGAACTGGAACGTGTGGTTGATCCCCGTCCGCTGGGCATTCCCCTACCAAACCCCTGACAACATCCACCTGTGGCTGTTGATGGACTACACCTGTGACCTGATCTACATTGCCGACATCCTCATCTTCCAGCCCAGACTGCAGTTTGTCCGTGGAGGAGACATCGTGGTCAGTGACGTCGACAGAACTACATCAATCTAAATCTTTTATTTGAGCTTCTTTAATCTGGAACTGTTTTATTTCAGTGTGATAAAAAGGACATGAGAGAAAACTACATGACCACGGAGAGATTTAAGGTAAGAAGTCTGTCAGATAAAACTTTAGTTAATGTCACATGGATGAGTAAATACATAACGCCTGTCAGACCAGACCCACCATAGCCAGGGTCCCCAACTGATGTAGTAGGTCATGGTGGACTATGAACTTAACTCATCATGTGACTGTAACATCCACATCTGTTGACATAGTATTCAATACTGACGAAGACTACTGATGGTGTGTGTGTGGGGGGGGGGGGGGGGGGGGGGGCTTAGACCGGGCTTAACACAGGACTTAGACCACCAGACCTCGTTGGTTTTGTCGTCTAAAGCTAACATTGGTCTTGTTGTCTAAAGCTAACGTTGGTTTGTTGTCTAAAGTTAACGTTGGTTTTGTTGTCTAAAGCTAACATTGGTTTTGCCGTCTAAAGCTAACGTTGGTTTTGTTGTCTAAAGCTAACATTGGTTTTGCCGTCTAAAGCTAACGTTGGTTTTGTTGTCTAAAGCTAACATTGGTCTTGTTGTCTAAAGCTAACGTTGGTTTGTTGTCTAAAGTTAACGTTGGTTTTGTTGTCTAAAGCTAACGTTGGTGATTGCCGTCTAAAGCTAACGTTGGTCTTCTTGTCTAAAGCTAACGTTGGTTTTGTTGTCCAAAGCTAACGTTAGTTTGATGTCTAAATCTAACGTTGGTTTTGTTGTCTACAGTTTGAAAGTCGTACTGAGTGACATGAAAGAATTGATGATTTTAGTCATGATGAAGATTTGACTGTCTGTCATCAAACTCATCACCTATCAGATATGTCTGGTCTGCTACTCCGAAAACATTAAATTGACATTGACAATGACATTTACTTAATAATACTATAATAATACATTGCATTGCCAGAACAGTTCAGGTTGAATACAATTCATTTTTTAATTGTTCTGGATTATTAAACTTGAAGGCTGCATCCAAATATTTAAAACTTGAGAAAGATAAAGGATCCACATTCTATCTAAGTATGTAAGTGTTGTTATTGATGAATGTGTGAATCTCTACAGATGGACGTGATCAGTCTGTTTCCCATGGAGATACTTTACTGTTTCACTGGAGTGAACTCTCTGCTCAGGTTCCCTCGTCTGCTGAAGGTCAGGACGTCTTTTATGTTCATGTAGATGTTCATATTGGTCCAGACCTTAGACCAGCACCCTCACCTGGTTTATGGTTGAGTGTGAGAGGCTGCAAGAGCTTTAAATAGCAAAAATATTAATGGGACAGGACTTTATCACGTAACGTTGATGACACATAGATATGTTATCTTTTGTTGCAGTACATGGCTTTCTTTGAGTTCAATGACAGAATGGAAGCTGTGATGAAGAAGGCCTACATCTACAGGTGAGGACAATTTCATCTCAACAAAATCCACTTACAACTTTAAGTCTCTGGTATCTGAAAACATCAGTAAGGTGTTTGGGAACAGTTTTGGACGACCAGTGTATAGTTTGTCATTAACGCCAGACTACTGCAGCCTACTGCAGCTGTTCATTAACTACCTGACCTGCTCCTTCTTGCATGTTTAGAGTCAACTTTAATAACAAAAACATGCTGGTTCAAGTTATTTAGCAGAGTTTCCCCCAATAATCAACATTTTGTTTTGTCGTGGTAGAATGTTTTATGTAATGCATCAAAACAAGGAAAAAGCATAAACCACAGCAACATAAAACAATGTTTCATCAGCATAAAAGCTGATATTCAATTTGATTTATAGTGTCATATCACTATCATTATCTCAGGACACGTTCCACACAGAGCAGGACTAGAACAGGGTCAGAATTTTCAGGGCAAATGAATTTGAAAGTCCTAATCAAGAGTTACAGCGCCACATAATGGAGAGAAAACACTGTCTGAACAGACTTAAGGCAGAAATCTGGAGCAGACCAGGATCTGGGCTTCATCTGGATTTGGTGTTGGTAGTAGTTTTAGCAGTACCGCTCCTCCACTCCTTCCACCTCTTATTAGAAGCCGATGTGCTCTTCTGGGTTTGTTCCCTCACGTTTGACTGATTTTATTGAAAGTCGCTTTGGATAAAAGCGTCAGCTTAATGAAGTGTAATGTAACATTCCAGTTGTTGTTGGGTCTCAGGGTGATCCGGACCTCCACCTACCTGCTGTACTCTCTGCACATCAATGCCTGTCTCTTCTACTGGGGCTCCGACTATGAAGGACTGGGATCCACCAAGTGGGTCTACAATGGAAAAGGCAATGCGTAAGACAACTTTGTGAGGTTTCTGCTCCACTAAATGTGTGTGTGTGTGTGTGTATATATATATATATATATTTGTATACACACCGATCAGACATTACATTATGACCACTGATGAGGGAAGTGATTAACCCTGTATATCTCGTTACTATGGCACCTGTCAGTGGGCAGGGTCTATTAGGGAACAAGTGAACAATCCTCAAAGTTGAGTGTTACAAGCAGGAAAAAAGGTTGAGCGTAAGGATTGAGTGACTTTGACAAGGACCAGACTGTGATGCTAGAACACCGGGTCAGAGCATCTCCAGAACTGCAGCTCTTGTGGGGTGCTCCCGGTCTGCAGGGGTCAGGACCTATCAAAAGTGGTCCAAGGACCGAAAAACGGTGAACTGGCGACAGGGACATGGGGGGCCAAGACACATTGATGTACGCGGGGTGCGAAGGTTGGCCCGTGTGGTCCGATCCAGCAGACGAGCTAGTGGAGCTCAAACTGCTGAAGAAGTTCATGCTGGTTCTGATAGAAAGGTGTCAGAACACAGTGCATCGCAGTTTGTTGCGTATGCGTACTTTATTCTGTTCATCGGGACTATGTTACACTATAAAACCATTGTAAGGACATTTAACATTTTCTTCCAGTTATATCCGCTGTTACTATTTTGCCGTGAAGACGTTGATCACCATCGGAGGACTTCCAGACCCCACCACCGTCTTCGAGATCTGTTTCCAGCTCATCAACTACTTTGTTGGAGTCTTTGCGTTCTCCATCATGATCGGCCAGGTCAGTTAACCATCAGACTGTTTCACTTCCTGTTTCTGGACACCTGCTAGTAGAGACATGCTTAGGGATTCTGGGTACCATTTATAATAATAAACTTGGTACAGTTAAACAAAGAATGCAAATGACTCCGATCTGTCTGAAAAGATTAAGTGAGATAATAGTCTGTGTTTCACCTGACTGGTCCTGGTCCTGTTCCTGTTCCTGTTCCTGGTCCCGGTCCTGGTTCTGCTGTGATGGTCTCAGATGAGAGACGTGGTCGGTGCTGCGACAGCCGGTGAGAACTACTACCGGGCCTCTATGGACAGCACAGTCAAATACATGAACTCCTACAACATCCCAGGAGAGGTCCAGAACCGCATCAAGACCTGGTACGACTACACATGGAAGAGCCAAGGCATGCTGGGTAAGGAACAAACGTTTGGCTTAATGTTAATGCGAGTCTGACTTCAGTAGGTAAAAACCAGTGAGATCAAAAGTTCAGCAGTAGGAGAAGAATATTTAAAGGACACAATCAAATGTGAAAAGAAGAATATAAATAAAATAAATTATAAATTGACAAAAATGATTATAGTTCTTCTTGAACTTTGAACACATTCTTAGTAGTTAGTAGCAGTTGTAGGAACAGTATCAGTAGTAGTATTAGTAGTAGTAGTACCACACCTCGTAACCACACCATAGTAAAAGGGAAAGTACAGCTCAGGTCCACTCAGACTGTAATGTTGTCTCTGCAGATGAACAGGAGCTGCTGGTGCAGCTTCCTGCTAAAATGAGACAGGACATGGCTGTGGACGTCAACTATGCCATCGTCAGCAAAGTCGCCTTGTTTCAGGTCAGGAAGGCACAAAAACACATTGGGTTTTTACATGGTCACATCCTGAAGGAGCCGTGTCAACCACTGGCCCTCTGTCCCCATGTCCCAGAGTCTCTGTGTACCTCTGTCCCCATGTCCCAGAGTCTCTGTGTCCCTCTATCCCCATGTTCCAGAGTCTGTCCCTGAGTCTCTTTGTCCCTGAGTCTCTGTGTCCCTCTATCGTCATGTCCCAGAGTCTCTATGTCCCTGATTCTCTGTGTCCATGAGTCTTTGTGTCCCTCTGTCCCCGTGTCCCAGAGTCTCTATGTCCCTGAGCCTCTGTGCCCTGAGTCTCTGTGTCCCAGAGTCTCAGAGTCTATGTGTCTTTTTGTCTCAGGGCTGTGACAGACAGATGGTGTTTGACATGTTGACGAGGCTCAAGTCTGTGGTTTACCTGCCCGGAGACTTTGTCTGCAAGAAGGTGAACACACACCTGTTGGAAGCTGCGTGTGTCACATTTAACTTCAAAGTATTTGAATTGAACACAGCATGTTGTCACCTTAACAGACGTTTAGAGCATCATAACCACAACAACACTCATCATGCTAGCATTAGCATTGGCGATTAGCACTAGGTCTGCTAATACATTTTTTAATTTCCCTCTTGATTTGATTTGAGTTGATCTTTATTTTCCTCAAATACAAAGTACAATAATTACATGACATGAAATACATCATACAATTATGAAAAATACAAAAAGACAAATCAATAAAATCTTTCATCTTTGAGGAGGGACAGGAGGAAGCTATGCTTAAGTTATCATGTCCTGCCCCTTCATTACATTATCACATATAATTTACATATAATTTCAATTTACATATAGCTCCTATATCTGTGCATCTCTTCAGACAGACCTCTGGTTTACGTTAGTTACTTTAGGTTTAGTTTCTCTTTAAAGTGTGAAAAGAGCTGAGTAGGACTACTATGGTTTCTACTGCCTCTAGTCCAGGATTTAGTGAACATGTTTTATGGCATCTTTAATCTTTGTGTCCCTTTATCGTTGGTGTCTATGCAGACATGAAGACATTGTTAAGATGTATGTTGACCTGCCGTGTGTGTGTGTGTGTGTTTGTGTGTCAGGGGGAGATCGGAAGGGAGATGTACATCATTAAGCAGGGGGAGGTCCAGGTGGTGGGCGGTCCAGACCTGCAGACGGTGTTCGTCACCATCAGATCCGGCTCTGTGTTTGGAGAGATCAGGTCAGAGAAGCAGACGACTAAGAGGAACACAGGATACCCTGGTGAAACATCACAATAAAGGCTGCATTACCTCGCCCAGTTTAGGCAGACTGCCAAGCACCTCGTGGCAGGGCAGGGTTAGGCATCAGCATCAGTTGCTCTGTAAATCAAGCGGCACGCAAGGGTAGGTATGGGACATGGAATCTGAGTGGTCCATGTTTAAAACTTCTATTGTGGAAGTAGCTGTTAGGAGTGCAGAAGATGCCGAAACAGGGTGTGGGAGGCGTTCAGGGAAGCTATGTAGAAGGACTTTTCGTTGGCCTCAAGGAGGTTCTAGCAAACTGTTAGACTCTCAAAAGTAAAGCAACACTTTCCTCAAGCTCTGTTTAGCAAGGGAGACGAACTGCAGACCCGGACTGGGGATATTGTCGAACCCTGGAGATAGCACTTTGAGGATCTAAGGGTGTTGGCGTACAACATGTCCCTTGGGGCATCCTGTGGGGGCACTGCAGGAATATGGGGCACCAGGGCCCAAAATTTCAATGAGCCTTCCGGTCCTTGTATGACCAAAGTAAGTACTGTGTCCGTATTCTCGGCACAAAATCATGTACCCAGTAGGTGTTGGCCTACACCGGGGTTGTTCCTTGTCACCAATCCTGTTTGTGATTTTTATGGACAGGAATTTAAGGTGCAACCGGTGGAAGAGGAGTGTCTGGTTTGGGAACATCAGAATTGCATCCCTGCTTTTTGCAGATGATGTGGTTCTGTTGGCTCCTTCAGAATGTGACGTACTGCAGCACTGGTGTGGTGATTAGGGAACTGAGTCAGAAGGCAAATCTCTCGTTTTACCAGTCCATCTTCATTCCAACCTTCACTGATGGCCATGAGCTTTGGGTAGTGACTGAAAGAAAGAGGTTGCTGGCACAAGTAGCTGAAATGAATTTCCTCCATAAGGGGGCTGGGCTCAGCCTGAGATATAGGGTGAGGAGCTTGAACATCTGGAATGAGCTTTGAGTAGAGCCACTGCTCCTTTGCATTGAAAGGAGTCGGTTGAGGTGGTTCAGGCATCTGATCAGGATGCCATCAGTACGGCTACTGTTCGAGGTGTTCCAGGCACGTCCAACTAGGAAGTGGCCCCGGGGTAGACCTAGAAAACGCTGGAGGGATTATATAGCCCATCTAGTCTGGGAACGCCTCAGGTTCCTCTCAGAGGAGCTGGAACTCGTTGCTGGGGAAATAAACAATGTGGTTAATGAACAAAGCAAAACAAAACACAACACAACACAACAAAAAAACTAGATACTGTAGTTAGGTTGAGACAACTAAACTACGTAGTTAGGGTGAGATAACTAAACTACAAACTGTGGGGAAACATTTGGTGATGTCACTATATAAAATAGAGGAGGATCTTGTTTTTTCCTGATCTGTATTTCAGACAGACGGCATCATAACAAAGAAAAGGCATGAGTGGGAGCAGATCAATCAGCCGGCGGACACTGAATGTTACGTTTATCAGCGTCCATGTTTCTCTGACAGATCGTCCTCCTCTCTAAAATATTAGATAAAATATTTCCACTGAGAAAAAACGGAGACTCCTGTGATTTAATTGGACTTTAAAGTTGTCAACTGTCTATTTTTTCTGAACCTTTGTGACATCTGTCTTTTCATTGATTGGTCAGTTTGCTGGCAGGAGGCGGAGGGAATCGACGTACGGCCAATGTGAAGGCGCATGGATTCGCCAACCTCTTCATCCTGGATAAGAAGGACCTGGCAGAGATCTTGGTGCACTATCCAGAGTCTCAGAAACTACTCCGCAAGAAGGCCAAGTAAGACAGAGTCCTGTCCCCCTGGTTATGCCTGGTTTATGGGTCATAGAACCAGAACCAGGTGGTTTACTGGTAAATATGTTTGATTGAGGAGAAAGTGTTTGACTGGGTTAACTGGAGTTGTTTCTAAAGTTTATGAGCTCAGCTCTGCTCGAAGGAACTACCGGCATCGTCCATATACAACAGTGTTATTAGGGCCCGAGCACCGACAACGTCGGGCCAGTGAAGGCCCTATTGTTATTGTCATTTATTATTATTCAAGTAAATTGCCTTTTTGGGGCCATAGCATTAAAAAAACCTAAGCAAAATTGGTGTGTGCATGGGGCCTGGGGAAAAGTTTTATAATTTAGAGGATTCATATTCGGCCACAAAAAAAAGCCACCAAATGCCTTTTAGGCCACGCCCCTCACACCTTATCTCCATCCATCCATCCATCCATCGTCTACTGCTTTATCCTGTATTCAGGGTCGCGGGGGGGCTGGAGCCGATCCCAGCTGATATTGGGCAAAGGCGGGGTTCACCCTGGACAGGTCGCCAGTCTATCGCAGGGCTAACATGTAGAGACAAACAACCATTCATGCTCACATTCACACCTATGGGCAATTTAGAGTCATCAATCAACCTATCCCCATCCTGCATGTCTTTGGACTGTGGGAGGAAGCCGGAGAACCCGGAGTGAAACCCACGCTTACACGGGGAGAACATGCAAATTCCACACAGAAGGAACCCGAACCCGAGCCAGGAATCGAACCTGGAACCCTCTCGCTGTGAGGCGACAGTACTCCAATTTACATGAAATTTGCCACACGTGCAGCTGACTGAGTGTGCTCTACACAGTTGCAATTCGGAATACTAAGGTCCACCTACCGAATCTTTCTGCCATTTTTAATTTTGTGAAAAACATGTTTTTGCTAATTCCTCCGTTGATCTGATCATCTGATCTGATTAGCTGATTAGTTGTTGCAAAAGGTTGTCATAATATGGTTGTTGTCAGAAGATATTGTCCAATGAACATCAGAGGGACATGGCTCTGGAAAACAATACCCATAACTCCATAACCTTTGGGCCAATTATCACAAAACTTGACAGGAAATCACACTTTTTTGGCTTTTTTCAGTTTTTTGCTTGTTTTGTGATGTTTTTTGTGATTTTTTGTGAAATCAATACCGACCCAATTAGCCTGATCATTCTTGGACAGCTCCATCTTCCTACCCTCGTCTGATCTGTCACGTCTGTCCTGGACAAGATTAGACTGGTCTTAATCTTTGGTCTACTTCCTGCTGCAGACACTCCAGAATGGGGTCAGAGCATGGAGGGTTGTAGTGGATCAGTGGAGGGTTGTAGTGGATCAGTGGAGGGTTGGAGTGGATCAGTGGAGGGTTGGAGTGGATCAGGTCATGGTGCAGCAGACTGGATGGAGGTGCTGTATGTGCTGGTAGGATACAAACTGTTGCTTTTACTGTCTTCCTTCTTCATGTCACTGTCTTCCTCTAACTCGTCCTCGTGTTTCGGTCTTCCTCTCACTCGTCCTTGTGTCTCAGTCTTCCTCTAACTTGTCCTCATGTCTTCCCCTTATCCGTCCATGTGTCTCGGTCTTCCTCTAACTCGTCCTCATGTCTTCCTCTCACTCGTCCTCGTGTCTCAGTCTTCCTCTAACTCGTCCTCATGTCTTCCCCTTATCCGTCCATGTGTCTCGGTCTTCCTCTAACTCATCCTCGTGTCTCAGTCTTCCTCTAACTCGTCCTTGTGTCTTCCTCTAACTCGTCCTCATGTCTTCCTCTCACTCGTCCTCGTGTCTCAGTCTCCTCTAACTCGTCCTCATGTCTTCCTCTCACTCGTCCTTGTGTCTCAGTCTTCCTCTAACTCGTCCTCATGTCTTCCTCTCACTCGTCCTCGTGTCTCATTCTTCCTCTAACTCGTCCTCATGTCTTCCTCTCACTCGTCCTCGTGTCTCAGTCTTCCTCTAACTCGTCCTAATGTCTTCCTCTCACTCGTCCTCGTGTCTCAGTCTTCCTCTAACTCGTCCTCATGTCTTCCCCTTATCCGTCCATGTGTCTCGGTCTTCCTCTAACTCATCCTCGTGTCTCATTCTTCCTCTAACTCGTCCTCATGTCTTCCTCTCACTCGTCCTCGTGTCTCAGTCTTCCTCTAACTCGTCCTAATGTCTTCCTCTCACTCGTCCTTGTGTCTCAGTCTTCCTCTAACTCGTCCTCATGTCTTCCTCTCACTCGTCCTCGTGTCTCATTCTTCCTCTAACTCGTCCTAATGTCTTCCTCTCACTCGTCCTTGTGTCTCAGTCTTCCTCTAACTCGTCCTCATGTCTTCCTCTCACTCGTCCTCGTGTCTCATTCTTCCTCTAACTCGTCCTCATGTCTTCCTCTCACTCGTCCTCGTGTGTCGGTCTTCCTCTAACTCGTCCTCATGTCTTCCCCTTATCCGTCCATGTGTCTCGGTCGTCCTCTAACTCGTCCTCATGTCTTCCTCTCACTCGTCCTCGTGTCTCATTCTTCCTCTAACTCGTCCTAATGTCTTCCTCTCACTCGTCCTTGTGTCTCAGTCTTCCTCTAACTCGTCCTCATGTCTTCCTCTCACTCGTCCTCGTGTCTCATTCTTCCTCTAACTCGTCCTCATGTCTTCCTCTCACTCGTTCTCGTGTGTCGGTCTTCCTCTAACTCGTCCTCATGTCTTCCCCTTATCCGTCCATGTGTCTCGGTCTTCCTCTAACTCGTCCTCATGTCTTCCTCTCACTCGTCCTCGTGTCTCAGTCTTCCTCTAACTCGTCCTTGTGTCTTCCTCTAACTCGTCCTCATGTCTTCCTTTAACTCATCCTTGTGTCTTCCTCTAACTCGTCCTTGTGTCTCTCGTGTCTCTGTCCCCGTTCAGGACCATGTTGACGAAGGACAAGAAGCCTGATGAGAAGGCTGCAGGTAGAGAGACGATGCCGATTATCCCATCCAGACCCGACACACCTGAAATGTTCAAGGCGGCCCTGAAGGTGTCACAGGAGGCGGGACTTGAGGGGTCTTTCTCCAAACTGAGGAAATCCTACAAACCAGAGGTGAGACAGAGACCTTGTGTTGTCTCTGAGGGACGATGCTGGAGACGTTTCTCTGTTCAATATCATTGGCTCCTGAAATAAATATTCTTTAGATCGTCTCCAGTGTAAACGAGACCAGCGTTATTTAATGGTTATTATATAAGACTTATATGACTTCTGCAAACTAAACATTCACTTTTTTATTGAAAACCGTTTTGGTTCAAATGTTAAATATCTGCTGCAGGAAATGCGTATGTGTTTATTGGTATTTTATTTTGGAGGAGGAAGCAGATTCAGCCTCTCGCGTCCTGCTGTTTTCCCATCCCAGGCACCGCCCCCCATCTCTCTGGTCCCGCCCCCGTCTCCGATGCACCGCCGCTCTCCGCTTCCTCTCGCCGCGGCCCGGGATGAGGACGACGCCGTGTCGGAGACGGCTGACAGCTCCGTGGTCATCAGGATGACACCGCAACAGAGAGGGGAGGAGCTTCTGACCGTGGAGGTGACGCCTGCAGACGGACAGTCGGAGGCGGAGTGAGCTTCCCAGAATGCCTTTCAGCAACCTCCACAGGAAATGTGGGTTTCATACCCCAATGCATTCTGGTCTCTCTGCTCTGACTCAAACACCAGCTTGGACTATGAATCCTCGTCTTGTGCGGGAGCTTCTCTTTCCCTTCCAATCCGTCTCCATGGTTACATCTTACTGTCTCTGTCTCCGTCACAAAGAATGATCGCTGATGACGACGCTCAGCTGTCTGTCTGTCTGTCTGTCTGTCTGTCTGTCTGTCTCAGTAGAATGTCCTCTTCACTGATAGATGTGATGTAGTTTAGTAGACGGAGAACAAAAAGACTGACAAGAGAAAGAACAAGAAGAAGAAACAGGAAGCTGAGATTCAAACTGCTTCCTGTTTCACAATAAAACAGCCGCAAAGAATTAACTTCACTAACAGAAGGTTCATGTGAAAATCATCTGACCCCTCCACTCCAGCTTCGCTCACTTCCTGCCATGTGACCCTGAGGACGACCACTTGGCGGCAGCTTCGCTCACTTCCTGTCATGTGACCCTGAGGACGACCACTCGGTGGCAGCTTCTCTTACATCCTGTCATGTGACCCTGAGGAGGACCACTCATCGGCAGCTTCGCTCACTTCCTGTCATGTGACCCTGAGGACCAGCTTAACCCTCTGACTAGGAATGTGGAAATAAATCATATTTGACTGTTTGTTCTTTGTTAGAATTGCTTTTATTGGCTATTTCATGTAATTAGTAATTTTAAGAGACATTTAAGAGTTTTTATTCATTTCTGATTTTAATAACATTGGGTTTGTTAATTCATCAATTAATGAACCGAGTTGTTGTTGTAGATGATACAGATATGATATAGATATTGATAAGCAGGTGACTGAATGATGCCAGCCAATAAACACGTTTACAGTTGAAAGACGAGAAACTGTCCTCATTCACACGTCTGATGTCCAATAAGACAACTCTTTTAATTGCCATTGATTTATGACAATAGAAAACGTAAAGAAAGAATCAGAATACATAACGTTGGTAATAACAATAATAATAATAATAATAATAATAATAATAATAATAATAATAACAATAAAAATAATAATTAAAACTGCATAGCAGTGTCATGACGGGCCCTCGCTCATATGCGCTCGTGGACTGCCTGCGGTCACAGGGCAGTGTCGTGGACGCTACCCTTGGTGCGGCCGCCTCTCGTGGCTCAAGTCGAGACACAAGCGATGGACACCGAAAGGCATCCATCTCTCACGTGCGGTCGTGGAGTGCCTGCATTCACACGGCAGCGTGGCAGCCGCCTACCTGTGCAGCGGCCAGCCCCTCGTAGCGCAACTTTAGACACAAGCGATTTACATTCAAAGCCATCTGTCTGTCACGTGCAGTCGTGTCGTGGCTGCATTCACAAGTGAAACTACATTCCAGTAACAGAGAACACACACGTGAGATGCATGTGGAGATGTGTGCCATCTCTCCTCCTCCCTTTGTGTCCAGGCTGAAACGAGAGGAATTTAAAAAATTGAATTAAAAGTGGCATGACTGTTGATCTGGTGTAAAGCAGACTGCAACTGCATGTGAGATTCACAGATTCTCCATGTGTCACTGATAGATCTCTGACTCCCCCTGGTGGTCGCTGTGCCCCTGTGTCTGTCCCCCCTATGTGTCCTGAGTGAGTATTGAGTGAAAACCTGGCTAAATTAGACACTTGGCTAAAAACATTTTTTTACCCACTTTATGATGACTTTAGGCGGTGGGTCCAAGAGGCTTTGTTGTACATCTCTACTTGGGCTGGGTTAGGGTTATATTCTAGGAAAAAATATTTCATGCGTGTACGCCCTACCTAGAGGGGGGGCTGTTGCTCAGAAAAAGGGCCTAAAATCAGTCACATTTCATGTCGCCATTAGGTGACGCTCTACCTGTGAGTTAAAATTGCAGTGCAGTTGTGTTCAGGACGTGACTCTTAACAAGCATGAATATTTTGGAGCAGATCGGAGAAGAAACTGTGAAGTTATAACAGCTTTAATGCCTATGGCGAAGGTTGAAAATAGTAGCGCAGTCATGGCGTCGCCGTGGCCACGCCCCTAGACTTTTGGAGCATCTTTGAGTAATTTTTTGTCCTTAAGGCCTTTCCAACTACATATCCAATTTTGGTATCGTTCGGATTAACGGTATAGCCAGTTTTTGATTTTGTACGACCCCTCTGAATGGCCAAAAACAGCCAAAAACGGCCAAAAATGGCACTTTTTGGAAATTTGTGGCAGCGCCAAACATTACCCAATTTTGATGAAACTTGACATGTATGTTCTTTGAAGCTATGACAACATAGGTTTCGGGTTTCGTAATTTTTGGGGCAAAGGTTATAGAGTTATACTAATTGCCTTTTGGTAGCCCAACCCTCTGATGTTCATTGGCCAAAATCTTCTGATTAAATGCATATTTTCAAAAGTTTTTCACCCCAGCTAGGTCTAACGAGTATGCGTACCAAATTCCATCCAAATCGGATCAACGGTGTCCGAGAAATGCGCAATGTCTGGATTTTCAAAAAATCCAAGATGGCGGAAATTTTCGGTAGGCGGACTTTGGTACTCCAAGAGGATTTTTTGGAAAGAACACTTGTCCGCACATGTGTGTAAAATCTCATGTCAATCGGAGTTACAGTACAGTGCAGCGGGGCTGGCGAATCTCCACACTAGGTGGCGCTAGCGAGCAACTTTTTCATGGCCGAATGCGAAAACGCCAAATTCTCAAATTTTTCACCAGGCTGCATGGACACACTAAATTTGGTTCGTTTTTTTTAATGCTGATGCCCCCAAAAGGCACGTCGAACCCTCGTAAGAATAATAAACATTGCAATAACAAAAGGGCTTCGCAGCCCGACGTTGTTGGCGCTCGGGCCCTAATAATACATTGAGCCATCGTCATGATGACACGTGTTCCGACAGGTCCGTGATGGTTCTGGTCTTCACACAAGGGTGCAGTACCGTCTTTGACCACATACATTGACTGGCGTTCATCTGCAGTGTTAACTCAGGGGGGCGCTTTTTTACTGTTTTTCGAAACTCAGTTAAAATGTGGAAGTTTTCTGTTAAATCTGTGAAAATAACGATGAACTAAACCGGAGTGTTGGTGTGTGTTTACGCATCATCATGGTGACAGAAACGTGTTTACGTCATGTTTACCATGGTCTCATTTAACCAGGGTATCGTTCCAGTCCCAGGCATTTATTGTGAAACTAAACCATCAGATCCTGATACCCTACTACCCTACTACCCTGGTCCCCTGGTCCCCTGATCCCCCTCTCTCCAGTCTCAGAGACCAGGAGAAGACTGTTCTGGGCATCGCTCCTTAGTTTCCTGTTTCCACTACCGCCCGCTCAGTAACCGATCACTACTAATATGCGCGTTTCCAATCATGCGTGCGCATGCATTTGCCTCGCATAACCAGGCATTCTGGGATAAAAACGTCAGAAATGCTGGTGATAACTTCCCTTTGCGACATGTCACATGGCTTTAAAAACAGCCCTGTGATAGACTGGTTACCTGGATGTATGTTGTCAAGTAAGTGAAGACCTAAAAGGGTTAAAAGTTTCCAGACATAAACTGAACATTTAGTAACATTCATGACAACGGGTCAATGTTTCACGCTTTATTTAAATCCGGGTATTTTTAATGTTCTCCGAAGCCACACAATCGACCCGCCCTCGTCTTTATAGTCACTGGATTTTCCGTCGCTCATGCGCGCTGAAACCACTGAATTGCCACATGTCCGACAGTCAGTGAATGCAGCGCCGACAGCGGTAGCTGACTCTCAGCGGTGGAGCGACACGCGGAGCCTCCGACGGGGAAAACGCTCATTAGCGGCGGGTTACAAGCGAGCTTTACCCCGGAACCCACGGCGGACCGGCTGGACCTGGACCTGAGTGAACCTGGACCCGATTCACTGCGAGAAAGCCCCGAGCAGGGTTCAGTAGGAGCCCGCAGGAGGAGCCGGAGGAGGAGCGGAAGGTTCCCGCAGGAGGAGCCGGAGAGGAGGCGCTGCTTCGGACCGGAGGTGAGGGAAAGTCCGGCGTCCAAAACTTTATATTCCCCCGCAAAGTCCGGCTGTGGGGCCGGGACAACTTCCGTTTGTCCCCGGTTCGTCTGTTGTCTGTCAGCTGTCCCCGGTTTGTCTGTTGCGCGTCTGTTGTCTGTCAGCTGTCCCCGGTTCGTCTGTTGTCCCGGGATTGTCCTCTAAACGGACCGACGGTGCACATTTGTCTCTTTCATCCAGCAGTTTCCATCCGTCAAAGAGCTTTTATGTCCAACAAAGAGCCGCGGCCTCACCTGGGCGGCACGCGCACAGACACGCGCACACTCACTGCACGCACACGCACTCATACACACGCGAGGTGACGTTTCTTCTGTTTGAACGTGTTTATTGATGATGTCACTAATCAATGAATAATCGATCAGTTATTGCAGCTCTACTGCAGAAATCAAACATTACCAATTATTTCTTCAAAACAAAAAATATCAATTAATTATAAAACAAGAGGAGGAAAAGTAGTAAATTCTCACATTTGACAGCAAAACTAATATTCTGATAATATGGATTATAAAGAATAAACAATAAAGCAAAGTACTGTAGTCAAGAACATAAATAAATGAAAAAAGACACTATACATAGGTATTCAGCCATACAATAATATATATATATATATATATATATATATATATATATATATATATATATATATATATAGTGTGTCCGTGGGGGGGTCCCGGACCTCAAATAAATCCACGTTTGGGAGCTTTAATTAGTGTGCGGACCTTTATTATTTCTTCGGGGTCCCGGACCTGTTCATGAGGCCAGTTGTAGACTGGAAGAAACCAGACCTCAACCTCTCACCGGAGGGGAGTGTTTAAAAAAAGTTTGTGTCCGGTGTGGGAGGGGTCGTCCATAATGTCCCGCTCGCCTCATTGTCCTGGAGGGACGGCAGGTCCTGGAGGCAAGAGGGTCCTCAAGGGACTGCAGGGCCTGGAGGGACACAGGTGCTGGAGGGATTGCAGGTCCTTGAGGCGAACAGATCCTGGAAGGAAACAGGTCCTGGAGGTGAACAGATCCTCTAGGGATGGCAGGTCCGGAGGTGTGCAGGTTTTGGTGACGTCCTGTCTCTTTGGAGACTTGGAAGTTTTTGGGCGTTGCTAGCCCACGGTTTGTTGGGATGCCTGGACCTTATCCACAAACTTGGTGACTTCCGCCAGGACTTCACTGGGAAGGCCTGATGTTAGTTTCTTAGCGCTAACGTAGGGGCTAGTAGATCCTCCAGCAAACGTAGGGGCTAGCAGATCCTCCAGCTAACGTCGGGGCTAGCAGATCCTCCAGCTAACGTCAGGGCTAGCAGATCCTCCAGCTAACATCTAGGCTAAGTGCTAGGCTTACAACATTCAAGATGGTTTTGAGTGCAAACTCATCACCCAAGCAACTTTCATAGACCTTACCGCTGCCGAGGACACTGTCCAGCACCGCACCATGATCAGTAAACTTTTTGCCATGACTGGTGACCTCGACCTGTGCCAAGTCATCAAAAGCCTCTTCAACAACAGGCGCTTCTTCGTTCAACTAAACGCATAGGCGTAATTTATGGGGGGGGGACACCCAATAATCCAAACCAGCCACCACAACCCACCCAATATGATATCATAATTATTGATAAAGGGTGCAGTCGAATAGTCAAAAAATAAGGTCCTAACTCCTATTGCTAACTCCCATTCCTTGACCTCTGGGCAAAACGTCACGGGGTTAAGGAAAGGTGATAGGAGAACTCAAAAGGATTTAGGAAATGTCAACCGCGGTGCTCAGAGAATCCGACCAGACTTTCACTAAGCTATGTCATTATAACACTGCTGATGGTTGACAGCTGATGATCCGGTGATTGACGTGCATCTGCGCTGGAGAAACTACATAATGGACTACAAAAAGCACATGGTCCACTTCTCCCCATGTTGTTGGTTTTATAAACAGCTGGTTCACTGACCGGCTTCAGGTCCAGCAACTCTTCCTTCCTGTTTGACCGTTTGCTGTATTTACATTTCATTTGTGGTTTTAGTTCCGTTTTTGTCAAATTTGTAACATGATTGAAATAAATAAAAAATACCATTCAATTATGATCACTGTCCACACACATTTATCATCACTATTCCAATGACTATATGTCTGCATGAAAGTAATTGTTAAATATGCAAATGCACATATAGTTTGTTTTCATGAACGGCCGAGGTGTGCGACACTTTAAATGTTTCTCTCGCAAAGAATTGTGGGTCACCGTAATCTCCTTTCCTTTCATATAGGAAGGTCCGTTGCATCCTATGCTAAAGGAGATCTGAAAGGTAGCATTGGAGCTCCTTTCCTTTGCATTTAGAGAATCGAATGGCTCTTATCATGGCGGCCACTTGTTTACTTCCGGGTCACTTCTTCAGTTAGGAACCTTCCTAAGCAAAGAAGACTATTCGACTGCAGCCAATGAATGTTAAGTATTATAATCACAACAATGTGGTAGATTTTCTCAATTTACCAGTAAAAAATAGTGACGTTTGTCTGTGCCCCTCCTGCTCTGACATTTGGTTTCGCCCACCACGCTCGGACCTGCGCTTCCCTCCCGTCTCTCCCCGTATGTGTACGAAGCATCAGCGGTGGTATGAGGAAAGCACACACAAAAAAGAAAGCCCAACCAACAATTTTAAGTTGTTGGTTGGGCAAAATAATAAAATCTTCCCAACAGGAGTTGCGTGGTTGAGTGCCACCACTCACAAGTCAAATAATGTTAAGTGAACAGAAGTTAGTCCTACTTTCTGCCGTGCTGTGTTTTAGCTAGTTAGCAAGATTCGCTATTCAGTTCTGTGCGGTCACTTGATCAGCCAAAGAACGTCTATATACAGGAAGATGTTCCGTGACCCTGTATGATCACTACTATCGGCGGTATCAGCTGTAAATCCTAATAAATAATGTATAAACAGCTATTTATGCATTTAACACAAGCTGAGAGCAGTACATATCCTTGAAATGAAGGAGAACCCGTGTTTGGTGCAGGAAACATGACAAAACATGTCTGTAGCTCATGTTAATGTCTGGGCTGTGCAGTGCCTCTGCCGCACTTAACACACACACACACACACGCACACACACAGTTTCCATGACACACATACCAGGCGAGTGCATTTTCCACATAATACAAATAATATTTTTTTTTTATCATAGTTAGAGCCTTGATTATTTCCCCCCTGATCCCTTAGCCCTTAAAGAACCGCTGTATAACATTTAGAAATAATTTCATAATTTTCTGTGTGTTTCCGTTAATATGTGTGAAATAAATGTTCTGTTTTTTATTTTCCTTTCTGTATCTGGTCATATGACTTTTTCTATGTTCATATGACACCACCATAGCATGAATATTCTGAAAGCCCAGGTTGTTCTGAAAAAAGGATGTTTAAGAATATGCCATAGTTTATATATATATATATATATATATATATATATATATATATATATACACTCAACAAAAATATAAACGCAACACTTTTGTTTTTGCTCCCATTTTTCATGAGATGGACTTAAAGATCTAAAATTCATTCCAGATACACAATATTGCCATTTCTCTCAAACATTGTTCACAAATCTGTCTAAATGTGTGATAGTGAGCACTTCTGCTTTGCTGAGATAATCCATCCCACCTCACAGGTGTGCCACATCAAGATGCTGATCTGACATCATGATTAGTGCACAGGTGTACCTTATACTGCCCACAATAAAAGGCCACTCTGAAATGTGCAGTTTTGTCTCACAGCAAAATGCCACAGATGCCACAAGCATTGAGGGAGCGTGCAATTGGCATGCTGACAGCAGGAATGTCAACCAGATCTGTTGCTCGTGCATTGAATGTTCATTTCTCCACTATAAGCCGTCTCCAAAGGCGTTTCAGAGAATATGGCAGTACATCCAACCGGCCTCACAACCGCAGACCACGTGTAACCACACCAGCCCAGGACCTCCACATCCAGCAGGTTCACCTCCAAGATCGTCTGAGACCAGCCACTCAGACAGCTGCTGAAACAATTGGTTTGCATAACCAAACAATTTCTGCACAAACTGTCAGAAACCGTCTCAGGGAAGCTCAACTGCATGCTCCTCGTCCTCATCGGGGTCTTGACCTGACTCCAGCTCGTCGCCGTAACAGACTTGAGTGGGCAAATGCTCACATTCGATGGCGTCTGGCACGTTGGAGAGGTGTTTTCTTCACGGATGAATCTCGGTTTACATTGTTCAGGGCAGATGGCAGACAGCGTGTGTGGCGTCGTGTGGGTGAGCGCTTTGCTGATGTCAATGTTGTGGATCGAGTGGCCCATGGTGGTGGTGGGGTTATGGTATGGGCAGGCATCTGTTATGGACGAAGAACACAGGTGCATTTTATTGATGGCATTTTGAATGCACAGAGATACCGTGATGAGATCCTGAGGCCCATTGTTGTGCCATACATCCATGAACATCACCTCATGTTTCAGCAAGATAATGCACGGCCCCATGTTGCAAGGATCTGTACACAATTCTTGGAAGCTGAAAATGTCCCAGTTCTTGCATGGCCAGCATACTCACCGGACATGTCACCCATTGAGCATGTTTGGGATGTGCTTGACCGGCGTATACGACAGCATGTACCAGTTCCCACTAATATCCAGCAACTTCGCACAGCCATTGAAGAGGAGTGGACCAACATTCCACAGGCCACAATTGACAATCTGATAAACTCTATGCACAGAAGATGTGTTGCACTGCATGAGGCAAATGGTGGTCACACCAGATACTGACTGGTTCTGAGTCCCCAGACCCCCAATAAAGCAAAAAAACTAATCATGATGTCAGATCAGCATCTTGATGTGGCACACCTGTGAGGTGGGATGGATTATCTCAGCAAAGCAGAAGTGCTCACTATCACACATTTAGCTTCAAGTCCATCTCATGAAAAATGGGAGCAAAAACAAAAGTGTTGCGTTTATATTTTTGTTGAGTGTTTATATATATATATATATATATATATATATATATATAGAGACATGAGAGCATGAGAAAATCATGCTGGAATTCATGCGGGGCATGTCCTCAAGAGGTGGAAATCTCAACCCCCCCCAATGTTCAACTCAAAGTTACACCCTTGACTAAACAACAAGAAGAGATAATGGAAAGCCCAAAAGAACGGCCTACCACAAGGCAGCATACTGGCCCCCCTCCTCTTCAACATCTATACCGACGACCAAGCACTTCCCCCACAATGCCGCTGCTTCATCTTTGCTGATGACCTCTGCATCACCACCCAACAGGAGAACTTCCAGAAGATCCAGTCTGTCCTAGAAAGCACCCTCCAAGAGATGACAACCTACTACAATAACAACCACCTGAAACCCAACCCATCAAAAACCCAACTATGCAGCTTCCACCTTAAAAATGGAGACGCAGGAACAGAACTGAGAGTCTCATGGGATGGCAACAAACTCTCCAACAACCCCCACCCCGTCTACCTTGGAGTCACTTTCGACAGGACACTCTCTTTCAAAACCCACCTTCGGAACACCAAAGCCAAGGTCAACACTCGCAACATCCTGCTCAAACTGGTAAACCCAAAGTGGGGTACCGATCCATCAACCATCCGTGCAACTACGTGCTCAAGCTGGAGCCGCACCCACAACAGCAAACCGTTTGACATAGCCCTCAACGGCACCTGCTGCATCATCACAGGATGCCTAAAGACAATGCCAGTCCCATGCCTCTAGCCCTAGCTGGCATTGCCCCCCCCTACTTCAGACAATCCATCCTCGCCCAAGCCAAGCAGAGAGCACAGAGATCGATACCAGACACCCCCTGCACAGACACACAGCACCTTCAGCCCGAATGAAATCCAGAGCCAGTTTCCTGCAGACAGTCCCATCTCTCCAGACGGCCAAAGAAATAGCAAGGACCAACATCTGTAAAGATGAATGGAACCAGCTCAACACATGACTGGATGGAGAGAGGAATCACTCCAACTGAATGCCTCGCCAGCGGGCACGACGTCCCATGGCCAACCTGGAAGACCTTCAACAGATTACAAGTGGAGCAGGGGAGGTGCAAAGCACTCATGAAAGCATGGGATTACCAGACAGAAGACACATGCAGTTGTGGAGCAGTGCAGACAATGTCCCACCTACTGGAGTGTGACGACCCCCCAAGTGCAGCCCCTGGGACCTGGCTGAACCGACCACATCAGCTGTGACATGCGCCAGACACTGGCAGAACGATATCTGAGATTTCAACGGACTCGAAAAGAAGAAGCTAGGCTAACTTCTCAACCAGCAGGTCCATCAGCTGGGATAGGCAGCTGCATTGTTTTTCTGATAAATGGTTGTTTTAACTCATAGAACTATGACAGTGAACTAAACGCTAACCGGGAGCATGTGATGTGTTCACTGTATCTGATTAAAGTGGATCTCCTCTGCCTCTGGAACAAACACAGTAAGCAGCCTGTTTAAATGGGTTTGGCTGCGTGCCGAGTTCAAGGTCTGAGACGAAGCTGCTGAAAACTAACGTTAGTGCTAATATGTCTGCAGGTGATGCTGTTTGTTAATGATTTAAACCACTTAGTGTTTCCAGTGTTGGAGTTTGAAATAATGATGAAGCAGCAGGACCAGGTTTAGTTTCTCGTGTGGAAACACGATGAACTGCTTCATGGTAGGAAAACCTGCAGAATGAGAGCGTGAAAGATCCAAAGGAGACGTCGTCTATCTGAATGAAAATAATTCATAAAACGGCCATTACATTTACATTATATTTACTTATTTGCTGAAACATGGCGTGTGATTCAGCCTCACATTCAGACGATGTTAGAGTCCTGGACGTGGGACCCAAAGTATGCAGAGGGACACGTTACACTCTCTTTACATCGTTACGTTGAATCCCCAAGTTTTTACCGGGTCCAAAGTCAGTCATCTGTCAACTCGGCATATCTACAATTTACAGGTTCACTTCCAGTTGTGAATCAGTTGATTTTAGTCTAACAGCTGATCCTTGTAATGAGATTCCTGATCAATAACAGCTGATCCTTGTAACGAGGTTCCTGATCAATAACAGCCATCCTTGTAAGGAGGCTCTTTGATCAATAATAGCTGATCCCTGTAATGAGGTTCCTGATCAAGAACATCTGATCCTTGTAATGAGGTTCCTGATCAATAACAGCTGATCCCTGTAAGGAGGCTCTTCGATCAATAACAGCTGATCCCTATAACGAGGTTCCTGGTCAATTACAGCTGATCCCTCTAATAATAATATAATAATAATAATAAGACTTTATTAAGGACACAATCAGAGGTCCATAGGGACTAGAAATACATAAAAATACATAAAAGACAGACAATAAAAACATGGCAACAGTTAATGTAAAACAAACATCGATCACAAACATAGCCATCAATATCAACCAGATACGGTCCCAGAGGGACAGACATCAGCCCTCACATACAGACTGGAGCGCCAGTGGCTCCACAGTCTTGAGGAGAACCTTAATGAGCTCTTCTCACCATCACACAGAAACAAAATGATATCATTTCTAGAGGCTAATAGCCTGCACATAAATTTATACATAAGATTGCGTATTACAGCAGAGCAGTTTGGCACTCCAACATTAACAAACATCTCACTGGCACTGCACCATCGGGGTAGCTTTAAAAGTATCCTCATGCCATCGTTGTAGGCCACATTTAGTCTCTGCATGTTTTTTTTTTTACTGTAAACGCTCCACAAGTGTGCAGTATACAGGGGAGTACAGTATGCTCTAAATAACGCTACCTTGACATTACTAGTGCACATACTGAACTTCCGTGCAAGCATGTTGGCCTGCAAGTAAAGACTCCGACACTGTCTATGTCTCTATCATCAGACATATCGTTTACAATATGATGACCAAGATATTTCACTTCATTACATTCTTTAAGAACAGAACAAGATAAAAAGAATTCAGGGAAAACTAATTTCCTATCACCTTTACCTCTGACAATCATAATGTTGCTCTTAGTTGCATTGTATTTGATGTCAAAGTCGAGGCCGTATTGTGAACATATTTTCAATAACTGTTGTAAGCCAGCACTATATGGGCAAAAAATTACTAAATCGTCAGCATACATAAGATGATTAATTAACATAGAGCCAACCATACACCCTGTATTACATACATTCAGTTGCTGTGACAAGTCATCCATATATACATTGAAAAGGAACGGGGACAGTATACCACCCTGTCTCACCCCATTACTGACTCGGAAAGGTTCTGACACCGAATTTCCCCATTTTATCTGAAAAGTCTGTTGAGCATACCAGTAGACAAGAATTCTTAAAATCCATGTTGGGACCCCTCTAACACGCAATTTATTAAACAATTTCTCATGATTGATGCGGTCAAAGGCCTTGGAGGCATCTATAAAACACATAAATATTGTTGAGTTCTGTCTATTATATTTGTCTAAAATTTCTTTCAAGGCAAAAATGCACATGTCGGTACCAACTTTCTGTTTAAAACCAAACTGGTTGTCACTTGTGATTATGTACTCTTCCAGCCTATTGAGGAGGATTTTCTCCACAATTTTTGATAATATGCTAGCCAATGCAATTGGCCTGTAGTTCTCCAAACTGTTTATTTTGCCTGCTTTGTTTTTAACTACAGGCACTAATAAATCAGACAGCATAGAGTCAGGCAGGATTCCATGACTGAATAGACCTGTCAGGCAGATAGCAAGTAAAATACAAATTTTTTTGCTTGCATATTTTAGATGTTCAGCAGTTATCTTATCAGCTCCACATGATTTATTATCATCTAGTCCTAAAATCGCAGAGTGTACCTCTTCTAAATTAATAGCTATGTTCACATCTGTATCAGCAGTGCCCACTTCAAATTGATTAATTCTCACACAATTAAACAATTCAAAGTAATGTTGTCTCCACATCTGGGATATTTTGTCAGTATCACTGATCCCTTCAATGTTCGAAGGTAAAGTCATTTTGCAATTATTTATACATTTGACTTCCTTCCAAAAATCATGAACAATATTGTTTTGCAACTTCTTAGCCAGTGAATCAGATCGCATAGACTTCTCATGTCTTTCACTCGTGCAGAAGAGAGGCCGATAGCATCAAGGGTCTGGCTCAGCTCTTTTGTAACCGTGCGACTAGAACTAGACACCATCAAACTCTCACACTGATCCGGTTCATACCAGTAGGTGGAGCTGTAGGACCAAATCCCCCATGATGCGGCTCCTACTCAAGACATTAATGTCAGCTCAATATCGTGCATACTACAATATAATACATACTATAGTTGTGGAATTGCCTGCCAGATAACCTGAGGGCTCCACAAACCACCGATTCCTTTAAAAAGCATTATAGTAAACTTTTTGTGCTGTTCTTAAAGCTGTTTTTATTCAGCTTTAGTTTCAGTATATCAGTCTCAGCTGTCCGACATCAGTGAAATCATTATTTATATTCAAATTTAATTACATTTTGAAGTTAAATGCATCAGTTTGATTCACTTTGTATTTAATTAAGAGTCTAGATCTATAAACTGTTAAGAGCTCTAGTAAACTTTATTCATAACTCAATAGTTCAGTTTAGCAACGATAATACATGACAAAAACATACAATATATAAGAACATGTAAAATAAAATAAGTATAAAATAAATGGTGATGTTGTTAATAATAATGTTGGAAATAATAAAAATACAGATTCTTAAATAATCGATCATACAACCAAAAGCTCATGAAAAAGATCTCTGAGGACCCACACAAAGAATCTCTCTTCTTGTTAAGTTGTTTTGGCTCATCCAGTGTTTAATATCAGCATGGCATCGGCTGAGATCATTCACTGGGCTGATGTTGTCAGCAGAAACATGTAACTGTGTATCATCGTAGGAATGATATGAAATCTTATATTGCTGAATGATGGACCCGAGTGGGAGAATATACAAATGAAACAGCAGTAGGCTGAGAACCTTGACCCTTTAAGGACTCCATATGAAAATGTCCTCTAATTCAAAGTTGCTAATGGAAACAGAGAAAGTTCTACCAGTAAGATCAGGAACGGTGCCTCGAAGGCCTAAACCATGACTCGATGGTGTCTAAGGCTGCTCTTAGGTCAAGAAGAGCCAGAATAGAACTGTTGTGGTTGTCTGAGCTAATTTTAAGATCATTAACTTTTGACAGGGCAGTTTTAGTGGCAGATATGTATGTAATTGTTGGTGTGAAAACTTTTCTTGATTTCCCTGGAATAGAAGGATTTTGATTACCGTAGATGACCAAATAATCGCCCGCGTGCAAATACGCGCCTGTGCTCTAATAGCCGCCGGGGTCCGACCTCATTTGGCATAATAAACGCCGGTTCAATTAAACGCCCGGGCGATTAAGTGTTTACCATAGTCTTGCACAGACAACAAAAGTTTTTTAACAGCACTTCACCGGCTCTCACCTCTTCTGTCAGTCAGCCCCTCCTCTCGCTCTCTCTCTCGCATGCAGGCGCGCGCACACACACACACAGACACACAAACACAGGCGCGCTAGACTGAGGGATATAGGGATATAGATAAATGCGCTAATGTACAGTGTTGATATTACCGCGATCGACCCCCCCTTCCGTTATCATTCATAACACTGCTCTGATCAGCTCCCTGTGTCGCGGTAACACAGACAAACTGTCTTTGTATTTATTGTCTGATGTCAATAAAGATGCGTCGGGGGGAAAAAGTAGTTTTGTTCCAGTGGTGCTATGGTGCTATGGTGAGCTCCTTGTTCTTTGCATGATGGTCTGGTGCTGCTCATTGCAAAAATAAATTGTAGCCTGTTGCAAATACGCGCCTGGTTCTTATAAACGCCTGGGCTCCAAGTCGATTTAGCATATTAAACGCCCGGGCTACTAAATGGTCATCTACGGTATTCTTTTTCAGCAATGGTGTTTTAATGTGTTTACCATGTCCAGAGAATTGGGAGGCATTGACGACTTCAAGTACATCGTCTAGCAGCTTTGTGGGTTATTGGTCAAGACTACAATGGAGAACTTAAGAGCTGCTCTTATTCACTACATTGAATAAGAGCAGAAGAAGAGGGCTCAAACCCACCAGCAGTGGAAACCACAATATAATTTCTAATGTTGGAACTGTTGTATTTGAAGTATTAGGCAAATTGATTACATTTCTCTGAGTAGTGGAGCTCTGCAGGGTTTGGTCTGAGAGGATTAACCAGTTTGCCAATTGTACAAAATTCAGATTTTCAGCAATAATTTAAGAAAAGTTATTTTATCATCAGGACTCATTTAGGTGCACCAGCACATAATTTAGGTGCAGTGAAACCCGGCACCCCAATAATACACCTATATACCTTTTTCTTTATAGTTCCCATACACATAATTTACACGTAATTTATTAATACATTATGTAAATGTTTTTTCTTAATATAAATTTCAACACATCAAATAACCAATTATTTAAAACTAAACTTAAAATGTTCTATGGTGATATTTTACGCAGTGTTAAATGTTCGGTTTGTGGCTGCCTGGGGAGGGCTGCTGGGCCCGCCACACACCTATCACTGTTGTGTCGATGTACAGATCTGAGGGCTAAATATTGAAAAGGAGAGTCAGAATCAAATAAGACACATTTACACGTTAAAATATTTGAAAAGATGGCAGCAACCCTTCTTGTTGGACCTGTTACATTGTGAAAATAAAAAGTGAGATGGTGAGATTCTATCAGTTCGAGCTTCTAGGTTCATCAAGCCGAGTGTCAGTAAGGAGAATACAGTCAAGTCTATGAGATCGTATTATATCATTGACAATGAAAGTGTTATTAGTAAGGATCTCTGAAGGAGTGCGTCCTCAGGGAAGAACGAGTAGAGTGCATTGTGGAAGGATTAGGACTAGGAGGACTAGAGTCTTGTTGAGATGATGCTCAAGTGTCAGAATTGGAGAGACTGGAGCTAGAGATATGCACCTTTTGGATGATGTAGTCTTAGCTTTGCGAACACAACCTCCACGCCGGGTGATGTTGGAGACTGCTGGCCACGTGAGCCTCCAAAGAAGCTACCAGAGCCTTTGATCATTTTAGTCATCGGTGGGTTTTTTCCCTTTTGGTGGAGCTACTTGAGGCTTACAGTTTCCCTCTGCTCCCGGTCTTTGTTCTAAGATAGGCTAATGTAGTTTGTCCCAAATATGTCAGAGTCAAAGTGTTGTAAATGGGAAGATGAGGAGGAGACCTCCCTCCTCATTTCCTTCACTGTCAGCTTTTTTGTGCCACTTTTTTTAACATGACTGATGTCATGTTACATCTGTGTGTGTGTGTGTGTGTGTGTGTGTGTGTGTGTGTGTGTGTGTGTGTGTGTCCATCCATCCAGCTGCTCACTATAATTTCCTCCTAAAATAGCTCACATGGAAAGCTGAAATGGGTGTGCGTGCAATGCATTTTGGGAATCTGTAAACCACTAAACCAAACGGCTCATCTCTCTCTCCTTCATCTCTTTGAACAGTCGACAGTCTGAGTGCAGCTTTTCTACATTTGGAAGGGTTTTTATTGTTGGAGTTATTACTTCACTGATTCTTGGTGTGGACAGGAAGCAGAATGGAGCTCTGCTGGTCCAGAAGGCATCTTTGTTTTCTACTGACCAATCTTCACCTGAATACAGCTGCTTTCTCCAACATGGCTCAGAGATGCAACTACAACATAACTGAAGCAACATATTAAGGACTTAATGTTACAGTCTGCCGTCATTATACAGGATATGTCACTACTCATTCTAGACAACAGGTCATCAAATACTTTTAAATGAAATCTGTTAGTTTCATCTTCAGGGAAATTAATTGTCCATTTTTACCTGTTCGCGAGCACTAAAACGACGCTAATTAGGTTTTTTTTTCATGGTGGACACATGAATTAAACACCTGTGTGGCACTGTAACGTCCAGATCTGGTGACATAGAATTAAATACTGACAGACGACTGATGGTGGGGGGTGGGGATGTGGATGGGACACATGACTTTGACTAACGCTAACATTGGTATTGTTGCCTAACTCTAAAATTGGTTTTGTTGCCTAAAGCTAACGTTGGTTTTGTTGCCTAACACTAACGTTGGTTTTGTTGCCTAACACTAACATTGGTTTTGTTGCTTAAAGCTAACGTTGGTTTCGTTGCCTAAAGCTAACGTTGGTTTTGTTGCCTCATACATTGAGGCAACAAAACCTCAATGTATGAGGCTGTTTTTTCCGTCAATTTCTGGGATGGAGAGAGTTTAGAGTGGGGGGTTCCGGGCCGTTGTTGATGAGGCCAGTTGCAGACGGAGGAAACTGTTATAGTGGCGTGAGTGCATTCCTCCTGAAGTCTACAACCATCTCCATTGGCTTTAGAGCATTGAGCTCGAAGTTGTTTTGGCAGCACCAAGTCACCAAGTTGTCAATCTCCCTCCTGTAGGCAGTCTCATCTCTCCACCAGAGATCAGCCCAAGGAGGGTGGTGTCATCCGAATACTTCAGGAGCTTGACGGACTGGTGACTAGAGGTGCAGCTGTTTGTATGCATAAATGTTTAATCATGTAAACGATGCATCAATTTCAACGAACAGTATATGTTGTGCAGCCCTAACTAGACTGAGACTGAGCCCTTTATTTAAATTTACATGGTTCAAAGGATCACTGATGTCCATGCGGCCCATAGGGTCCACGTGGTCCACAGGGTGCATCAACATTTAGAGTCCTAAATTTTGGGTTGGCTTGAGGGGTGTTCAGATGTAGATTTCAAACAAAAGCAAATATTTTAGTTTTGTAAGTTGTTTGGTTTGTCAAGCAATGCATTTTTGTACTTCAGTATCCATTTTGGATGTTTGTACTTTATAATCAGAATATTTGTCAGGCTGACTCGATCCTCATCTCCTCATCTGACTGTTATGCTATGACGAAAATGAATGCCTGTTTGTAGATGATATGAACATGAGTGCCACATTGACATAAGATAATTTCAGGACTATGATGCCTGTGTTCTGTAAATCTTGGCCTTGCCTGTACATCTTGTCTTTGTAAGATAGGACATGATCCGTCCTTTGGTTCCTCCTCCTTAAAAGGGAGACTGTTGTTGGACTCAGGGTCGTTCCTGCTGAGTCTGAACCTTTGCATCAGAAGGCAGGGGTGACCAGCCCCTCCTCTGCAGATGAGAATACTTAGTGAAATAAACCTCGGAGAAAAAGCAGATCCTGGTTGTTGATCTTTATTGGGCAGATTCATTTTCCCACAACAATCCGTACAACATCTTACAGGCCACTTGAACCTCCTCAGTTCTTGCCAATTCTTGAAGAACTCTTTGTTCCCTCTCCAGGATATATGGACTCTTGGTTGACACATCAAAGATCCTGATGTGAGCTGGATCTTCCAGGAGAAAATGAGTTTATATGTCTGATTGGAGGCATGGTACCATGTGACAGTTTGACTCAGTTTGACAGTTTCCTGCCTGATCCGTCCCTCTCATTAGGACCCTGAAAGTGTTCGGTGGACTGGAAAGGTCCTCTTTTGTTGTTGCTAAACAGTTTCCAGAAACAGTCCCAGCTTCTTTTTATAGTAGGTTTCAGGGTGGATGACCTCCATATACAGTGAGGTCCTGAACTGATCCATGCATCATGATTTAGACTGGCAGCCCCTACTGAGTCCAGTACCCAGGGTCTGTCATGTATACAGGAGGGGAGGTGGAGATTTCCAGGACACTGAGCAATGAGGTCATCTCTGACCAGGAGAACAAGTCTTTTATTTCAAACAAATATGTAAAGTAAGATCATGTCATCTTTATGGTGGCGTTCATCTAAAAGAAATCTTCTCAAAGAAAAAAGAAATGTCTGATCCTCGCCCCCCTTTCATTCTTTTATCATTCTGTTGTCATTTAAGGCGCATTGTAACAGGTTGGTGGTGATAAGTGCTGAACATGAAACACACGAGAGGAACCATGTGAAAACACATTTATGGAAACCTGAGATTAAAAGGTTAAATTGATTAAACTAGAAGTGGTCCAGGACATGTCTGAACTTTTACATAACCGTACGATGGTGTATCGTCGTGTTACATCATCAGTGAGCGTCTGCAGATTTGATCCTGCAGCAGATGGTCAAGGACAGCAGGGAGGGAGGGGGGAGAGGGTTCTCTCACAGTGGAGGTCTCTCTCTCTCTCGCTCGCTCGCTCTCTGTTATTACTGATGGAGGTGAAAACCTGACCTGCCCCAGCTTTAATCTGTTGCAGAGGACAACAGTCCACAGAGACCAGTCCATGGGATCCCTGCTGCTCGGCCAATCATAACTAGCGGCGAGAACTGAGGTGGAACAATCATGGAGAAGTTAACGGACATAACTGATGTTCTGGATTTTATTTTTTCTTTGTGTGGATAAGAAACATCAGGAAGTTTGCAGCAGCTTCTCTCTTGTTCATGGATTTAATTTGCGGTTCTAGTATTTTTTTCTGACTGTTAAAAGTTATATCGCTCGTATCAAAATGTGAACCTGAAGATTCTGGTACAACGTTGGTGTTTTAACTCTCTGAAGCTCAATTTCACAACTAATATCACTTTAATTTGAGATTAAATGCTCCTTTTGAAGTATAAATGCAGCTCTGCCTCCTCAAGTAACCAACAGTTTAAAATGATTGCTTTTTTAGTCAAACTATAATCTAAATCTAGCTAGAAATTACAGTTATGAAATTCCAGCGCTAAGATTCATAATTTCTAATTAATGTATTAATCACTATTATTATATTTTATTTATATTTTACTTTGTTTAAGTGATTCTTACAAGAAAAACCTTGTTTTTTTTAAATAACATTTCAGAGATTATTTGCCGTTTTGTTTTTGGTGATTTGACTTTTAAATCATTGTCTTAGTTTTTCTTTGTGTGGATCTTTGGTAGTTCATTTGAAGCTGAGACTTCGGAGGGTTAGCGTGAGTCCAGTTGCTCGGAGACACTCAATCCGCCGTCTCTGGTTACCTACTCGGAGGTTCTCAGCTTTCTGTCAGCTCTGTTGCTCAGACTATCACCTGAGACAGAAAAGCAAACTCATCACAGGATTTAAACAGCTTATCAGCTGGGACAGAGAATATTTGGAGGAGTACCAACCAGGAGTCCTGCTTCTTTACTGACCGGACCCACCAGGACCAGGCCCATCTGGTCCAGACCCACCTAGTCTTCACCGGGCTGGGTTCAGATAGGATGAAGCGAAACACCCACCAACAACAATCTTCCATCTGAGAGGTTTCATCAAGGTGGACTGGACCTGTGGGACAGGGTCATGTACGTGCTGTGCACCCTGGCGGTCCTGACCCTCCACAGCCTCTTTAAGCACTGGAACCACAAAGCTCTGGATCCCGGTGGAAGCTTGGAGGAGATGTGGGGGGTGTCCAGGTTTCAGGGTGGACGAGAAGTTTCAGCCAAGAACATGGACCGAAGAGGACTGAGGAGCTGCAGGACTGAAGAGAAGCCAAGACGCGAAGGCGAGGTAGGTACAGGACAGGTCTGGACATACGCTTATACAGTGTCGCTCTCACAGCCAATTAAAGAGCAGCTTGAACGCAGACAAACGAGTATTGAAAACATTTCAACTTAGAATCAGATGAGTCATCTGATCAGCTCTCCTGATCAGGATGAGTGTAGGGCTGCGTAGAGGAAGAGTGGCCGGAAAGCTCATTGAGTCAGGAGTGAAAGGAAAAAACTGACATCCCAACTATAAACTATAAGCTTTTTAAGGCAAGAAAAGATGGAAAAACGACCTTTCTGTCTGTTACACTATAGAGACGCTCCTCTTATTATGATGCTGTGTAGATGTGATGTGTTGTAGTGACCAGCAGATGCCACCAGAGGTCGGATTTATGACTGTCCTTAAATCTTACATCCGGGTTTTCTGATGAAGCTTCATCACTGAACGATCTTGTAGTGTTTGTTTGAATCAGGGAAGTTATGCTTCATCCTCTCAGAGACTTTTTAGCTTTTATTATCAAAAATAGCCTAATAGCAATACATTTATTTTATATTTACATTTATGTACAAAAAGAAAATACAATTAAACCCTACCCATTAACAGAACATGAATAAAATCACAAATAATTAAAAACCACGAAGGATAAATTGAAAGAAATTACAGTTTAATATGGTTTACCAAAAAGTGACTGATAGAAGTTGAAGGCAAAATAAGATTCGCACAACTTTAATTATAAAGCAGCCTTCATATTACTAAAGCAATATATTATACCCCCCACCACCTCCCCGTCAGACACACAGATGTTAAATATTTCAGTCGGGGGGAGGAGCAGCGCCTCACGCTACAGTGGAGGCAGAAATATTTGTATGACGGGGAGGGGGGAGGGGGCCGGTGGTAGAGGAGGTGTGATGCTGCTGAGCTGTTGCTAGGGGAACAGAGAGGGAGGCGTGTGTGTGGAGGGGGTCGGCGGGTGGCGCTGACGCTGATCCTGTTCCATCTGTGTGTGAAGCTGCAGTGAGGAAGAGGATGCAGCGATAATGTGGATGCTGAGGCCGCAGGGAGGAAGGTAAGGATGCAATGAAGGGACACAAAGAGGAGTGATGGAGGATAGAGAACAGGAAGCAGACATGTTGAGTCGAGATGGCGGTTCTAACCAGGGAGACGGATGTCTGCCTTCAACCTGATGCAGAGTCTTGTGTTTCTCATGACCTCAATATGTGTCGGCAGCATAGAGCTTTATTTTTCTATTTCATCTTTGTGTCCTCACTCGTCCTGATAGTCCTCCTTTTGTCTGGTAACGTCTTCACTCTAACCGTTTATGTGTATGATGATGATGATGATCAGCAGTAAGAATAATGTCTGGTTCACTGAAACAGGCTGGTTCCCACCAAAGACCAATAATGCTTTTATTACCATTGCTCCTCTTTTTAAGAGATGGTGTTTGTTGTAATTTTACGTCCTTCTAGTCTCACAAGAATGACTGACTGACTGATACGTCTATAGATACGGGTACGTGTATAGATACAGGTACGTGTATGGATACAGGTATACATACGGGTACGTGTATAGAGACGGTTATATATGTGGGTACGTGTATAGAGACGAGAAGGGTATAGAGACGGGTATACATATGGGTACATGTATAGAGACCGGTATACATATGGGTACGTGTATAGAGACGAGTATAAATACGGGTATGTGTATAGATATGGGTATACATAGGGGTACGGGTACAGGTACGGTTATAGATATGGGTCCAGATACAGGTACATGTATAGATGCAGGTATGTGTATAGATGCGGGAAGTAGGATTGGGCAGATTTCCAGTTTCACTGGTCCGGTTTGGTGTATGGGGCTAAACCGGTTGAACCGGCATTTGTCATGACATGTTCTGGAAAATTAAAAACATCAGCGACCTGTGCCGACGGTCCCACGGCTTTAAATCCAACTTGTATTGCATTAGTAATCAGCAGCAATAATGATAAGCAATTCAAATAATATTGTGATTATTAATAAATGGATCGGCGAGTGTCCGAGGGGGCCTGTGCACAAACTGCGGCCGCCCCGCTGCCTAGCGAGCCGAGGCTGGCATGACAGAGATCCCATTTCAGTAGAGGTGGGAGGGGGAGATGCACACGCCGTACATTGTGTTCATTTACATCGACATTTTTAAGAAGTGTTACAAGACGACGCGCCACCGGAGTATTTAATGAGAATGTAGATCCGAAGAAGATAAAACGTCGCTAGTTGCTCGTAAGAGGCTGCCGTTGTATGCAGCAACATGTACATGATGCACAGCAACTTTTGAAGCCACGAGCTATTTGGAATTCCGACGCTCATTGAATATGTCACACGGCCTGCGGCGCCATATTCGCCTGTCTGGTTCTGCAAAGCCTGGATGCTTCGCATCAGAATTTGCCTTATTTTTTTGCTGATTCTATCAGCAGACACACAGCTGACGACTTCTCAGCTAAATTAACTGGTGTAGTGGAGCCTCACTAGACATCTGTTTAGCTTCATCCTGCAACTGTGTGTGTGTGTGTGTGTGTGTGTGTGTGTGTGTGTGTGTGTGTGTGTGTGTGTGTGTGTGTGTGTGTGTGTGTTTTATTGTGAAACCACCAATTATTCTCAATTATTGATTGTTTATTTATTTATGTTTATTTGTCAGGACATTGACAGTGACATATGATTTAACTGTGAAGGTGAAGCCCACCTGTCTGGTGGGCGTGGTTAATAAAAGAGCCCTCCTGCACGCAGCTGTGAGCAGTTGCGGTGCTGAGTGCCATGTGAGGCAAACTGAGCGTCTCTCTCGTCTTCCTTTCTTCTCCTCCGCGTTCGGTGCTGACAACGTGGGTTTTACACCAGTAGCCGCTGTATGGCTGCTCTGCCAACAGTAATGCTCTGCCTTCCTGTGTGTGTTTTATTGTGAAATCACCAGGTGTAATGCTCTGCCTTCCTGTGTCTCTGTCAGCCGGTCCAGTGGTCCAGCGCTCTGCTCAGCCCGGCGGTCATGTTCAGCTCTAGAAAGACCTGGGACCTTGGCCACACCCCCTGCCTGCAGGAGCTCTGGAAGAAAGACCTCTCATTGGACGGTGAGTCAGACGTCTGTCACAGTGTGTGTGTGTGTGTGTGTGTGTGTGTGTGTGTGTGTGTGTGTGTGTGTGTGTGTGTGTGTGTGTGTGTGTGTGTGTGTGTGTGTGTGTGTGTGTGTGTGTGTGTGTGTGTGTGTGGCGCTGCAACGATTAATCAACTGATTTTACTCAGCAATTATTTGTTCGTTATTATTGACGAGAATAGATTACAGGATGATGTCATCACACTGAATGTAGTTTTAGCTCATTGATGTTACACAAGAAAAAACAAATATTCATATCCTGAATATGTAAACAGCAGCAGCACAAAGAGGATGTGTTTTATTTTAGTTGATGTCCTTATTAATATTAATATTGTTGCTTCAGGTTTATGTTTATGTGGAATGAACTCCCGACCAATGTCAGGACAGCAGAGTCAATCGCCATCTTCTGAAAAAGGCTCAAGACTCACCTGTTCAGACTTCACCTTGACTCTACATAGCATGACCCACTAACACCCCCCCCCCCCCCCCCCCCAAAAAAAACCCTTACCTATAGCACTCTGATCATAGCACTGTTATTCTTAAGGTATGTTTGCTGAACAGCTACTACTTTACTCAGACGAGGATCTTACACTTAATCACTCTTTTTTTGGCTCTTACTTTATCAGCAATGATATGTTGTGGTTTCTTTGTTTCTTTCTTTTGACAAATGTACTTATTGTAAGTCGCTTTGGACAAAAGCGTCTGCTAAATGACCTAAATGTAATGTAAATGTTTATCATGAGAGGTGAGCATATGTACTTTCTCATGTTTGGTTTCATTGTTCCATATTGATTCTTGATCTATCGTTGAGAAACTGGAGCCGAATAGTTTGTTCACATCATGACCTTTGAATTCTGAAAGCTGCCCAGCTTCTGTTTGTGTCCTTTGATTGGTGTCTCAGATGTATTTGTGCACAATGTCAGGATCATCTATCTATCACCGTTCACCTTTATCCTGTTCGGGGTCGCGGGGGGCTGATCCCAGCTGACTGGTTGGACTAGTTGGAAGAGATTCAGAGCGTTTCCTCAGTCGTCCCGTCAGTGTGTGGTATTTAGTTGAAGCAGGTTTGAGTCCACGTGTGCAGGTCTGGATCCTGAAGCAGGTTTGAGTCCACGCGTGTAGGTCTGGATCCGGAGGCCGGTAAGTCTGTTTAATGCTCAGGTTTCTCCCACAGAATGCAGATTGTTCTCGGTTGATAAGATGTGAAGCCTCTTAGAAAACTTGGGAACACAGAGACACAGTTTCAGCAGGTCACTCTGTCAGCGGCTCTTATCGGCTGTTATCTGGCCGGACTGGTTTCCATGACGAGGGCAGGTGTCTCGGGAACAGAAGGACGCCGTGAAGTCTGATGCAGTAAAGAATTTCAGTTATTTATTGTTTTGTTCAATGACCTCAATCACTGATCACAAATCTGCTTAAAGATTTAATTCTGTTCATTCTGTTGGCCTGGAGAGATTTACATCAGGAGGTCTGTGGAGCTCAGGAGAGTTCACAACGTGGACCAAAGGGGTTTCTGGTTGAGCAGTTGTCATAGCTATGGTTTGTGGTCGCACGGTTTTGTTGCTATGCTGGTTTCTGGTTGAGCGGTTCTTGTCACTCCACTGGTTTATAGGGTTCACATTGCTACGCTGTTTTTTCCTTGTAAAGTTGATGTTACTACGCTGGTTTTTCGGTCTATAGTTGAAATTAATACACTGGATTTTCGAACTATAGTTGACATTGAAGCGCTGGATTTTCGTTGTACAATTTACGTTTCTAGGCTGTTTTTTTTGGTTTGTAGTTGACGTTTCTAGGCTGTTTTTTTCGTTGTACGGTTAATGTACAATGAAGCTAAGCTGTTTTTTTGCTAATGGTTGATGTTGCTATGCTAGTTTTTCAGTCTATGATTGACGTTGCTACGCTGGTTTTCCGTTGTATGGTTGATGTTGCTACACTGCTTTTTCTTTGTACAGTTGACGTTGCTATGCTGGTTTTTCAGTCTATGGTTGTGTGTTGTGGTTCTAAGGATGACGTTGCTACGCTGGTTTGTTTTTGTACGGTTGCTGTTGCTACGCTGGTTTGTGGTTGTATGGTAGATGTCGCTACGTTGGTTTGTGGTTGTGTAGTTGACATTGCTACGCTGTTTTTCCGTTGTACGTTTGACGTTGCTACGCTGTTTTTCCGTTGTATGGTTGACGTTGCTACACTGGTTTTTCGTTGTACGGTTGACGTTGCTTAGCTGGTTTTTCGTTGTACAGTTGACGTTGCTACGCTGGTTTTTCAGTCTACGGTTGTGTTGTGTGGCTGTACGGTTGGCGTTGCTATGCTGGTTTTTTGTTCTACGGTAGGCGTTGCTATGCTGGTTTTTAATCGTGCGGTTGACATTGCTATGCTTGTTTGTGACTGTACTGCAGATCATCATTATTATGAGGTTTATATAGAGGAAAGCTGTCAAATGTCTGTCTGCTGATAGTTTAGATGCTGCAAAAACATTCTGTCCAATCACAGGAACTCTGCAGGTTAAGACAGCGTTGCCCTGTTTGTCCCTCCTTGTTGCCGTAGCGAGCTCAGTGGATTTCCTGATGAGTGATGGTGAAGACGACGCCTCCTTCCTGTCTCTGCCCACCGCCGCCTTCTCGCACCGCCCCTCTCTGACTGCAGAGCTGACGGAAACAAACGCACCCAGCCAGCAGCTACTCATCCAGGTACTGTGTGTCTGTGTCTGTGTCTGTGTGTGTGTGTGTGTGTGTGTGTGTGTGTCTGTGTTTACACCTCAGAGACACTTCCTGTTGAAGAGCCCATCATATTTGTGACATCACTGTTACTCTCCATGTTGTTCATCACACACTCTGATCACACACATTGATCACACGCTCTGATCACTCTGATGACACATATTGATCACACACTCTGATCACACACATTGATCACACATTATCCCAGCTGCACGGTGGTTATTATTATTATTATTATTATTATTATTATTATTATTATTACTATTATCAATTTGTTTTAATTTAGCTTATTGAAGGCGTTTACCTAAATCAAGTAAATACAATAGGTACGTCTGGTCTGGGATGACCAGAGTCTGGAAGACGCTCAGATCAGACTGTTAAACTTGTCAAATAAAATTCCAAACTTTAGATGCCATATTTTCTGCCATAAAATTAAAGTGACATGCAGCATCATGTCCCGTCATGCCGGAGGAACCCAGAATAAACGATTTATCTGTGATTTAATATCAATAACCAGATTAAAAGGATGCTGAAATTAGAGTTGTTCCGATTACGATACCAGTATCGGAAATGCCTCCGATACTGCCGAAAATGCTGGCATCGGTATCTGTGAGTACTGGAGTCCAGGCACCGATCCGATACCACGTAATTTATTAGAAATAGGAATTGATTTACTGGTTAGCTCCGTTAGCTCACTACTGCTCACAACTATACTTTTAATAATTATTCCTATATTTATTTAGTTAAGTTGCTGTTTCACTATTGTTTTATACAGTTCTATTTCAAAATAAATGGCTTCCATTTGCTGTATTCATTCATGTTTTACAAAGGGTTGCCAGGCCTTACCACAATGATAATCATATCATATTCATGCAGGCGTAGTATGATCTTTTTCTTTTTTTTTTACACACGCTGGTATCGGTACTCTGTATCGGCCGATAACCACAGCACGAGTATCGGGAGGGATAAATGGTATCGGAACATTTCTAGCTGAAATAACTCCATAATGATGGTGATCAGTAAAAAGTGCTGAGTCATGCTTTGTTAGGTCTGTCTGCAAGACCACAAGATAACTACTTTTAAAATGCTGGTTTTCTGAATGGAGTCTGGTTGATGGTGCTAGGCTATGCTAACATTGTATGCTGCATCAACACTCCAAATAAGGTCGTCTAGACATAAATACAGCAGAGATCTTGTTGTTTGGACCACAGACAGTCTCTGGTTCCTCCACATAGTCTGGTCTGGTCTCTGGACTAATGTGAGCTACTATCTAGACCTCTGGGGGACCACAGACAGTCTCTGGTTCTTCCTCGTAGTCTGGTCTGGTCTCTGGACTAATGTGAGCTACTATCTAGACCTCTGGGGGACCACAGACAGTCTCTGGTTCCTCCTCATAGTCTGGTCTGGTCTCTGGACTAATGTGAGCTACTATCATAGACCTTGCTTGTGTGAACCCACTCAAGCAAGGAAACAGGAGTTTAGTCCCCCGACAGTGAAGTCTGTCCCTCATCCAGGTCTCTGTGTTCAGACTCTCCAGGACCAGGAGAGCCAGTTCCAGACTTGTCTGCTGCAGCAGCTGCAGAGCGTTCAGAACAAACGGCGTGTTGAGACACCGCAGGAGGAGGAGCCTACGCCTGCTCCACCCAGCGGTGAGTCTGTCCACGTGGTCTGATGTGCTCGTAGGCTGTGTCCCAAATCATTCCCTACTCCCTATATAGGGGAGTTCTATGGAGGGCACTATATAGTGGACTCAAAGGCAAAATGAAAAGACACTTTCGGACACTACTCGGGGGATTTCTTTCGCCGAACATTGATGACGTTGTTCCTGACGCATAATTAATACGTGTCAGATTCCGCCGATGGCTCTTAAGTCTCACACCCAGAGAAATTTACAAAACCAAAAGAACGAGTCCTCCAGTAGGAGGGGGATTCTGTGGCCGTCTCATTTCTTGAGGAAAAAAATTATAATTTTCAATAATGAGACGATCACTACATCGTCCTCACTGCTATTTTTATTTTCAACGATCCCGATCGCGTCCAGGTGGACTTCAGGACCAGGTTGCAGCACTACCGGATCTCCGCGATCCACCGGACCTGAACAGGCTGCAGTCCGCTGCTTTGAGTGGCCAGTGTCGGTTTTTGACGGACGAAGACCCCACTGCTGCTGCTGCCTCTCGTCGGCCGCCGCCACCGCTCACCCAAAGTCTCATATGAATAATTAATATATATTGCGTTTTTTTTAAGTAAATAAAGAAAAACATCACACTTTGGCCGTTCGTGTCGTCTTGTTCTGCTCTGCAATACATATATTAAATATTAACATTTATTATTATCCGATTATTCATATTTCTGCCGCTTTTTCCTGCTCTCCTCTCGTCCCTTCACGATTTTTCTGTCAGCGCAATGCATGATGGTAAAATTTGCTCGGCTAGTGACCATCGGCTGTACACTACTTTTGACGATGCATTGTGGGAAACTTTGAGTGCACTATATAGGGAATAGTAATGCTCACTACATATTCCGACACCCCTACAAAATGACGAACTCCCTATATAGTGCACTATATAGGGAGTAGGGAGTGATTTCGGACACAGCCCTAGTTATCTCGGACAGGAAGTCACGTCAAAACTCATAAGATACACAAAGAAAGTTTAAAAATAAGTAGAGCTGCCTGTGTTTATAGTGTTGTTGATTCAATTCTACATTGATTGTGTTATTACTACCTGATCTGCAGTCAGGTGACGTATCTGGATGCGTTAAACTCGTGTGTGTGTGTGTGTGTGTGTGTGCGCGTGTGTGCGTGCGCAGGTGTGAAGGTGTTACAGCCCAGTGAGCATCATCTCAATCGTCCAGAAGAGCAGCTCGTTACTCGGCTGCACATACAGGTAAACACGTCACACCTGTATTTATAATTATTGTATGTATATATACTGTATTGAGATATATATCTATATATATATATTAGGGGTGTGAATCTTTGGCTTCACTTCGATTCGATTAACGATACAGTAGTTGGCGATTCGATTCAAGGACGATTTCTTTTTTTTTTTTTTTGGAACGATTCAATTTGATTCTGTAAACCACTCCTCTATATCCATGAAATAAACATGCAATAATGCGAGTGAAACTATCTGTATTCTTCTGAAAGGTGAAGAAATAAATAGACCACAGAATTACTTATTTAACATATTTATTCTATAAAAAAAGTAGTCCTGCATAATATTTTATGCTGAATACAAAAATGTAATTAAACATTGCTCAGTATTTTTTTTACATTTTTCAATAGACTACATGCTTGCAAGGGAGAGAGTGTCTTATATCTTACTTATCTAAATGTATTAAAACATTAATCATAAGTAAGAATCATGATTCATACGATTAAACGCATTTATATAGATTATTGGTGAAGCCAAAATGATTCATTCTATTAATTTTTTTTAGCAGATCTATTTAGTTGAATCGATAGGACTGACAATCGTGTGTGTGTGTGTGTGTGTATATATATATATATGTTGGGGTTGTAGCAGGAGCAGATTTGGTTATCAACAGTTAATTATTAATATCAATATGATTATCGGTATTAATAATTATATTTAATCTATCATCATGATATAATCATGAATAAACGGGGCACCACCCTGGGATAAGGGAAAAGATAACCTAAAACTGTATTCAGTCTCAATATAAAGGTTTTATACTCACATGCCAATCATCGTGATCATTGGCATAGAAGCATAAAAACAATCTAACAATTTAAAAGGCGTGAAATTCAAGCACTAGCCTTCACAACCTGCTGTTATCCAGTGACATATACACAACAAGCACAAGAGACCGCTAGTTATAATATAATAAAATGTATTAACATCAGTAATAATGATCACAATCAATAACACTGCAATTAACAAAGCCTTATTACCTAACTACCTAACACACAAAGCTAAGCTAAACAAGGAAGAGGCACACGTGGAGTGTGTGTGTGTGCGTATGTGTGTGCGTGCGTGCGTGCGTGTGCATGTGCGTGCGTGCGTGCGTGTGTGTGCGCGTGTGTGTCGAGAGAGAGAGGGAGAGATGGCTATGTGCGGCCACCAGATGGAGCTATTCCTCACAGCGTTCAGGGGCGGAGCCACTGATGTCCGATGGGGTAGCGAGAGAGAGAGAGAGCGAGAGGTGGAGCTATTCCTCGCAGCGTTCAGGGGCGGAGCCACTGACGTCCGATGGGGTAGCGAGAGAGAGAGAGAGAGAGCGAGAGGTGGAGCTATTCCTCGCAGCGTTCAGGGGCGGAGCCACTGACGTCAGATGGCGTAGCGAGAGAGGGGGAGAGATGGCCGAGTGCAGCCACAGGATGTAGCTATGTCCCTAGCGTCCGCCGGGAACAGCTGGCTTAGGACATGTGTGTGCGGCGTGTATGTGTGTGTGTGTGTGTTAGCGGGACACAAACAAAGAGAGAGAGAATGCGCGAGTGATATTCTGAGGCTCAGAAGGCGTGCCGCTATCACACCGGTCTTTTATATGATAGTAGAGGCTTTCTGAGCTCGCGAATATGGCGGAGGTTAGTCGAAAACACTGTTACAGAAATCAACCCAGCTGCGTGGGTACACGATCAGCATTCGAATACAGCAGCACATGAACAAACGGACTCGGCGGTCCGCGATCAGAACTTAAAACACATTAACAAGAATTACAAGCATGTCCTACACTATCGAATCTCTGCTTCTGCCCAGACAAATAGCCTCTTACTTTTGTCGATGTGAGATGCGTCGATGTGAGGGTTTCGTCCCGTGCGGTGATGGCGTTCCTTGACGCCGGCAACGGACGGTAGTTCGTGGGCGCTCGTTCAGCGCCGGATCCAATTGGTTGAAGAAAACCGTTAGTTATTCTTCCTTCTGCAGGGAAATGAGGAACAATCGCGGGGCTCGGCGATTTAGTCAGCTGATTTCAGACAAAGACGGGTCGAGTTATACGTTCTGCTGGCAGCTGGGACGAAGAAAGTTTTCTTCTTACCGCGGGGAACGGGAGAGTCGCACTGTCGCGGTGGTCTCCTCGGGATCCAAAATGATAAACAAAAGAAAAATAAAACGAGTAGAGAAAAAGAGGGGTAAAACAGTCTGTTGCTCGTCCAGCGAGTTTGGGGGAAAGACTGCAGCCTAGGACAAAGGAAAACGCTGCAGACGTAATGCTCACCTCCTGGTGTAACGCGAGTTACGTTGGAGAGAGAAAGTTCTTCTGGTGGCGCCGGGATTTATAGCTCACGGCTGGTCCGGGGGACCCCCTGGAGTCCCCTGCAGTTGTCAGCCAATAGGGCACCAGTTGTGTGACTTCACATCTCGCGACCAGGTGCGAGGTGACACTAAAATGGTGGTTGTAGTTTTTATCTCCTTTGTTCCTTTGTCCGGGCCGCATTGTGTAGGCTTTGTAGGCTGCATTGTGTAGTCCTAACGGTTAGGTCCCAACATATATATGGCTCTGGTTGATGAGGAATGGATGCTAGATTTGATACATTTTTAGAATAGGTTGGGTGCTTCTTGCTAAGCTTTTTTTTCGATTTCTTATCAAGAACGGAACTGACTAACTAACTGTGATACGTACACATTTTGGACTTTGAGTAAAAGAGGGTTTTTAGACTTGCAACAAGGGTGATGTTTACTAGGGGTGTAACGGTACACAAAAATCTCGGTTCGGTACGTACCTCGGTTTTGAGGTCACGGTTCGGTTCATTTTCGGTACAGTAAGAAAACAAAATGCAAAATATAAATGTGCTAGTTTTAACAGTAGGAACATGCACTGGAGCTAGAATGCTGCTCAAAAATATAAATACAAGTATTTAAAATATTTATTTAAAAAATAAAAAAAAATAAAAATAACAGACTGTTTCTTTAAAAACTAATATTTTCTCCATCTGATGGTGCAAAATTGAACAGGGCAGGGAGAGGCGGTTTAAACGCGGTGGGGAGCTATGTTTGCACTAACGTTACGCTCGTCTTTCTCCTCGTTGTAGCGATGTTCACGTGGGGGTGGTGCCGTTTCAAATGCGTCAACAGGTTTGACGTGTTGCCAGAAATATACCCGACCTCACATGAACAATGTCGGCAAACCGCTTTGGTTTTATCAACCTCTCTTTGTCCCTGTTTGTATCTCACCGGGAAGCCGAAGTGTTCCCAAACGGGAGACCTTAATGTCGCGGGAGGGTCCTCCAACTCTGGCTTGTTGCCAACGCTAGCGGCATTAAGGTACGTGTCCACAGGGGCGATTTTAAACGCGAGTGGACGCGCCGCTTCCCAGTATTGCACGCTTGGTGGGCTGCCACTAGATGATGATTGACAGGCGCTCTCCTTCAAACAACAGATTTTTGCGAGCGTTCGCGAGCGTTCCCGAGGCAGCGAGTCGAGCCCGGTGCCTCTGATTAGCATAAAGTAGCTGCATGTGCGGCTGCAGCATCCTCCACACATGCGGTCCTCTACTTAATATGTCCGTATGGAAACTAGTTCGGTACGCCTCCGTTCCGAACCGAGCACCCCGTACCGAAACGGTTCAATACAAATACATGTACCGTTACACCCCTAATGTTTACATGTGGTTCCCTGTCGGCAGGTGGAGGAGCTGGAGGCGAAGCTGTTGGATCAGACTCAGGAGGTGGACAGGCTTCGCTCTGAACTGGTGCGACCCTGCTCGTCTACATTCCTGAGGAACCCTCAAATATCAGACGAATACCTGAAGGCAGCACATTGTTGTGTCCTGAATAACACTTGAAACATGAACCAGTTTATAAATAAAGCTATTTAAATGTTTAAATTGGAGTGTTTGTGCCTGTGTCCTCCTCTAGGGGGCGACAGACCTGGAGAAGCAGCTGGAGCTGCTGGTGGTGGAGAACCAGCGTCTGAAGAAGGAGCTGAAGTTATGCAGAAACTCAGAGCGTCAGAACTTTGGCGCTGCTGGAGAGACCTGCAGCTGCAGCCACTGTCCTCACAGACAGGTATACAGACAGGCAGGCAGGCAGGCAGGCAGGTAGGTAGGTATACAATGGGACATGAATGATCCAGAGGGAGAGGAGGACAGGAGCTCAGTGTTTCAGAGGAAGTCCCTCACCAGTCTAGGCCTGCTGTAGCAGCTTCACTAAGGGGTGGTCCAAGACACTGGGATATGGTTCCACAGGAGGCATCAGGTCTAGGGGCAGGTCTAAACCATTTACAGTCCCAAAATGACCTCATGAGCAGTGCTGGGCCACAGTAAACGTTGGGCTGACACTGTCCCTGGAGTGGTGCGAGGTTGTGTTGAGAAATAGAAACCTGAACCAGGACTCTGTCCTGCAGGATGCTGAGTCCTTGCAGAGGGAGGTGTCTCGCTGGGAGAACCAGGCCCGGCATAGGGAGCGGCGGCTGGCTGAACTGGAGCGAGAGCTGCTGGAGAAAACCTCGAGAGTGGAGAGTCTCTGCTGGCAGCTGGACGAGTCGACCCGGCAGCTGGAGGAGCTGAGACGTAGGCAGGGGGAGGCGGAGCAGACCCTTACCCTCCGACTGCAGGACTGTGAGGAGGAGCTTGCAAGACAGGCTGCAGCGCCCCCTAGAGTCCAGGTGAGGAGGTGCTGGTCAGACACTGGTCAGTCGAGGTGGGAGAAAGAATCCATTCTATGATGCATCACGATGCCGCATCGAGGCAGGAAAGTCTTTAATCCATTATTATTATTTTTTTGCAATCTTTCCACATTTGATGTCAGTAATGTTGTAGATCAGCTGTAGAAAAATGTCTCATTATGTTTAAATCCAAAATTGAGAAGCATGGTGATGCTTGGAGAATCGTTGGATAATGGAATGGTGAGGTGACTGAGGATTCACGGCCGGTCAGCCTGGAATCTAACCCGTGATGGTTTTCCGTCTTCAGTACGTGACCCAGACCGTAGAGGTGGACTCAGCCGCCTCCAAGAGAGCTCTGGCTGAGCTGCAGATGAAGAACGCCGGCCTGCAGGAGCAGCTGGTGGTGCAGAGGCAGCTGCTGAGGGGTCTGGAGACCCAGCTGCATGAGTCCCAGAGGACCTGCGCCCAGCTCAGGACCCAGGTAGCCCCAACAGGAGGTCGAGGCTATGCGGTCTAAGCCACAAGGTCAAAGCCAGTCTACATCCATCATCGCATACCGGTTTCATCCGGTTTCATCAGTTAGTTAATTTGTGTTGTTGTGACTTTGATGTTTTCAAGGGTAAGTTCAGATTCCTGGTGGGAGTCAATTCACCGTCAACAACCATGTCCTCCCTCTCTGACCTCGTCCTCCTCGTCCTCCCTCTCTTACCACAGCCTCCTCCTTCCTCTCTGACCATGTCCTCCTCGTCCTTCCTCTCTGACCACCTCCTCCACATCTTGTGCTCCTCAGATCCTGGTCTATGAAGGGGAGATGGAGCGAGCTCAGGGACAGCTGGAGGTGGAGATGCAGAACCTGGAGGAGGAGAAGAACCGTGTGATTGAGGAGGCGTTCATCAGAGCTGAGAGCGAAATGAAGGCAGTTCACGAGAACCTGGCAGGTCAGACAGTGTTTCCTGTTTCCTGTGTATTGGTGTGTTTGCATGGACCCGTTTTCAGAGTGTCTGCGTTGTGTTTCAGGAGTACGTATGAACCTGCTGAGTCTGCAGCCAGCCCTCCGGACTCTCACCTGCGACTACAACTGTCTGAAGAGGCAGGTGCAGGAGTTTCCCTTCATGCTGGACCAAGCTATCACTGAGGCCAAGCGGGAGGTGAGTGATCAGCTGTGACTCCGTCCGTCCTCCGAACCTGATCCAGGTCCTCAGTCATCGTCATAATTTAGGTGTCTCAGGGGAGACGAGGACCCACAAGTGTGTCCTCTGGAAGTTTTCTAAAGGTTGACAACACTCCTTATCTGCTCATTGTTCGGTCAGCTAGAAACGGCTTTACTGTAAAATGAATTAATGATTCTAATCCTGAAGATGATCAGGTGTAAATATTAGTAAGTTAATTAATAGATGCTGTCTGGTTAAATACCAACCATGTGTTAGATAGATAGATAGAATGATAGATAGATAGATAGATAGATAGATAGATAGATAGATAGATAGATAGATAGATAGATAGATACTTTATTGATCCTGAAGGAAATTCAAGCATCCAGTAGCAATAACATACATAGAACATACATTAAACATACATTAGAATCTATACAAAAGCTATATAAAATAGAAAGTGACTAGAAATAAAATGTTTTGTTTTACACAACTATAAACTATATTACAACTATAAAGTATCAACTATCAACTATCACCGAGAGCTGTTGTATAGTCTGATGGCCAGGGCGACGAAAGAGTTCTTAAGTCTGTTGGTGGAGCAGGATTGGGACAGCAGTCTGCCACTGAACTTCTCTGCCTGATGAAGGTGTTGTGCAGAGGGTGGTGGGTGTTGTCCAGTATAGACAGCAGTTTGTCCAGGGTCCTTCTCTCTGCCACTGTCACCAGAGAGTCCAGCTCTGTGCCCACCACAGAGCCAGCTCTCCTCACCAGTCTGTCCAGTCGGGCAGCGTCCCTCTTCTTGCTGCTTCCTCCCCAGCAAACCACAGCGTAGAAGAGGTCGTGGCCACCACAGACTGGTAGAACATCCGCAGCAGTTTTAAGCATAGACGACCAAAGATTTTTCTAATTTCATCTCCAAATGTTCCCATAGACTCCCAAGTTTGCAGGTCGCCCTGGATACCCGTCAGTACTTCATTAGACTCTATATGATATGATCTCAGATGTTGCCATCCTCTGGTGATCCGGCAGCATTAACCTCATTCCCCTCAGTCCTTACCAACGTTGAACTCATCCGTCTCCTCAGTACCCGACAGGTCATACTAGGTCCTCTTTAATTTTTCTTGTATATGCCTCCCATGAGGTCAGAAAATCTAAAATGTCCTAGCGTTATAATAATAACACCCAGCTGGGCCTACCACTGATCCTGTGTAACCCCACTCGATAAGACAGCAGTGAGACACATATATGACACATTATCATTTCATCTTAGTTAAAAAAAAAAAAACTGTTTAGTTTGAGGTTTGTTTAAATGTGTTCATTCTGTTTGAGCTCTAATTCTGGTTTTTATTCTGATGAATATGTGTGGTCAGATCTGCCAGGTGATCAGCCAGGTGAGCAGCACCAATCAGGAGCTGCTGTGTAAATACAAGAGAGAGATGAACCTGAGGAAGAAATGTCACAACGAGCTGGTTCGACTCAAAGGTCTAAAATCAACTTTATGTTTTGACTTCATGGCTGTTACATATATAAATATATACACCAATCAGCCATAACAATATGACCACTGACAGGGGAAGTGAATAACCCTGTATATCTCATTACCATGGCACCTGTCAGTAGGCGGGGTCTATTAGGCAGGAAGTGAACATTTTGACCTCAAAGTTGAGTGTTACAAGCAGGAAAGAAAGGCAAGCGTAAGGATGTGTGTGACTTTGACAAGGACCAGACTGTGATCAGACAAGTCATGGTCATCTCCAGAACTGCAGATCTTGTGGGGTGTTCCCTGTCTGCAGGGGTCAGGACCTATCAAAAGTGGTCCAAGGAAGGAATTTTGAAACATTGATGTACGTGGGGAGCGAAAGCTGGCCAGTGTGGTCCGATCCAGCAGACGAGCTAGTGGAGCTTAAACTGCTGAAGAAGTTCATGCTGGTTCTGATAGAAAGTTGTCAGAACACACAGTGCATCGCGGTTTGTTGCATATGGGGCTGTGTAGCCGCAGACCAGTCAGGGTGCCCATGCTGACCCTGTCCACAGACCAGTCAGGGTGCCCATGCTGACCCCTGTCCACAAACCAGTGAGGGTCCTATGCTGACCCCTGTTCACAGACCGGTCAGGGTCTCATGCTGACCCCTGTCCACAGACCAGTCAGGGTGCCCATGCTGACCCCTTCCACAGACCAGTCAGGGTGCCCATGCTGACCTCTGTCCACAGACCAGTCAGGGTGCCCATGCTGACCCCTGTCCACAAACCAGTGAGGGTCCTATGCTGACCACTGTCCACTATTGAAACCCCCACCAATGGGCACATAAGCATCAGAACTGGACCACGGATCAATGGAAGAAGGTGGTCTGGTCTGATCAATCACATTTTATTCTACAGCACATGGTTGGCTGGGTGCATGTGCATCTCTTACCTGGAGAACACATGGCACCAGGATACATTATAGGAAGAAGGCGGTGTGATGCATTGAGCAATGTTCTGCTGGGAAACCTCGGGTCCTGCCATTCATGTGGATATCACATTGACAGTAACCACCATAAGCATTGTTGGGGACCATGTAGACTCTTTCATGGAGACCATGTAGACGAGACCATGTAGACCCTTTCATTGAGATGGTATATCATGCCACAAAGCAGAAATGGTCTGAGGAACACAACAAGTTCAAGGTGTTGACTTGGCCTCCATGGATCTCAATCCAGTCCAGCATCTGTGGGATGTGCTGGACCAACTAGTCCACTCCATGGAGGCCCCACCTCGCAACTTACAGGACTTAAAGGATCTGCTGCTCATGTCTTGGTGCCAGATACCTCAGCAGACCATCAGAGGTCTAGTGGAGTCCAGGCTTCTCAGACCTACACAATAGTAGGCAGGTGGTCATAATGTTCTGGCTGATCGGTGTACATGTACAGTGCATCCGGAGTGTATTTACAGCGCTTCACTTTTTCCACAAATAGTTATTGCTATTGTTACAGCCTTATTCAAAAATGTATTAAATTCACTCTTTTCCTCAAAATTCTACACGCAATACCTCATTATGACAAAGTGAAAAAAGTTTGTTTTAAATCTTTGCAAATGTATTAAAAATAAAGAACGAGAATATAACATGTACATAAGTATTCACAGCCTTTGCTCAATACTTTTGTTGAAGCACCTTTGGCACCAATTACTTTGCACACCTTGTTTTGGGCAGTTTCTCTCATTCTTCTTTGCAGGACCTCTCAAGCTCCATCATGTTGGATGGGAAGTGTCGGTGCACAGCCATTTTCAGATCTCTCAAGGACAAGGACATTCACAGAGTTGTCCCTTAGCACTCCTTTGTTATCTTGGCTGTGTGCTTAAGGTCATTGTACTGTTGGAAGATGAACCTTTGCCCCAGTCTGAGGTCCAGAGCTCTCTGGAGCAGGTTTTCATCAAGGTTGTCTCATTCATCTTTCCCTCCATCCTGACTAGTCTCTCAGTTCCTGCAGCTGAAAAACAACACTTCAGCATGTAGCTTCACTGTAGGGATGGTATTGGCCAGGTGATGAGCGATACCTGGTTTCCTCCAGACATGACGTTTGGCATTCAGAGTTCAATCTTTGTTGCATCAGACCAGAAAATTGTCCATAGTCTGAGTCCTTCAGGTGCCTTTTACTGAGGAGTGGCTTCCATTTGGCCACTCTACCATACAGGCCTGATTGGTGAAGTGCTGCAGAGATGGTTGTCCTTGTGGAAGTTTCTCCTCTCTCCACAGAGAAACGCTTGAGCTCTGTCAGAGTGACCATCGGATCCTTGGTCAGCTTCCTGACTAAGGCCCTTCTACCCCGATTGCTCAGTTTGGCTGGGTGGCCAGCTCTAGGAAGAGTCCTGGTGGTTCCAAACTTCTTCCTTTTACGGATGATGGAGGCCACTGTGCTCATTGTGACCTTCAATGCTGCAGACATTTTTCTGTACCCTTCTCCAGATCTGTGCCTCGATACAATCTGGTCTCAGATGTCTACAGACAATTCCTCCAACTGTATTTACCACATGTGGACTCCAATGAAGTTGTAGCAACATCTCAATGATGATCAGTGGAAACAGGATGCACCTGAGCTTTTGTTTTTGTTTTTAATAAATTAGCGAAAATGTCATTGTCATTATGGGGTATTTAATCAACTTTGGAATAAGGCTGCAACATAGCAAAATGTGGAAAGCGCTGTGAATACTTTCCAGATGCACTGTATATGTCTGTATATATATTCAGACCTCTTGTCTCCCAGAGAAGATCAGGGACATGTCCTCATGTCTCCGTGTCCTCATGTCTCTCTCTCCAGGTAACATCCGTGTCTTCTGCCGTGTCCGGCCGGTCAGTCAGGCGGAGCTGGACTCCGGCGACGCCAAAAGCATGCTGAACTTTGACTCGGAAGATGACGCAGTCCTCTACCTCTCTAACAAGGGCAAAGTGATGACCTTTGAACTGGACAAAGTCTTCCCTCCTCAGGCCACACAGGAAGAGGTGTTTAATGACCTCTGATTACTTGGTGGCAGATATCAGTGAAACATTAGAGGGATGATGTCTAAATAGTACCTCTCTCTCTCTGATTGGTCCACCAGGTGTTTCAGGAGGTCCAGTCTCTGGTCACTTCCTGTATCGACGGCTTTAACGTCTGCATCTTCGCCTATGGACAAACGGGCTCAGGGAAAACCTACACCATGGAGGTAGTACGAAGTAGTTCTTGAGATAGAACCGAAGTAGAACACAGTGGTCATGTGACCAGTACAAAAGAAAATTGTGATTGTTTTTCAGTTGTCATGGTGACAACAGACATCAGTTAGCTACTTAGCTTGTTTTATATGTAGCTAGTTAGCAATGTATCTAGTGAGCTAGGTTGCTAGTTAGTTATGTAGCTAGTAAGCGTGTGTGTGTGTACGTGTACGTGTGTGTCTATTAATGTATGTATGTATGTGTGTGTGCGTGCGTGCGTGCATGCGTGTGTGTACGTGTGTGTGTGTTCAGGGCGTGGAGGACAACCCCGGCATCAACCAGCGAGCTCTCCGCCTGCTGTTCTCTGAGGTGACGGAGAAAGCTCCAGACTGGGACTACAAGATTTCCGTCAGCATGGTGGAGATCTACAACGAGACGCTGCGGTGAGGAGACCAGCACTGATCCCGGGTCATACTCACGGACGGATTAGTTCAGAGTAGTAGTAGTAGAAACTTGCATATCCATTAGGGCTATCAAAAGTAACAGATCAAAACATCTAGATTAGTAAAGTTGGGTTGACATGCAAGGTGGGGATGTGTGTATGCTAGTCTGAATGTAGCAGTGCATTGTGGGTACAGTTTATTTGTCGGTGAATAAATGCTACAAGTGAAGTTCCTGTCTTGTTGTCATCCAGCTAATAATAAACGTGAAGGAGGTTAGCAACACTTAAGGTGGGCTGACCTTTAAGGACAGGGGTCAGCTGGGGCACCCTGACTGGTCTGCGGCTTACGCAGCCCCATATGCAACAAACCGCGATGCACTGTGTGTTCTGACAGCTTTCTATCAGAACCAGCATGAACTTCTTCAGCAGTTTAAGCTCCACTAGCTCGTCTGCTGGATCGGACCACACTGGCCAGCCTTCGCTCCCCACGTACATCAATGAGCCTTGACCCCCTGTGACCCTGTCGCCGGTTCACCGGTTTTCCTTCCTTGGACCACTTTTGATAGGTCCTGACCCCTGCAGACCGGGAACACCCCACAAGAGCTGCAGTTCTGGAGATGCTCTGACCCAGTGGTCTAGCATCACAGTCTGGTCCTTGTCAAAGTCTCTTACATCCTTACGCTTGCCCTTTTTTTCCTGCTTGTAACACTCAACTTTGAGGACAAATTGTACACTTGCTGCCTAATAGACCCCGCCCACTGACAGGTGCCATGGCAACGAGATATGAAAGGTCATATTGTTATGGCTGATCAGTGTATATATGTATGTAGGTATTAATCCTTCCTGGTGGGTTGTAATAGCCCTGAGTCCGTTCTGCAGGTTGAAGATCTCTGTGGTCCAACAGGAATCTGCTGGGGGAGAATCCTTCTGACAAGCTAGACATCAAGATGAACCCTGATGGCAGTGGACAGCTGTACGTCCCCGGACTGACCCAGTTCACGGTCCAGAGTCCCGAGGACATCAACAGGGTGAGGACTTCCTGCTCCACCATCCTTTCAGTGTTGAACGCCTCCAGTCAGCTGCTGCTGCTATAACCTGAACCCTTTACTGCGAAGTTTAACTCAAGATCCCCTTACTTTTTCTTTCAGAAGAGCTCATAAACAGAATTAGTTATTTTTTTAACTTTGGGTGAATTTGTGTGTGTGTGTGGTACTTGTTCTCAGGTGTTTGACTTGGGTCACATGAACAGAGCGACGGCCTGCACCAACCTGAATGAACACAGCTCCCGATCTCACGCTCTGTTGATCATCACAGTGTCAGGATTCAACTCTGCTACTGGAAACCACACACGAGGTACACACCCACACACACACACTCACACACATAAACACACACACACACACACACACACACACACACATAAGGTACACACACACACACACACACACACACACACAAGGTACACATAAACACACACACACACACACACACACATAAGGTACACACATGCACACACACACAAGGTACACATACACACAGGGTATGGATCTGCGTGTCCTGAGTCCGTCTGGGTGTCCTGAGTCCGTCTGCGTGTCCTGAGTCTGTCTGCGTGTCCTGAGTCTGTCTGCGTGTCCTGAGTCTGTCTTGAGTCCGTCTGCGTGTCCTGAGTCCGTCTGCGTGTCCTGAGTCTGCCTGCGTGTCCTGAGTCCGTCTGCGTGTCCTGAGTCTGTCTTGAGTCCGTCTGTGTGTCCTGAGTCCGTCTGCGTGTCCTGAGTCCGTCTGCGTGTCCTGAGTCTGCCTGCGTGTCCTGAGTCCGTCTGTGTGTCCTGAGTCTGTCCTGAGTCTGCCTGCGTGTCCTGAGTCCGCCTGCGTGTCCTGAGTCCGCCTGCGTGTCCTGAGTCCGCCTGCGTGTCCTGAGTCCGTCTGTGTGTCCTGAGTCTGTCTGCGTGTCCTGAGTCTGTCTGCGTGTCCTGAGTCTGTCTGCGTGTCCTGAGTCTGTCTTGAGTCCGTCTGCGTGTCCTGAGTCCGTCTGCGTGTCCTGAGTCCGTCTGCGTGTCCTGAGTCTGTCTTGAGTCCGTCTGCGTGTCCTGAGTCCGTCTGCGTGTCCTGAGTCTGCCTGCGTGTCCTGAGTCTGTCTTGAGTCCGTCTGCGTGTCCTGAGTCCGTCTGCGTGTCCTGAGTCCGTCTGCGTGTCCTGAGTCTGTCTTGAGTCCGTCTGCGTGTCCTGAGTCCGTCTGCGTGTCGTGAGTCTGTCTTGAGTCCGTCTGCGTGTCCTGAGTCCGTCTGCGTGTCCTGAGTCTGTCTGCGTGTCCTGAGTCTGTCTTGAGTCCGTCTGCGTGTCCTGAGTCCGTCTGCGTGTCCTGAGTCCGTCTGCGTGTCCTGAGTCTGCCTGCGTGTCCTGAGTCTGTCCTGAGTCTGTCTGCGTGTCCTGAGTCTGTCTGCGTGTCCTGAGTCTGCCTGCGTGTCCTGAGTCCGTCTTCGTGTTCCGGCTGCAGGGAAGCTGAACCTGGTGGACCTCGCCGGCTCCGAGAGGATCGGGAGGTCGGGGGCGGAGGGCAGTCGCCTCAGAGAAGCTCAGTGCATCAACAAATCTCTGTCGGCGCTCGGTGATGTCATCAACGCGCTGCGGGGCAAACACTCCCACGTCCCGTTCAGGAACTCTCGTCTCACCTACCTGCTGCAAGACTCTCTGAACGGGGACAGCAAGACCCTCATGATGGTCCAGGTGAGACCAGACGCCCCAGCAACACAATGCCAGATTCACAGTGGACGCTTCTGACTCTTGTGGTCTGTGCTGCTTTCAGGTGTCTCCATTGCCAAGCAACATAAGCGAGTCGGTCTGCTCTCTGAAGTTTGCTCAGCGCGTCCGCAGTGTGGAGCTGAGCAGCTCGTCTTCGTCCTCCCGGAGACACGAGAACTCGTCCACGTCGTCCTCACCAACCCACGACAGCGTTGAGGTAACGAGAATATTTTAATAATGACATAAAGTATGACATCTTAAACAATAATTAATATGCTTTCAGAATAGAATGAATTAATGACATGTGGATATGATGATGTGATCTGTGATGTAAACGTGGTTCTGGTCCTCAGCTGGACTCCCCCCCATTGACCCCCCTCCCCCTCCCCATATCCCGGGCCAGCAGTGCCGGATCCACACTGTCCTCTACCTCCAGGACCCCCAGTGGCTCCCGTCGGAGGTCCCAGTCCCAGCTGTCCACCGGTACGTGATGCGTTCACTGACCTGGGCGTCAGACAGACATATTGTCTTACTTCAACTAATCAGCAGGAAGACATTTTGAGCTTGAATCTGCAGCTAATTATTATTGTTATATTATATTTTTATCACATTCACCAAATACCCACATTTGAGAAGCTGAATTCTGATGAAAAGTCATGAGACGATGAGAAAATGTGATTTTATCCTGATAATCATCAAACTCTGCTTAAAACTCCTACAACGACCCTAACACATCCTGGGATCTGTTTGACAGATGAGACGATCAGAAGATCAAACAACATGATGACTAACCGCACAGCTTCTTATTGATCAAATCCTTCAATGAGGAATTAATTATTCATCATAATTATTGTTTGTTTATTTAAACAGCACCAACACTTCTGATTCACACTATTGATAAGACAAACTGTAACTGAGGGATTATTTGTCAGTCATCTAATTGTTATTATTATTATTATTAATAATCAACTTTTCTGCAGGCTGACAAGTCATTTAGGGAAATGTAAAGCAGCCTGTCTGTCCTCCTCCTCATTCTGTGGTCTGATTGGTTGGTTTGCAGACAGACAGGCAGACAGACAGGTAGACAAAGCCGGCCTGTTGGTGGGCGATGGTGGGCAGGTAGGTGTGGCTGTGTGCTGCTTGGTGGAGAGCATGGAGGCTTTCAGCATGGCATGGTGCCCCCCCCTCTAACACCTCTAACCTCCAGAAGCTTGAGGCTGTGCCACCCCCTCCCCCCCCCCCCCCCAACACCCATAACCTCCAGCAGCTTGAGTCTGTGCCTGCAGGTTGTACCTGGTGCACACCGTGCCGGGTGCCCACCGCCTGGAGCACTGTGCTGTTTGTGTCGCCTGTTTGAGTCTCGTTGTTCGAGTCACAAGGAAACGGAACCTTTTGGAAATCTCACAACTTGTTTCATCATCCAGGAGAGTTAGCCTAGCTTCACACAGTTTCCAGCCTTTATGCTAAGCTAGGCTAATTCTGTCCTGGAAATTCAGATGAAACTAGGGCACCACCCAATGTTACGTATTATCTTCGTTCATCCATGGCTCTTCAAAAGGCTGTCATCATATTTGATGATGTAATTACCAAACAAATTCTGATGTCAGTAAATATTTATTTATTTATTGAAATGTTTCTAATGAATAGAACTCATCACTGCTGCCTCCTTTTATAGTCAACAGATACAGACTTAAGATTTCATTACACGAACACTGGTTTTAAATTCTGGATTTATTGGAAAAGTCTGAAACCTGAATCTACTGATAGTTTCCTAATATTAGATGCGTTTAGTAGGGCTGCACGGTATTGGAAAAAACTAACATTGCAATTTTTTTCAACCCTGCGATATATATTGCGATATTAAAAAATACAGGAATTTTCACCAGATGACCTGAATAGCACTTTATGCTATGCTGAACTGCTGAAATATTGTGGACAATTAACATGCACTGACCTCTTTTTGTGAATTTTAGCAGAATGGCTTCTGTCCGTTTTGGAGATATGTTTTGCTTGCTTTTATTGTGCTGGGACTTGAGGACATGTTTTGTTCAATCATGTATTATTATATTATATTAACACAATTACATTAAGAAACTAACAATGAGTGATAAACATGTTTCAACCTTTTATTCAACAACTGAATTACTGAAATATTTTACAGTAAAACTAAACATCTTTCTTTTTTAATCAAAAATGATACAAATAAATAAATAAGAGCAGAATCTAGTAGAAAAGAAGTAAACACGATTCCGACAATCTATATAAAACATATTAACATATTGCCAGCTGCCTTAGTGATTTACAAATGTTTTCTGTTTTGGACGACATTCAGATCTGGCGTTGCGTTCGTCATACTGAGCTGTGTGCTGCCGACGTAAATGATCAAACAAGTTTGTTGCGTTACCACTCGTAACAGATGAAAGGCACTGCCGACACAGAGCACGTGTTTGGTCGACATCATCCCTCTTGTAACCGAAATAAGTCCAGATAACTGACGTTGCTTTTCTTTTTGGCAACAAGTCTTCATTTTCGTTTTTCTCTTGTTCGTTGCTCATTTTGCAAACGTTGTTGTTAGCAGCAGCGCCAGCGACTCCTCCATGTGCAGGGGCGTGGTTTCCTACTCTCTAATTTTGATTGGCGGCTGGCAGGGTAGTGTGCTTGGCAACTGAGTAAAGAAGGAATGTGATTGGTGGATCGCTGCACAACACAGAGTGTACATGCACTGTATGTCAGTCAGCTACCGTTGAAATTAGATGAGTTCATTCGCCTCCGACATCGCAGGCTCTGCGATGTGACTATCGCTCACACGTACATTGCGATGACGATGCTCAAATGATATATCGTGCAGCCCTAGCTGTCAGACAGGTGAACCGTGCCATCGAGGAATTTGATTGGCTGATGAAGTCTTCTGCATTAAATGGTGGACTGTGGCATTGTGGACTGTGGCATTGTGGACTGTGGCATTGTGGACTCTGATGTTGTGGACTCTGACGTTGTGGACTCTGACGTTGTGGACTGTGGCGTTGTGGACTCTGACGTTGTGGACTGTGGCGTTGTGGACTCTGACGTTGTGGACTCTGACGTTGTGGACTCTGACGTTGTGGACTCTGATGTTGTGGACTCTGATGTTGTGGACTCTGACGTTGTGGACTCTGACGTTGTGGACTGTGGCGTTGTGGACTGAGCTGGTAGAATTTCAATCCTGAATCTTTTCCTTGTGACTCGGTGGGTGTTGTGAGTTGGTGTCTGGATGAATTGACTAACCCCCCTTCTAACCCCCGCTGGGAATCTGAAAACAGTTGAACTATTAACACAGTGCAGCAGGAAGAACAAGATGATAAACGGTCTTAAATGATACGACCTTTGACCTCTGTTAGTTGTAGTGGTTCTAGGTCCACATGCACTAATGAAAGATTACCATCTTAGAAAAAACTGAATATTTCATCACTAGTAAAACTTGATGTTGAAGTTTAAATATAAATCACATTTGATATTCAGATGTTCACATTTCCAGTGAATGATTCATGTTCAGGAGCAGCTCAGACCAGCTGATACTCGTTAGTTTGGACTGGTTCAGTTTTTGATCTGATGATGGCGCTCACAAGAAAGTCATGGAGATCCATCCAGCGATTGTTGTCATGGAGATCCATCCAGCTATTGTTGTCATAGAGATCCATCCAGTAATTGTTGTCATTGAGATCCATCCAGTGATGTTGTCGTATTTCAGTCTTAATCCAAGAGACAGAAATCTAAAGACCAACAAGAGTTTTCACATTTATTAGCAACAGTGTGGACATGAGTCTGGTCACATGACTGCTGATCTGAAGGGTCACATGACTGCTGGTCTGATGATCTGGTTCTCCCTGCAGGACGACTGAAGCTGACTGCCTGAGAGACCCGGAGACGATGCTGTGGAGGTCCAGGTCTGACTGCAGGGTGTCGACCAGCACTCTGAGGCTCCTCCCACTGGACTGATTTCCTGCTCAGTCTGGAGCAAAGGCTGCTGGGAAAGGATCCGTGTCATAAAATGTTCCCGACCAACAGTATACGCTTTTCAATCACAGTATTTCTTTTATTGTTTTTGTACAGTTGCACTTTAAACTTTGAGATTATTTTCTAACCCACGATTCCAGATGTGGTTGATTTCTAATATATGCATAATACCGTTATGTATTTATGTTTCAATGCTTTAATGATCAGAATTACTCAAAATTAATCTCATTTCATCAAGGCTTGACTGGTCCTCCTTTATCCAATCAGGGTAGTCCGCTGGTCCAGAGTTGTCCAATCAGTCGCGAGCAATACAAGGAACTCTTCTCATGTTTTTGTTTTCATGCTGACACTGTTTCTCCTCATCGTGCTTGTTGCCTCGTCGGCTCTACAAGGAGCTGTCAGGTGACCTTTGACCTGTGACATGAAGGACGTATAGCGGTGGAGTCTTGGACGTGTAGTGGATCCGAGCTCGCCGTCAGGCTTGCCGTCGGGCAGCAGCAGTGACTAGTTAGTGTAGTTGTAGAAACAGGAATGCTTAGAAATGCCATAAGCTGCTGATCAACATGTCTGCTTGCTGTTGTCTCTGTTGTGGATTTCTACAGTTTGGTTCTTTTTTATTCCCTTTTTAATAAATCGACATCCAAACCAAACATGTCTGTGTGTTCAGTCCGGAGCTGCAGTCCTGGTCCAGATGCATATTAATGGGTGAACTCGAGTCTGAATGCCAAGCTAGCCGAACACGAAGTGTCGTAAATTAGTTTCAGCTAAAATCACTATGATGCAAGCATCAGATGACTGCTTCAAGCTTATCTACGTTTTATTATCTGTCCCTATTCAAATCAACTTTAAATGAAAAGGCTAACTCTGACACAAGATCATTTAATGAACAATGATTTGTTGCGCTGCTCCTTTAAAGAGGCAGTGCATACATACAATGTGCACTCTGTAGAGTAGGAAGGTTATGTCATCATTAAAGGGCGTTCACACCGGACGCGATAGATGCGAATTGAGCGGCAACTCTACATCGAAAATCAATGTAAATGACGCAATGACACGTGATTCAGGCAGCGGCGGCGGCACGAATGGAGCGTCGGCGCGATGAGACGCTGCGCAAATGAAGCATCTGGCGCGTCTAACCCTAACCCTAACCCTGAAGCAACGCGAATAAAGTTGAAAATATCGAACTTTTCAGGCGCCGCGACATCCAATCATCGACGAGTTCAAGCCGACAGACAGATGGACCGGCGCTCCGCAGCTGAGATGGACGGGCTGCATTCTGAAACAACCTGACTCCGAGAAGACCGGACCCCGGCCTCACACCGTCCACGGACTGAGCCTCAATCAGAAGGACTCGGACAAACGGTCTTCCGTACGCCACATTTCCCACGTCCGCCCGTCGGACGGGGATTCAGCGCTGGACTCTTCCCTCTTCGCTCGCCGCTACTGAGGGACTCCTCGTTAGTTTCTTTTCCTCCGCTTAGTAATATGCTTAAATTCAGCATGTTGCCTCGTCTGATCTGAGGTCGTAGTCGAATGTGGCCCCGACTCTCCCTGGGGAGAGGTGCCAGGGACGTGGCTCCCGGAGGAGGCTCACAGACTCTGGCATCGGATACCCCGAGGCGGAGAAGGAGAGTCCGCCGACGTGACCAGCCGGCCCCTGCCAGCGATGCCCTCGTTTCCCCCGCTAGAGCAGCACCGGTTCAAAAATGAGCATCATGCGCGAATGACACAAATAGTCTAAAATGATCAAGCAGCGCGATACAAGCGATTGTATTCGCGTCTATCGCGTCCGGTGTGAATGCCGCATTAGGGTTCAGGGCTAACCCTAATTTTAAAAGTCGTATTCATATATGTGAAACCATTATGCCAACCTGTTTTCTGATTCTAAGAAACTGACTTTTGATTGTGCTTTTCGTTTTATGAATTCTATGATTGTCTCATATCTTATGGCTTAAATGAAAACTTCACCATTTGCATTAAGCTTTGTATGGGTAGAAACCCAGTAGTATTTTTGAATAGTTGTGCATCATTCCCTCATTTCCCCAGAGACGGGAGACCTCTGTGTTTCTATTCTGAAAAGGACGTCTTCAGAATCCTGAAGAAATCAGCTGTTAATGAGGTTTTCACCAGGATGCAGATGAGTGATGACCATGGATGGTTGTTTAGGGATAAGCGATGAAGTGGGATGACAGTAGCCTAACACGACCATGAGCTATTGGCCCTGAAAACACAGGTCCTGGGTCAGTGGGGCCACATCATGGTTGTGAAGTGAAGTGACACTTGGCATCTTTGATGAAGATGTTGCAGTAAGATGTGCTCCAGCTGAGTTTGGATGTTTCCAATCTGAACTCTGAACATGAAATTATCTGTTTATATAATTTGATTTCATAAATGTAGTTTATATTGTTGCAATAAAAAATAATGAATTAAACATTGTGATTTTATTTTTTAAATACATGTTGGGGACATTCTAAAAACATCTGTGTTCCAATAAACCCACTGGCACAAGTTCTATCATCATATTGGGATGGCTCCATCTAGTGGCTGAAGATGGATAGGCACCATTAATATTGGCTGGTGGCACTACACAAATATATCCACTTTGAATGGATAGGAGACGGAGGGATAATTTCAAGTGTTGCTTATAAGGTACGTTCAATTCCATCCATCCATCCATTGTTTACCGCTTATCCTGTATTCAGGGTCGGGGGGGGGGGGGGGGGGGCTGGAGCCAATCCCAGCTGTCATTGGGTGAAGGCAGGGTACACCCTGGACAGGACGCCAGTCTGTCTCTACATGTCGGCCCTGTGATAAACAACCATTCACGCTCACATTCACACCTATGGGCAATTTAGAGTCATCAATGAACCTATCCTCATCCTGCATGTCTTTGGACTGTGGGAGGAAGCCGGAGAACCCGGAGAGAACCCACGCTTACACGGGGAGAACATGCAAACTCCACACAGAAGGAACCCAGGCTGACCCGGGAATCGAACCCAGGACCCTCTTGCTGTGAGGCGAGAGTGCTACCCACTACACCACGGTGCAGCCCGGTACGTTCAATTGAATATCCAATTTAATGTAGCCAATATAAATGTAGCCTAATTGCCATATTCAATATCCGTTCCTTCCTGCAGCAGTCAGAATCTACAAACAGCTCTCACTGATGCACACACACACAGACACTGCTAATACATATGCACACTGTCGTAGTCCATTATTTTAGTAGGATAAGGGGGTTAGGGTTAGGTATAAGGATAAAAACCACTCAAAGTGACTCTTTTTGGGAATAGCTCAAGAACGAAAGGTCCAATCGACTCCAAACCAACTTCCATCCCCCCCGGATCGTTTGGTACCATCCCCAAGTCTCTAGCACCTACGGAGGCCGAGATATGGAAAAAGAGTCACTTCAAAGTGACTCTTTTTGGGAATAACTCAAGATAGGAAGGTACTGGAGACATGATTGAGGTGTCTATGGATTTCTATGGATCAGGTGGATCCGTAGACACCTCAACTGAGTTAGGGTTAGGTATTAGGGTTAGGATTTTTGAAATGGGTTAGGGGGAGGGTAAAGAAACCGGCACTGAGTCCGGGAAATGCACGGTCCTTCTTATACCTTGAGTCCAAGTCCCCCTGATACCTCTTGCCTCCAAAATTGGGCTTGTTTTAGACTTTTTTAGTCTTAATTTGGCTAGGGTTAGAGTAGGGGACTTGATCCCTCCTCCTGTAGGAGTAAGGGGGTGCACGGTCCTTCCAGCCGGGGGACCGTCCGTACCACTGGTCCCTATTGGTTTGGCGGGTGCACCTCCGTCCAACCGTCCATGTTTGTCTTCTGTTTGTAAAGACAAACAAACTGTCTTTTTAAAGACAGTTTGTTTTCTATAAAAAAAAAAAAAATAAATTGTGTGTTTTTACTAAAAAAATAAAAGAAATATTTTTTCTAAACAACAAAGGAAGGTGTGCCTAAATCAAAATCAACGACGTTTCGACCCAACTAGGGTCTTCTTCAGGTCTGGCACACAAAAAAACTGGCTAAATGGCTCTCTCTCTATAGCTGGGTGTTATCCCTTCGATGGTCAGATGAAAAGTAAGCTCCTAAAATGCTCTCCTCACTTATATGCCCTCCGGTCTACGGATTCGTATGAATCTTAACCCCATAAATGCCAAATTAATTTAACTTTGTACTTTTTTAACTTGTAACTATCTAATATGAATTGAATTGAATCCTCCCCAGAATTTTTAACCCTTTAACTACTTTATCGAATTAAATCTACTATATATTATTCCATTACTATTATCCGTATGTTAATTTATCCTTATATATTTACTTATTTATCTATCTTGTATTTATAAATCTCATGTTTTATACATTTATTTATTCTCTTTATTATTTATTAATTTATTTATTAATCAAATAAGTATATTTAACGTTATCAATTATTTGTGTTTACGGGTTAAAGATTAAGGTTAAGGCTGGGGGTTAAGGTTAAGTTAGGGGAATGAAAGTTTTAGTCTGATGCACTGTCCGTCACAATTTTTGTTCCAAGCACTATCTAACCCACAACAAAACAATGTGTTTATTTCTCGTTAAGGCCCCTGGGGTATATAGTGTCAAGTCTCAGGATCCAAATCTTTTCACATCTACATCTTTGAACTTTATTCCATCCTGGATCACATTGTACAACTGTGGCCCGAAGAGCCTGCCAACCGTGTAATATAAAATGTTGGACCAGGTGTGTGTGAGTGTTCTTTTTTCTAAGAACATTGTACCTGTGCTGGGTGAACCTAACCAGCATAGTGTTACTGGTCTCGCCCACATACTGTATGGTACATTGTTGACATTTAATAACATATACACAGTTTTTCGATTTGGAGTTACCGTGGCATTCTGTTTCAAAAACATTGTTATTGTATTGGTTTCGCAACCATTTCTGGTGCTGAAAAAATTCCCCGTGAACCGATTGTCTAGGTTTGTAAAGTGTCTTAAGTTTAGCTTTAACTAAATGATCATGCAGGTTTTTATTTTTTCTGAACGCTGCGATAATCCTGTAATCTTGTAACAGCTGAGTTCCCTGTGTAAATGATTGAAAATTGTTTTTAACCACCCTAACCAACTGAACTGTAGAGGGAGAATATGTAGTGATGAACGGCAACAGAGAATCCAAAACAATGGGCTTTCTCAGTGTGAAAGTCCTGAAACATTTTCTCAAAAAGGTCCTAGAATACCCCCTGGTGGTCAAAATAAAGAATAACACTTTGGTGGCTTGCAGGAAGTCTGAGCGTTGAGTACATATTCTGTAAAACCTGAGTAATTGAGATTTAATTAGTCCCCGGTAGGTGTGTTTGGGATGAAAGCTTGTCTTGTGGAGAAGAGCATGAGTGTCTGTGTCCTTAAAGAACACCTTTACTTCGAGTCTGTGAGTTTCCTGGAAGTCACTGTAGATTTCCTGGACACAACCACTTTTAAACACAGAGTCCTCACTGACAGTCCATTTAAGTGTGATTGAAGCATCGTGTGTGTTTCAGGTGGTTAAAAATGTATCAAAGTCCTCTCTCGAATGAGTCCACACACCCCAAATGTCATCCAGATACCTAAAGTAGTGTGCAGGTTTTTTATTGCATGCTGCCAAGGCCGAGGTCTCCCATTGGGCCATAAATATATTGGCATATGCTGGGGCGAATTTCTTCCCCATGGCTGTACCTTTGGTTTGGAGGAAAAATTTCCCATCAAATTCAAAATCATTTCTGGTCAAATTGATTTCTAGTAGTTGAAGTAACTCTTTATCCGGTCTCTTTTTGTCTGGATATTTATAAAAGATGTTTTTAATGGCTTTAATGCCTTCATCAATATCAATATTCGTGTAAAGACTATCAATGTCCATGGTGAAAAGAATGGAGTGGTCAGGGATGTGGAGCTGCTTCACTTTGTGTACAAAATCGTACGTATCCTTGATGTAACTGGGATGTCTGGTCGAGAGAGGAGTAAGATAAAAGTCGAGGAATTCAGCTGTATAATATGTTTCGCTGTCACAATCCGATACAATGGGTCTACCTGGTGGAATAACATATGGAACGCTCCACTTTGAGGGGTCCTTATGTATTTTAGGTAGCATGTAAAATAGCCTGGCTCTAGGCACAGTTACCCAACAAGTACTTTTTCTGTTTGGAATCAATGAATTTCTTGTCTTGTAGTGACTGGACACTGATATGGAAATTTTGTACTTCTTGATGAGAGGCATCTGAACTGAAGACTTACACATGAGAAGGTTTGGTGAATGTAAATGTGTCCTGTGACCTGTGACGTGTGGCCTGTGGCCATTTGTGGGTGTTTTGCAACACATGGGTGTTTTGCGACATGGGTGTGGTTTATGACCCAGGTGGGGTTTGCGACCCATGCAAGGTTTAGATAAACATCGGAGTTTATGACTTCCATCCCTGTGAACTGAGTGAAAACACACCCACAAGAAGATGGATAAATATCATGTTTGTCTCACAATACGTTGAGTCTACACTTTGCAACAGACCAGCATGTTGTTCTGTGAATTCTCCTCTTGATCAAGATTAAATCCCTGTTTGGACCTTGAGCTGACTCCGATCTCCTTCCTCCAGTTCTATACCAACGGGTAATTATTTTAACACTTTGGCGCCCAACGTGGGGCTCGAATATCTTTCCCTCTCTTCATACAAGAGGACCTGAAGACCTTAAGGCAGAGGAAATAGAAACCCTCTGAAAGACCTCCACCGCGGGGCTCATATAGCCTCGTTTGGGACAGGAGGCCAGGTCCTCTGAAGAGGGGGCGGTGACGGGGCCAACCACAGAGGGGAGACGGACCAGCCAGGCAAACAGAGTCAGGGACTCATCGAAAGGGTAAGAAATTTCTAATAAGTAAAGCAAGTCGGGAACTTGGGGGATCGATCTCTTAGAATAGGTCAAAGGACCTAATAGGAAAAAGGAAATAAATAGAATCAAGCCCAGGCTTGGGGGAGCAGGACTCTCTTAGATTTAGGGCAGGACCCTAAATCCAGGTAAACTGTCTTTGGAAGGACAAGGATTAAACTAATCCCGAAGGCCTGCGAAAACAAAAAGACGTCAGGGAGGGTTAGAGACCCATAGGTAAGAGTACTCAAAAGGAAAGAAATGAAAAGACCGGTAAAATAGAAAAAACGTTTAAATAAAAATACGTATTGAAAATAATTAAATAGATAAATAAATAAATAAACAAATAACTAACAAATTCAAGCTGGGAAATTGTAATAGTTGTTTTAAATTGTTGTTGTGAACCTGACGAGGTTCAATATATATGAGATGCAAAACGAATGAGCCAGAAAGCTCTAGATAATGTAAAATATATAAAGAAGTGGGAAGAGAAGTATGGGTTTAAAGGAAAGTTGCAGGTGGAAGAGTGCAAAGAATTGGTAGAAAAAATAGAGGAAAGGTCAAAGGGAAGTGAGAAAAGGCAGAACAAAGAGGGCTACACACAGGCGAAAGCATGGTTAGAAGAGGCAGAACCAAGGAAGAGAGGAATGTAGAAACAGAAAGTAAAAGTAAGTGAGACAATGTAAAGAAGAAACTGAGAAAAGAGAGGTTGAAGAAAGGAAAAGATAGGAAGAAAAGGAGAAAAAGGAAAAGAAAAAGATTCAGTATGTAATAAACTTTATCCTGTTTTGTACTCCAACCGAGATAAACAGGATGACAAGTATGTGCCTCTGGGTCTCCACCCTCCCCCGTACATCATCCCTCAGCCACCACCGCCTCTTGTCCAGGCCTCAGCTCCACTCCTTCGCCCTCCTTCTCTCTTCGCATCTACTCTCTCCACTCCTGCACCGATAGCAACAGCCGTAGGAAGCACCTAATTGGTGTTGGAACTGCTGGGATACAAGCTACGACTGACCATGAAAAGCCAAGAAAGGCGGAACAAAAAAGGCAAGTGAAATATTTGTCATGGATGATGATGATGATGATGATGAAAATTATGCTAATTCATTCACTGATGTGTATTTCCGAGGCAATGTCAATCGTGGATGCTGGAGAGGGAGAGGAAGAGGAGAAGGACGGGGAGGACGGAGATTTGGAGATGAGAGCTGCTACAGTTGTGGTAAATTTGGACATTGGGCTCAAGAACGCAGAGCTCCAAAGGGCAGAGGTCAAGGAGGCTGGCGGGGGAGAGGAGGAGCAGGGAGACCCAGACGAGTTGATGATTCATCGGCGTGACTTCAATAAATCAGGTCATGCATGAACACACACACACACACACACACCAAGACACAGAAGATGAGGAAGAAGAAGTATGTTCACTAGAAAGTGCTGAAATATTTTTAAGCATGATTCAAAAACCGATTACCGATCACCAGATTATTGGTTAACAATTATAAAACTTTAAAATGTTTTCTATGCGATACGGGAGCATGCAGAACAATTAGAATAATCAGAAAAGATGAAGGCGGTGGTAGACTGCCTACAGACAACTATCTTTTCTATGGCCATGTCCGCAAACTTAGCAAAATTTGTAATAAATTTGTAATTTGTAAAATTTGTGTAAAAGTCAGATACTATTATATGTGGATGACATCTTAATAGCGTCTAAAACTGAAATAGATTGTAAAACAGATACCTTAGCTATATTAAAGTTCTTAGCTGAACAAGGACATAAGGTCAGCAAAAATAAATTACAATTGTGGCAAACGGTTGTAAAATATTTAGGTTTTAATATTTCACAGTCAGGTAAACATCTAGACGAGAAAAGGAAAACAGCTATTTTACAAGCACCAAAACCTACAACCAAAAGACAAATGATGTCTTTCTTAGGTATGACTAATTTTTGCAGACAATGGATTGCTAATTATGCTGAAATAGCACAACCGCTCCAAAATGCTATATATGACCAGCCTATGGCAGCTCAAGACAAAATAACATGGACTCAAGAAACTAATGATGCTTTTGTTAGACTCAAACAAGTTCTAGTGAGCTCTGCAGTATTAGCTTTCCCTGATTACTCAAAGCCATTTGTTCAGACTTGCGATGCAAGATCTGGTTTTATGACTAGTGTTCTAACACAACCATTTGGAGGAAAACAGAGACCTATTGCATATTATTCATCAAAACTTGATAACATCACAAAGGCTATGCCACCTTGCTTGCAGGCAGTACAGGCAGCTGCACTCAGTGTGCAGAGTTCTGCTTCTATAGTGTTATTTCACCCACTGACACTTATGGTGTCACATGTCACACCAGCGCGACATCTTAGTTGTATGACTATCCTACTGTCACAGCCACATCTCACTATAGAGAGATGCACTACATTAAACCCATCAGCCCTGCTACCAAATGAAACAGATGGAATAGCACATGATTGTGTAGGAGAAATTAGTGCTAGAGTTTTACCAAGACCAGATCTCACCGATGTACCACTTGATGCTGCTGATATTGTGATATTTGTAGATGGCTCATGTAAAAAGAATCCTGACGGGACAAATGTAAGTGGATATGCTGTAGTAACATCTGACAAGGTTTTGAAGTCAGGCTCCTTACCGTCGCATTTCTCTGTGCAGGCAGCAGAACTTGTTGCACTTACAGAGGCGTGCAAAATAGGGAGAAATAAAGATATAACTGTAAATACAGATAGCCAGTATGCATTCTCGACACTTCACGTGTCTGCACAACAGTGGAAAAATAGAGGCATGGTAACATCTACAGGGAAACCTATTACACATAAAGATCTCATTTTGCAGCTACTGGATGCCATTCAACTGCCAAGAAAAGTTGCAATATGCAAGTGTGCTGCACATACTACGGGTAAAGATTTTATTTCAATGGGGAATAAAAAGCGGACGAAGAAGCAAAACGAGCGGCTGCTACTCAGAAAAATGTAGATGACATTTATACTACTGAGACTACGCTTACACATATAGATCATGACATTTTGAGAGACATGCAAAATAGTTCACCTGAGACTGAGAAAAACATGTGGCGAAATAAAGGAGCCACACAGACAGAAACGGGGATTTGGGAGAGCCTCGACGGAAAGCCTATACTACCAAAAAATTTATTTAGATTTGCTGCGATATTGAGTCATGGGATTACCCATGTCTCAACAGGAGGGATGGTATCCACAATAGAGAACATTTTTACTACATATGGATTTCACAATTACACAAAAAAATTTGTGCCTCATGATTGATTTGCTCTAAACATAATGCTCAAGGTAGACTACGTCCTAAACCAGGTAAATTCCCAGAAGCGACATACCCATTCCAATGTATCTGTATGGACTTTATTGAATTAAACAGAGCCGAATGAAAGAAATATTGTTTAGTAATAGTGGATATGTTCTCCAAATGGGTAGAAATTACAACAGTTTACAACAGTGAACAATGATGCAATAACTGTGACCAAAATTCTAGCTACAATAATAGCTCCAAGGTATGGTTTTCCAGAAAAGATTTATTGTGATAACGGTCCTCATTTTAGGAATCAAGTAATACAAAAGCTATCGGAAATATTTCCAATCCAACTCAGGTTCCATCGTCCACAGTCAGCAGGACTGGTGGAAAGAAACAATGGAACTATTAAAGCAAAACTGAGGAAGGCTATGGAAGAAACAGGGAAGAGTTGGGTAACATGTCTACCAGCTGTAGCATTAAGCTTACACATTCAACCTAACAGTACAGGATTATCACCATTTGAAATATTATATGGAAGGCCATTTAGGGTCCCGCTAATAGATACAAAGGGAGATGATACAAGATTGACTGAAACAATCGTTGACTACATGTCAAAAATGATGAAGAACAAAAGTATTATGTCTACAGTATCTCCTCCTACAGATCCAGCACCAACAGGAGGGCCAATAAACCCAGGAGATTGGGTGTTTATCAAAGTCCTGAGACGAAAGAATTGGTCAGCTCCCCGCTGGGAAGGACCCTATCAAGTGTTACTGTCTACACCCACAGCAGTCCGCATAGCTGAAAGACAGACTTGGATCCATCTCACACACTGCAAAAGAGCACAAATACCACTGTCAGATAAGTAGAAACATTCACCATGCCGGATTTAAAGCTATGCTTGATAACTGTTTTATGTGTGACCACAATTGCATTCCTTATTTCAAATATAGGGACACAAGGCCAGGTATAGGAGCATGGGGGGAGTGGAATAAACAAGGTTGGGATATTCCATATAATAGTGTCCCCAAGCCCAAGAAATCAGACAATATCTGTAACAGCCACACCAACCAAACCGACTTCGATAAAAAATAATCCTGTAAAATATATAGACATAAGAAATATGAAGGAAACGTATGCCCTAGAAACAGGATTCACAGACTCAAATGTATGGCTACAATGGATCGTTCACACAGCCCGAAACAGCAAGTTATCCTCTTCCAATTGTCTAGCATGTGCAGCAGCCAGGCCGGGGTTAGGCACAGTGCCTTTTCCCCTTAATCCAGATAATGATCCAAAAGGTTTTCGTTGCATGCTAGAATTATACAAATCAGAGAGTGCTACAAACTGCACTACTTTGAAACTTCTGTTCCCTCCAGTGTCATCACAGATTAAACCACCTTGGTTTACGCCATACACCGGGAATTATACCTGCTTGACACGAAGCAGAGGTACTGTGTCAGTAGGAGTATTGACAACCTGTAAAACCATCATTAATGTAATTAAGGGCGAGAGCAATGTCACTGATGGCATAGTGAATGATCAAACCATGGCCAGAGCTGATGTATGGTGGTTCTGTGGAGGTAAGATACTCAGAGCAAAATTACCAACTGATTGGAAGGGAACTTGTGCTATGGTACAATTATTAATGCCGACATATATTTTACCATATGACACAATGGCATTAGAAAAAGTGGCGATACATAATTTACGAACAAAAAGAAATGCACCAGCAGGATCTTTTGACAGCAGAGTTTATATAGATGCAATTGGTGTTCCTCGAGGTGTTCCTGATGAGTTTAAAGCCAGAAATCAGGTTGCTGCAGGATTTGAATCACTCCTGGCTTGGTGGGTAACCGTTAATAAGAATGTGGATTGGATAAATTACGTCTATTATAACCAACAAAGATTTTTAAATTACACTAAGGAAGCAATTGGGGGCATACATCAACAGTTAGATAAGACTAGTTTAATGGCATGGCAGAATAGGATGGCGTTAGATATGTTGTTGGCTGAAAAAGGAGGAGTATGTAAAATGTTTGGAGATATGTGTTGTACGTTTATTCCTAACAATACAGCACCTGATGACAGCATCACTAAGGCGTTGAATGGATTAACCTCTCTATCTGCAGAGTTAGCTGAAAACTCTGGTTTTGAAGATCCTCTGACAGGATGGCTCCAGGACATTTTTGGAAAATGGGCAGGTTCTATAAAAACTATGATGTTATCTGTAACCGTAATGATTACCATTCTAATCGTTTGTGGATGTTGTTGTATCCCCTGTTTGAGAGGACTGTTACAGAGACTCATTGACACCGCTGTGACTAAAACAACTATGCTGTATGAAAGGATCCCCATCACCGATGATCACCGAGGGGACTATGAGAATGCAGCACAAGAAAATGTTACTTCTGATCTGACAGATGATGATTTATATGGTAACCTCTTTGATGAGGATAAGGACACTACGGACTAAGAGATAATTGCTGTTATATGTTTATTCTACTGATTATGATGAGACTACAGAAAATCTAACTGAAGTTGTAGTTTTCTGAATTGGCCGACTAGAGCCACTTAGGAGAAAAATATTCACAGCATTTGTACATATTGAAGGTGACCCCATTGTTTTTGTTCTTTTTACGTGCAAGGGATAGTTTAACTAGGTAGGGATAGGTCCGTAGCCAAGCCCGATAGGTTGACTAGCTTGGCGAGGACATTTATGTTTTGTTTTTGGGGGCAACAATGTAATCAAAATGCTTTTGAATTTATGCTTATTTTTATATAATTTCTGTGCCTTGTTAAATGGAGTACCTGTGGGTGGTTGCCGGGGCAGCGGGACCGTGAGAGAGTTTCCCTTTCTAGAAGGATAATGGATAATAAGAATGTTTTGAACTGCCTGATAGGGTTTTCGCTCTCACACTTCACAAAATGTATGTTATGATTATGCTTAGAATCAGCATAAACAGGAGGGATATGATATGGAAATTTTGTACTTCTTGATGAGAGGCATCTGAACTGAAGACTTACACATGAGAAGGTTTGGTGAATGTAAATGTGTCCTGTGACCTGTGACGTGTGGCCTGTGGCCATTTGTGGGTGTTTTGCAACACATGGGTGTTTTGCGACATGGGTGTGGTTTATGACCCAGGTGGGGTTTGCGACCCATGCAAGGTTTAGATAAACATCGGAGTTTATGACTTCCATCCCTGTGAACTGAGTGAAAACACACCCACAAGAAGATGGATAAATATCATGTTTGTCTCACAATACGTTGAGTCTACACTTTGCAACAGACCAGCATGTTGTTCTGTGAATTCTCCTCTTGATCAAGATTAAATCCCTGTTTGGACCTTGAGCTGACTCCGATCTCCTTCCTCCAGTTCTATACCAACGGGTAATTATTTTAACAGACACTACTCCTTTAGTGGCTAAAAATTTTACAAATAGATAGGTTTGTCTAACTTGGTGTAATACTGTGTATTGTTTAGTTGCCGGTAACCCTCCCAAAGGTACTGTGACCTGTCCATGATGGTAACTGCACTGCCCTTATCAGCCGGTTTAATCACAATGTGTTTGTTACTGCTCAGCAGTTTAAGTGCCTCAACTTCTCCAGGGAGGAGGTTCGGCTTCACAGGAAGAACTCTAAAAGCAGTGTCAAAATGTGAGATATCTGCTCTGATGAGATCATTGATGGCTGTGGGAATCTTACCAACAGGAGGGGTCCAGACCGATTTTGGGGTGAAGGGTGGCGGCTTCGAGTCTTGTTTATCTTGGAAATAGTTTTAGTTTTCTGTGATACTTTTGGATGTCTGTCTGTCAAACCTGCTTTGGTATACAATTTGTTTGTTGCATCCGTTTGAGGGGATAAATGAAAGACCCCTGTTAAGCAGGGCAAATTGTGCGTCCGTTAATTTGAAATTTTTAGCCAAAATTATAATATTTTTATTATTATTATTATTATTGTTTTTGTTATTATAATTATTATTACTACTATTCCCCTCCTGATGAAGGCTTGTGGGGAAGTCTAGTTTAGGTGGTCAGCCCAGTGCTCTGAGATGTTAACTGCTGTGGCTCGGGTCCAGTGGACCATGTCCCTTTCAGTGTGAAACTTGTCTTGTGGTAAAGCTTCAATGAAGTTACAGTTCGCAGTAATGTACTGGTTGAGATGTGTGAGAATAGTCTGTTCTCTGTGGGGGAGGCTTCTGGAGTAGTTGATCTCGGGGACCAAGATCTCCGCATGTGGAAACCTGACTCTGGCAGTCTTGAGCAGTCTTTGCAGTTCTTTCACGGCCGTGTCGGTGGTTTGTTGGCCCTTATTGTTCAAGCCGAAAGAGAGAAGCATTATGTCCACTGTTGTGGTGTTCGTGGCTGTGGAGAGAATAGCCTCTGCGTGTCTCAGTGTGGCACCTGGGAAGCTATCGATTTGTAAGTCTGGAGCGGAGAATGGTGGGAGTCTAGAGACGTTGGAGTCACCTATAACAATCCATTTCTTGACTATATGCAAACTCCATGACTGCAACTTCTTAGTCGTGTTGGGGTGTCTGGTGGGTTTGCACTTCGACTCGTTGGGAGAAGAGAGCGTTTTTTTCAGAACCAGTTCCAGTTTAGTTTGAACCGTGGTTTTGTGTCTTGGGGTCAAACTGATCCCCGTTGTGGGTAGTGGTCTCTGGTATCCCGTGATGGGGAAGAGGGAGGGAGGGGAGAGGAAGGGGGGAGGAGGAGGAGGAGGGGGTGGTGGGGGCTCTGTGTCAGCATAGTCTGAGTCCAACATGTCCACCTCTGACTCCTCGTCAGCTTCCTTCTTCACCGGTGTGCTAACATAAGGGTCTCCAGTTTTTTCTCCCTCATCCTCTGAACCCAATGTCTCAATAATGTCCTGATCAAGCATCGACACACATGGATTGGTTGTAGACGCTTGGGGAGGCAGAGTAGGATTGACGGCCACGGAGACTTTGGGGGTCGCAGTGGGGTTCACCAGAGATGGACCCTGTTAAAATAATTTTTCCGTAAACGAATAAATTCACCCAAGGAGGAGATCGGAGACATAAGTAAAGTCGACGTCTGACTTTAATCTTGGACAAGAGGAGCAGTTACAGTGCAACAACGTGTGAGGATGCTACAGAGGAAGTGCTCAAATCACTGTTGTGACTTGAGTCTTTTAAAGGCACAGGAGATGATGCGTCATCGACAGTTAATCTTCATGCAGAACTAGACATCATGACTACCAGGCCTCTATTACTTTAGTCTCCCCATTGCTGACCTAAATGTTATCAAACAGTTCAACACATAAAGCTGTAACGTGAACTAAGAAAACTTTAAGACATGAGGTTATACAAAATTCTTATAACATTCCCTCCTGTTTATGCTTATCTTAAGCATAATCATTAGTTAAATTTTGTGGAGGGTGAGAGCGAAAACCCTGTCAGGGGGAGAAGAGGGTTTTGGACACCGACGCTGCGAAGCAGCGGCGGAGTCCGATGCACAGTCCATCGACGGCTTTTATCCCGTGCGCGGCCCATCCCTCGTCACAGTACAAACAGCGGCTACCTATCATTGAGACCCCTTAGATGTGTGGAGTCGAGTCTGGAGATCCACACCCTCTCGTGGTAGCACCACTGTGCTTTGGTCCACCGCAGGTCACATTGGACCACCGTGGCTCGAACAGGCTGTCAGCCGTGCAGCAGGAAGTGATGAACCAGGTGTGTGTGAGTGTTTTTCCGTCTCTGGATGTTGGGTTAGGGTAGGGGTCTTGATACCCCCTCCGGTTGGAGTAGGGGTCCTGAAACCCCCTCCGGTTGGAGAAGGTGGGTGCTCGGTCCTTCCACCCTTCAGACCGTCCATGGCCCTGGTCCCAGGGGGGCTGGCGAGGGCGACGGCGCCTACGGCCGTACCGCACCTCGGTCCAATCCTCCATCTCTTTCCAATTTTTTTAAAGTATTAATTTATTTTTAAATTTTTTTGTTGTTTTTTTTATCGTTTTTAATAAAGAGCAACTGAAAAAGTCTTCCTCCACAAAAAGGAAGCTGTTGAAAAATAAAAGGTTCTTGAATTATTGTTGATATTTATGAAATCAAATTGTTTTCAATGAAATAAAATTGTTTTTACATAAAATAAAATTGTTTTTACTAAATAACTAAGGTAAGTGAGCCAAAGAAAAAATACGGTGTCTTCCTCCACAAAAAGGAAGCTGTTGAAAATAAAAAGTTCTTAAATTGTTGTTGATGTTTATGAAATAAAATTGTTTTCAATGAAATAAAATTGTTTTTTAAATGAAATCAAGTTGTTTTCGATGATAAATAACTAAGGAAGGTGTGCCAAAGAAAAAATACAACGTTTCGACCTAAGAAGGTCTTCTTCAGGTAATGGCACACTGAAAACTGCGTTGGCTAGCTTGTCAGAGAGTCTGCTGAATGAGGACTGCATCTGTCGCTGGTCAAGGCTGGAATGAGCTCTCCTACGAGGCTCCTCCTTTTATACCCTCCGTCTTCGTACGTAATTTTGCCCTTAGAGAACCATGTATTAAAGCAGTATCCTTTTAGTTCCGTCCCTTCCATATGAATTGTATTGCCAATTGCATTTGCCCATGTTACTATGTATATACTCTATTGTAATTATATATTTATGAATTAATTATTTTTTTGTGATTATATATTTATGAATTAATTAACCCTTTTTAACTGTTTTTAAATGTTTTTAACCCCATCATTGCCGAATTAGATTTTTTTAAAACCTAAAAATGCCCAATATAGAAAATGAAGTTTTTAATGTATTTTAAATTAGATTTTTAACCCCATCATTGCCGAATTAGATTTTTTAACCCTAAAAATGCCAAATATATAGATAATGAAGTTTTTAATGTATTTTAAATTAAATTAAAATTATCCCATAGTGATGAAACCAATTAGGGTTAGGACTATAGTTCGGGTTAGGGTTAAAATTATTTTAGGAGTTAGAATTAGGTTTAGGCAAGGGTTATAGTGGTTAGGGTTAGAGTAAAGGTCAGGTCAAGGTTAGATTCAGGGTTAGGGTTAGGGTTAGGGTTAGGGTTAGGGTTAGGGTTATGAAGGGGGTTGGGGGGACAGGTGCAAGCACTTGTCCCCCCGAATGCACGGTCCATCTACGTGGGGATGGTCAGACGCCCCTCTCCGTTCCCTCGAATAGGGCTTGTAACGTAGCGGTGTATATATATAATAACGTAGGGTTTTATCTACTTGAGTATATTTATTATTAAATTAAATTTTATATCAAGTATAACTTGTTTTATAATACACCACTCTCCTCTTTGTTGTTGTTTTCAGTTTTTACCGTTTTTTTGTGTTATTTTTAACTTTTTTTGTTTGGCTTTCATGTTGTTCTGTTAGCAGTAATAATCTTCTGTATGCGGCGTCGACGTTTCGTCCTAGTTTTTAGACTTCTTCAGGAGGCCATCATACAGGTAAGTTCCATCCACAGGTAAGTTCCAACTGTAGGTAAGTTCACAATGCAGGTAAGTACTCATTAAATTGTGTTATGGGGAGATAGTGCTCCTCCGAAGTTTTCCACGAATTGGGTTTGTGATGGGGAGATGTTGCTCCTCCGAAATTCTCAGCCAAACTGATTCGCTCTGTTGTTCTCCCTTATATACTCTCTGCCCACGTCCACGAATTAATTTGTTCTCTCCCCTCCGAATGTGTTCGTATATCCCCTCTTCAATACGAATGTGTTTATATTTGTATATCCTTTGTATTTCAAATAAAAATGGATTTTTGCACCCTATCAATTTGTGTTTCTTGTGTCCATATTAACATCCAATTGTGTTTAATTTATAAAACAGAATATTCCCATTCATCCTCCTTCCTCATTTCCTTTCCTCTTTCCCGTATCCCATCCTTCGCTCATAACCGGTGTCCAAATTAGTGTACCTTGTATATTCATGTTAGCTTTGATACCACCATTTGGGTTTACGTTCCGGCTCCCTACGGTAACCACCATTTGGATTTACGTTCAGGCTATATACAGTAAAATCCCTTTAGGGCCTCTAGGGCCAAATTACGGGTTAGAGTCCGGGTTAGGCAGTAGGAATTAGAGTTAGGAGCCAAGTCGGGAAGAATCCTGGGATTGGGGTCTGGGCCTTAGAGTTAGGGCTCCATGTCAATTGGGTTTTAGGTTTAGGGCTAGAGTAAGGGGTAGGTTAGCTTAATTAAGCTTCTTATTAGGGGGAGGGACGCCCAACCAAACCACACGGAGGCACTGGCTGGTTAGGGTTATGAAGGGGGTTGGGGGGACAGGTGCAAGCACTTGTCCCCCCGAATGCACGGTCCATCTACGTGGGGATGGTCAGACGCCCCTCTCCGTTCCCTCGAATAGGGCTTGTAACGTAGCGGTGTATATATATAATAACGTAGGGTTTTATCTACTTGAGTATATTTATTATTAAATTAAATTTTATATCAAGTATAACTTGTTTTATAATACACCACTCTCCTCTTTGTTGTTGTTTTCAGTTTTTACCGTTTTTTTGTGTTATTTTTAACTTTTTTTGTTTGGCTTTCATGTTGTTCTGTTAGCAGTAATAATCTTCTGTATGCGGCGTCGACGTTTCGTCCTAGTTTTTAGACTTCTTCAGGAGGCCATCATACAGGTAAGTTCCATCCACAGGTAAGTTCCAACTGTAGGTAAGTTCACAATGCAGGTAAGTACTCATTAAATTGTGTTATGGGGAGATAGTGCTCCTCCGAAGTTTTCCACGAATTGGGTTTGTGATGGGGAGATGTTGCTCCTCCGAAATTCTCAGCCAAACTGATTCGCTCTGTTGTTCTCCCTTATATACTCTCTGCCCACGTCCACGAATTAATTTGTTCTCTCCCCTCCGAATGTGTTCGTATATCCCCTCTTCAATACGAATGTGTTTATATTTGTATATCCTTTGTATTTCAAATAAAAATGGATTTTTGCACCCTATCAATTTGTGTTTCTTGTGTCCATATTAACATCCAATTGTGTTTAATTTATAAAACAGAATATTCCCATTCATCCTCCTTCCTCATTTCCTTTCCTCTTTCCCGTATCCCATCCTTCGCTCATAACCGGTGTCCAAATTAGTGTACCTTGTATATTCATGTTAGCTTTGATACCACCATTTGGGTTTACGTTCCGGCTCCCTACGGTAACCACCATTTGGATTTACGTTCAGGCTATATACAGTAAAATCCCTTTAGGGCCTCTAGGGCCAAATTACGGGTTAGAGTCCGGGTTAGGCAGTAGGAATTAGAGTTAGGAGCCAAGTCGGGAAGAATCCTGGGATTGGGGTCTGGGCCTTAGAGTTAGGGCTCCATGTCAATTGGGTTTTAGGTTTAGGGCTAGAGTAAGGGGTAGGTTAGCTTAATTAAGCTTCTTATTAGGGGGAGGGACGCCCAACCAAACCACACGGAGGCACTGGCTGGTTAGGGTTATGAAGGGGGTTGGGGGGACAGGTGCAAGCACTTGTCCCCCCGAATGCACGGTCCATCTACGTGGGGATGGTCAGACGCCCCTCTCCGTTCCCTCGAATAGGGCTTGTAACGTAGCGGTGTATATATATAATAACGTAGGGTTTTATCTACTTGAGTATATTTATTATTAAATTAAATTTTATATCAAGTATAACTTGTTTTATAATACACCACTCTCCTCTTTGTTGTTGTTTTCAGTTTTTACCGTTTTTTTGTGTTATTTTTAACTTTTTTTGTTTGGCTTTCATGTTGTTCTGTTAGCAGTAATAATCTTCTGTATGCGGCGTCGACGTTTCGTCCTAGTTTTTAGACTTCTTCAGGAGGCCATCATACAGGTAAGTTCCATCCACAGGTAAGTTCCAACTGTAGGTAAGTTCACAATGCAGGTAAGTACTCATTAAATTGTGTTATGGGGAGATAGTGCTCCTCCGAAGTTTTCCACGAATTGGGTTTGTGATGGGGAGATGTTGCTCCTCCGAAATTCTCAGCCAAACTGATTCGCTCTGTTGTTCTCCCTTATATACTCTCTGCCCACGTCCACGAATTAATTTGTTCTCTCCCCTCCGAATGTGTTCGTATATCCCCTCTTCAATACGAATGTGTTTATATTTGTATATCCTTTGTATTTCAAATAAAAATGGATTTTTGCACCCTATCAATTTGTGTTTCTTGTGTCCATATTAACATCCAATTGTGTTTAATTTATAAAACAGAATATTCCCATTCATCCTCCTTCCTCATTTCCTTTCCTCTTTCCCGTATCCCATCCTTCGCTCATAACCGGTGTCCAAATTAGTGTACCTTGTATATTCATGTTAGCTTTGATACCACCATTTGGGTTTACGTTCCGGCTCCCTACGGTAACCACCATTTGGATTTACGTTCAGGCTATATACAGTAAAATCCCTTTAGGGCCTCTAGGGCCAAATTACGGGTTAGAGTCCGGGTTAGGCAGTAGGAATTAGAGTTAGGAGCCAAGTCGGGAAGAATCCTGGGATTGGGGTCTGGGCCTTAGAGTTAGGGCTCCATGTCAATTGGGTTTTAGGTTTAGGGCTAGAGTAAGGGGTAGGTTAGCTTAATTAAGCTTCTTATTAGGGGGAGGGACGCCCAACCAAACCACACGGAGGCACTGGCTGGTTAGGGTTATGAAGGGGGTTGGGGGGACAGGTGCAAGCACTTGTCCCCCCGAATGCACGGTCCATCTACGTGGGGATGGTCAGACGCCCCTCTCCGTTCCCTCGAATAGGGCTTGTAACGTAGCGGTGTATATATATAATAACGTAGGGTTTTATCTACTTGAGTATATTTATTATTAAATTAAATTTTATATCAAGTATAACTTGTTTTATAATACACCACTCTCCTCTTTGTTGTTGTTTTCAGTTTTTACCGTTTTTTTGTGTTATTTTTAACTTTTTTTGTTTGGCTTTCATGTTGTTCTGTTAGCAGTAATAATCTTCTGTATGCGGCGTCGACGTTTCGTCCTAGTTTTTAGACTTCTTCAGGAGGCCATCATACAGGTAAGTTCCATCCACAGGTAAGTTCCAACTGTAGGTAAGTTCACAATGCAGGTAAGTACTCATTAAATTGTGTTATGGGGAGATAGTGCTCCTCCGAAGTTTTCCACGAATTGGGTTTGTGATGGGGAGATGTTGCTCCTCCGAAATTCTCAGCCAAACTGATTCGCTCTGTTGTTCTCCCTTATATACTCTCTGCCCACGTCCACGAATTAATTTGTTCTCTCCCCTCCGAATGTGTTCGTATATCCCCTCTTCAATACGAATGTGTTTATATTTGTATATCCTTTGTATTTCAAATAAAAATGGATTTTTGCACCCTATCAATTTGTGTTTCTTGTGTCCATATTAACATCCAATTGTGTTTAATTTATAAAACAGAATATTCCCATTCATCCTCCTTCCTCATTTCCTTTCCTCTTTCCCGTATCCCATCCTTCGCTCATAACCGGTGTCCAAATTAGTGTACCTTGTATATTCATGTTAGCTTTGATACCACCATTTGGGTTTACGTTCCGGCTCCCTACGGTAACCACCATTTGGATTTACGTTCAGGCTATATACAGTAAAATCCCTTTAGGGCCTCTAGGGCCAAATTACGGGTTAGAGTCCGGGTTAGGCAGTAGGAATTAGAGTTAGGAGCCAAGTCGGGAAGAATCCTGGGATTGGGGTCTGGGCCTTAGAGTTAGGGCTCCATGTCAATTGGGTTTTAGGTTTAGGGCTAGAGTAAGGGGTAGGTTAGCTTAATTAAGCTTCTTATTAGGGGGAGGGACGCCCAACCAAACCACACGGAGGCACTGGCTGGTTAGGGTTATGAAGGGGGTTGGGGGGACAGGTGCAAGCACTTGTCCCCCCGAATGCACGGTCCATCTACGTGGGGATGGTCAGACGCCCCTCTCCGTTCCCTCGAATAGGGCTTGTAACGTAGCGGTGTATATATATAATAACGTAGGGTTTTATCTACTTGAGTATATTTATTATTAAATTAAATTTTATATCAAGTATAACTTGTTTTATAATACACCACTCTCCTCTTTGTTGTTGTTTTCAGTTTTTACCGTTTTTTTGTGTTATTTTTAACTTTTTTTGTTTGGCTTTCATGTTGTTCTGTTAGCAGTAATAATCTTCTGTATGCGGCGTCGACGTTTCGTCCTAGTTTTTAGACTTCTTCAGGAGGCCATCATACAGGTAAGTTCCATCCACAGGTAAGTTCCAACTGTAGGTAAGTTCACAATGCAGGTAAGTACTCATTAAATTGTGTTATGGGGAGATAGTGCTCCTCCGAAGTTTTCCACGAATTGGGTTTGTGATGGGGAGATGTTGCTCCTCCGAAATTCTCAGCCAAACTGATTCGCTCTGTTGTTCTCCCTTATATACTCTCTGCCCACGTCCACGAATTAATTTGTTCTCTCCCCTCCGAATGTGTTCGTATATCCCCTCTTCAATACGAATGTGTTTATATTTGTATATCCTTTGTATTTCAAATAAAAATGGATTTTTGCACCCTATCAATTTGTGTTTCTTGTGTCCATATTAACATCCAATTGTGTTTAATTTATAAAACAGAATATTCCCATTCATCCTCCTTCCTCATTTCCTTTCCTCTTTCCCGTATCCCATCCTTCGCTCATAACCGGTGTCCAAATTAGTGTACCTTGTATATTCATGTTAGCTTTGATACCACCATTTGGGTTTACGTTCCGGCTCCCTACGGTAACCACCATTTGGATTTACGTTCAGGCTATATACAGTAAAATCCCTTTAGGGCCTCTAGGGCCAAATTACGGGTTAGAGTCCGGGTTAGGCAGTAGGAATTAGAGTTAGGAGCCAAGTCGGGAAGAATCCTGGGATTGGGGTCTGGGCCTTAGAGTTAGGGCTCCATGTCAATTGGGTTTTAGGTTTAGGGCTAGAGTAAGGGGTAGGTTAGCTTAATTAAGCTTCTTATTAGGGGGAGGGACGCCCAACCAAACCACACGGAGGCACTGGCTGGTTAGGGTTATGAAGGGGGTTGGGGGGACAGGTGCAAGCACTTGTCCCCCCGAATGCACGGTCCATCTACGTGGGGATGGTCAGACGCCCCTCTCCGTTCCCTCGAATAGGGCTTGTAACGTAGCGGTGTATATATATAATAACGTAGGGTTTTATCTACTTGAGTATATTTATTATTAAATTAAATTTTATATCAAGTATAACTTGTTTTATAATACACCACTCTCCTCTTTGTTGTTGTTTTCAGTTTTTACCGTTTTTTTGTGTTATTTTTAACTTTTTTTGTTTGGCTTTCATGTTGTTCTGTTAGCAGTAATAATCTTCTGTATGCGGCGTCGACGTTTCGTCCTAGTTTTTAGACTTCTTCAGGAGGCCATCATACAGGTAAGTTCCATCCACAGGTAAGTTCCAACTGTAGGTAAGTTCACAATGCAGGTAAGTACTCATTAAATTGTGTTATGGGGAGATAGTGCTCCTCCGAAGTTTTCCACGAATTGGGTTTGTGATGGGGAGATGTTGCTCCTCCGAAATTCTCAGCCAAACTGATTCGCTCTGTTGTTCTCCCTTATATACTCTCTGCCCACGTCCACGAATTAATTTGTTCTCTCCCCTCCGAATGTGTTCGTATATCCCCTCTTCAATACGAATGTGTTTATATTTGTATATCCTTTGTATTTCAAATAAAAATGGATTTTTGCACCCTATCAATTTGTGTTTCTTGTGTCCATATTAACATCCAATTGTGTTTAATTTATAAAACAGAATATTCCCATTCATCCTCCTTCCTCATTTCCTTTCCTCTTTCCCGTATCCCATCCTTCGCTCATAACCGGTGTCCAAATTAGTGTACCTTGTATATTCATGTTAGCTTTGATACCACCATTTGGGTTTACGTTCCGGCTCCCTACGGTAACCACCATTTGGATTTACGTTCAGGCTATATACAGTAAAATCCCTTTAGGGCCTCTAGGGCCAAATTACGGGTTAGAGTCCGGGTTAGGCAGTAGGAATTAGAGTTAGGAGCCAAGTCGGGAAGAATCCTGGGATTGGGGTCTGGGCCTTAGAGTTAGGGCTCCATGTCAATTGGGTTTTAGGTTTAGGGCTAGAGTAAGGGGTAGGTTAGCTTAATTAAGCTTCTTATTAGGGGGAGGGACGCCCAACCAAACCACACGGAGGCACTGGCTGGTTAGGGTTATGAAGGGGGTTGGGGGGACAGGTGCAAGCACTTGTCCCCCCGAATGCACGGTCCATCTACGTGGGGATGGTCAGACGCCCCTCTCCGTTCCCTCGAATAGGGCTTGTAACGTAGCGGTGTATATATATAATAACGTAGGGTTTTATCTACTTGAGTATATTTATTATTAAATTAAATTTTATATCAAGTATAACTTGTTTTATAATACACCACTCTCCTCTTTGTTGTTGTTTTCAGTTTTTACCGTTTTTTTGTGTTATTTTTAACTTTTTTTGTTTGGCTTTCATGTTGTTCTGTTAGCAGTAATAATCTTCTGTATGCGGCGTCGACGTTTCGTCCTAGTTTTTAGACTTCTTCAGGAGGCCATCATACAGGTAAGTTCCATCCACAGGTAAGTTCCAACTGTAGGTAAGTTCACAATGCAGGTAAGTACTCATTAAATTGTGTTATGGGGAGATAGTGCTCCTCCGAAGTTTTCCACGAATTGGGTTTGTGATGGGGAGATGTTGCTCCTCCGAAATTCTCAGCCAAACTGATTCGCTCTGTTGTTCTCCCTTATATACTCTCTGCCCACGTCCACGAATTAATTTGTTCTCTCCCCTCCGAATGTGTTCGTATATCCCCTCTTCAATACGAATGTGTTTATATTTGTATATCCTTTGTATTTCAAATAAAAATGGATTTTTGCACCCTATCAATTTGTGTTTCTTGTGTCCATATTAACATCCAATTGTGTTTAATTTATAAAACAGAATATTCCCATTCATCCTCCTTCCTCATTTCCTTTCCTCTTTCCCGTATCCCATCCTTCGCTCATAACCGGTGTCCAAATTAGTGTACCTTGTATATTCATGTTAGCTTTGATACCACCATTTGGGTTTACGTTCCGGCTCCCTACGGTAACCACCATTTGGATTTACGTTCAGGCTATATACAGTAAAATCCCTTTAGGGCCTCTAGGGCCAAATTACGGGTTAGAGTCCGGGTTAGGCAGTAGGAATTAGAGTTAGGAGCCAAGTCGGGAAGAATCCTGGGATTGGGGTCTGGGCCTTAGAGTTAGGGCTCCATGTCAATTGGGTTTTAGGTTTAGGGCTAGAGTAAGGGGTAGGTTAGCTTAATTAAGCTTCTTATTAGGGGGAGGGACGCCCAACCAAACCACACGGAGGCACTGGCTGGTTAGGGTTATGAAGGGGGTTGGGGGGACAGGTGCAAGCACTTGTCCCCCCGAATGCACGGTCCATCTACGTGGGGATGGTCAGACGCCCCTCTCCGTTCCCTCGAATAGGGCTTGTAACGTAGCGGTGTATATATATAATAACGTAGGGTTTTATCTACTTGAGTATATTTATTATTAAATTAAATTTTATATCAAGTATAACTTGTTTTATAATACACCACTCTCCTCTTTGTTGTTGTTTTCAGTTTTTACCGTTTTTTTGTGTTATTTTTAACTTTTTTTGTTTGGCTTTCATGTTGTTCTGTTAGCAGTAATAATCTTCTGTATGCGGCGTCGACGTTTCGTCCTAGTTTTTAGACTTCTTCAGGAGGCCATCATACAGGTAAGTTCCATCCACAGGTAAGTTCCAACTGTAGGTAAGTTCACAATGCAGGTAAGTACTCATTAAATTGTGTTATGGGGAGATAGTGCTCCTCCGAAGTTTTCCACGAATTGGGTTTGTGATGGGGAGATGTTGCTCCTCCGAAATTCTCAGCCAAACTGATTCGCTCTGTTGTTCTCCCTTATATACTCTCTGCCCACGTCCACGAATTAATTTGTTCTCTCCCCTCCGAATGTGTTCGTATATCCCCTCTTCAATACGAATGTGTTTATATTTGTATATCCTTTGTATTTCAAATAAAAATGGATTTTTGCACCCTATCAATTTGTGTTTCTTGTGTCCATATTAACATCCAATTGTGTTTAATTTATAAAACAGAATATTCCCATTCATCCTCCTTCCTCATTTCCTTTCCTCTTTCCCGTATCCCATCCTTCGCTCATAACCGGTGTCCAAATTAGTGTACCTTGTATATTCATGTTAGCTTTGATACCACCATTTGGGTTTACGTTCCGGCTCCCTACGGTAACCACCATTTGGATTTACGTTCAGGCTATATACAGTAAAATCCCTTTAGGGCCTCTAGGGCCAAATTACGGGTTAGAGTCCGGGTTAGGCAGTAGGAATTAGAGTTAGGAGCCAAGTCGGGAAGAATCCTGGGATTGGGGTCTGGGCCTTAGAGTTAGGGCTCCATGTCAATTGGGTTTTAGGTTTAGGGCTAGAGTAAGGGGTAGGTTAGCTTAATTAAGCTTCTTATTAGGGGGAGGGACGCCCAACCAAACCACACGGAGGCACTGGCTGGTTAGGGTTATGAAGGGGGTTGGGGGGACAGGTGCAAGCACTTGTCCCCCCGAATGCACGGTCCATCTACGTGGGGATGGTCAGACGCCCCTCTCCGTTCCCTCGAATAGGGCTTGTAACGTAGCGGTGTATATATATAATAACGTAGGGTTTTATCTACTTGAGTATATTTATTATTAAATTAAATTTTATATCAAGTATAACTTGTTTTATAATACACCACTCTCCTCTTTGTTGTTGTTTTCAGTTTTTACCGTTTTTTTGTGTTATTTTTAACTTTTTTTGTTTGGCTTTCATGTTGTTCTGTTAGCAGTAATAATCTTCTGTATGCGGCGTCGACGTTTCGTCCTAGTTTTTAGACTTCTTCAGGAGGCCATCATACAGGTAAGTTCCATCCACAGGTAAGTTCCAACTGTAGGTAAGTTCACAATGCAGGTAAGTACTCATTAAATTGTGTTATGGGGAGATAGTGCTCCTCCGAAGTTTTCCACGAATTGGGTTTGTGATGGGGAGATGTTGCTCCTCCGAAATTCTCAGCCAAACTGATTCGCTCTGTTGTTCTCCCTTATATACTCTCTGCCCACGTCCACGAATTAATTTGTTCTCTCCCCTCCGAATGTGTTCGTATATCCCCTCTTCAATACGAATGTGTTTATATTTGTATATCCTTTGTATTTCAAATAAAAATGGATTTTTGCACCCTATCAATTTGTGTTTCTTGTGTCCATATTAACATCCAATTGTGTTTAATTTATAAAACAGAATATTCCCATTCATCCTCCTTCCTCATTTCCTTTCCTCTTTCCCGTATCCCATCCTTCGCTCATAACCGGTGTCCAAATTAGTGTACCTTGTATATTCATGTTAGCTTTGATACCACCATTTGGGTTTACGTTCCGGCTCCCTACGGTAACCACCATTTGGATTTACGTTCAGGCTATATACAGTAAAATCCCTTTAGGGCCTCTAGGGCCAAATTACGGGTTAGAGTCCGGGTTAGGCAGTAGGAATTAGAGTTAGGAGCCAAGTCGGGAAGAATCCTGGGATTGGGGTCTGGGCCTTAGAGTTAGGGCTCCATGTCAATTGGGTTTTAGGTTTAGGGCTAGAGTAAGGGGTAGGTTAGCTTAATTAAGCTTCTTATTAGGGGGAGGGACGCCCAACCAAACCACACGGAGGCACTGGCTGGTTAGGGTTATGAAGGGGGTTGGGGGGACAGGTGCAAGCACTTGTCCCCCCGAATGCACGGTCCATCTACGTGGGGATGGTCAGACGCCCCTCTCCGTTCCCTCGAATAGGGCTTGTAACGTAGCGGTGTATATATATAATAACGTAGGGTTTTATCTACTTGAGTATATTTATTATTAAATTAAATTTTATATCAAGTATAACTTGTTTTATAATACACCACTCTCCTCTTTGTTGTTGTTTTCAGTTTTTACCGTTTTTTTTGTGTTATTTTTAACTTTTTTTGTTTGGCTTTCATGTTGTTCTGTTAGCAGTAATAATCTTCTGTATGCGGCGTCGACGTTTCGTCCTAGTTTTTAGACTTCTTCAGGAGGCCATCATACAGGTAAGTTCCATCCACAGGTAAGTTCCAACTGTAGGTAAGTTCACAATGCAGGTAAGTACTCATTAAATTGTGTTATGGGGAGATAGTGCTCCTCCGAAGTTTTCCACGAATTGGGTTTGTGATGGGGAGATGTTGCTCCTCCGAAATTCTCAGCCAAACTGATTCGCTCTGTTGTTCTCCCTTATATACTCTCTGCCCACGTCCACGAATTAATTTGTTCTCTCCCTCCGAATGTGTTCGTATATCCCCTCTTCAATACGAATGTGTTTATATTTGTATATCCTTTGTATTTCAAATAAAAATGGATTTTTGCACCCTATCAATTTGTGTTTCTTGTGTCCATATTAACATCCAATTGTGTTTAATTTATAAAACAGAATATTCCCATTCATCCTCCTTCCTCATTTCCTTTCCTCTTTCCCGTATCCCATCCTTCGCTCATAACCGGTGTCCAAATTAGTGTACCTTGTATATTCATGTTAGCTTTGATACCACCATTTGGGTTTACGTTCCGGCTCCCTACGGTAACCACCATTTGGATTTACGTTCAGGCTATATACAGTAAAATCCCTTTAGGGCCTCTAGGGCCAAATTACGGGTTAGAGTCCGGGTTAGGCAGTAGGAATTAGAGTTAGGAGCCAAGTCGGGAAGAATCCTGGGATTGGGGTCTGGGCCTTAGAGTTAGGGCTCCATGTCAATTGGGTTTTAGGTTTAGGGCTAGAGTAAGGGGTAGGTTAGCTTAATTAAGCTTCTTATTAGGGGGAGGGACGCCCAACCAAACCACACGGAGGCACTGGCTGGTTAGGGTTATGAAGGGGGTTGGGGGGACAGGTGCAAGCACTTGTCCCCCCGAATGCACGGTCCATCTACGTGGGGATGGTCAGACGCCCCTCTCCGTTCCCTCGAATAGGGCTTGTAACGTAGCGGTGTATATATATAATAACGTAGGGTTTTATCTACTTGAGTATATTTATTATTAAATTAAATTTTATATCAAGTATAACTTGTTTTATAATACACCACTCTCCTCTTTGTTGTTGTTTTCAGTTTTTACCGTTTTTTTTGTGTTATTTTTAACTTTTTTTGTTTGGCTTTCATGTTGTTCTGTTAGCAGTAATAATCTTCTGTATGCGGCGTCGACGTTTCGTCCTAGTTTTTAGACTTCTTCAGGAGGCCATCATACAGGTAAGTTCCATCCACAGGTAAGTTCCAACTGTAGGTAAGTTCACAATGCAGGTAAGTACTCATTAAATTGTGTTATGGGGAGATAGTGCTCCTCCGAAGTTTTCCACGAATTGGGTTTGTGATGGGGAGATGTTGCTCCTCCGAAATTCTCAGCCAAACTGATTCGCTCTGTTGTTCTCCCTTATATACTCTCTGCCCACGTCCACGAATTAATTTGTTCTCTCCCCTCCGAATGTGTTCGTATATCCCCTCTTCAATACGAATGTGTTTATATTTGTATATCCTTTGTATTTCAAATAAAAATGGATTTTTGCACCCTATCAATTTGTGTTTCTTGTGTCCATATTAACATCCAATTGTGTTTAATTTATAAAACAGAATATTCCCATTCATCCTCCTTCCTCATTTCCTTTCCTCTTTCCCGTATCCCATCCTTCGCTCATAACCGGTGTCCAAATTAGTGTACCTTGTATATTCATGTTAGCTTTGATACCACCATTTGGGTTTACGTTCCGGCTCCCTACGGTAACCACCATTTGGATTTACGTTCAGGCTATATACAGTAAAATCCCTTTAGGGCCTCTAGGGCCAAATTACGGGTTAGAGTCCGGGTTAGGCAGTAGGAATTAGAGTTAGGAGCCAAGTCGGGAAGAATCCTGGGATTGGGGTCTGGGCCTTAGAGTTAGGGCTCCATGTCAATTGGGTTTTAGGTTTAGGGCTAGAGTAAGGGGTAGGTTAGCTTAATTAAGCTTCTTATTAGGGGGAGGGACGCCCAACCAAACCACACGGAGGCACTGGCTGGTTAGGGTTATGAAGGGGGTTGGGGGGACAGGTGCAAGCACTTGTCCCCCCGAATGCACGGTCCATCTACGTGGGGATGGTCAGACGCCCCTCTCCGTTCCCTCGAATAGGGCTTGTAACGTAGCGGTGTATATATATAATAACGTAGGGTTTTATCTACTTGAGTATATTTATTATTAAATTAAATTTTATATCAAGTATAACTTGTTTTATAATACACCACTCTCCTCTTTGTTGTTGTTTTCAGTTTTTACCGTTTTTTTGTGTTATTTTTAACTTTTTTTGTTTGGCTTTCATGTTGTTCTGTTAGCAGTAATAATCTTCTGTATGCGGCGTCGACGTTTCGTCCTAGTTTTTAGACTTCTTCAGGAGGCCATCATACAGGTAAGTTCCATCCACAGGTAAGTTCCAACTGTAGGTAAGTTCACAATGCAGGTAAGTACTCATTAAATTGTGTTATGGGGAGATAGTGCTCCTCCGAAGTTTTCCACGAATTGGGTTTGTGATGGGGAGATGTTGCTCCTCCGAAATTCTCAGCCAAACTGATTCGCTCTGTTGTTCTCCCTTATATACTCTCTGCCCACGTCCACGAATTAATTTGTTCTCTCCCCTCCGAATGTGTTCGTATATCCCCTCTTCAATACGAATGTGTTTATATTTGTATATCCTTTGTATTTCAAATAAAAATGGATTTTTGCACCCTATCAATTTGTGTTTCTTGTGTCCATATTAACATCCAATTGTGTTTAATTTATAAAACAGAATATTCCCATTCATCCTCCTTCCTCATTTCCTTTCCTCTTTCCCGTATCCCATCCTTCGCTCATAACCGGTGTCCAAATTAGTGTACCTTGTATATTCATGTTAGCTTTGATACCACCATTTGGGTTTACGTTCCGGCTCCCTACGGTAACCACCATTTGGATTTACGTTCAGGCTATATACAGTAAAATCCCTTTAGGGCCTCTAGGGCCAAATTACGGGTTAGAGTCCGGGTTAGGCAGTAGGAATTAGAGTTAGGAGCCAAGTCGGGAAGAATCCTGGGATTGGGGTCTGGGCCTTAGAGTTAGGGCTCCATGTCAATTGGGTTTTAGGTTTAGGGCTAGAGTAAGGGGTAGGTTAGCTTAATTAAGCTTCTTATTAGGGGGAGGGACGCCCAACCAAACCACACGGAGGCACTGGCTGGTTAGGGTTATGAAGGGGGTTGGGGGGACAGGTGCAAGCACTTGTCCCCCCGAATGCACGGTCCATCTACGTGGGGATGGTCAGACGCCCCTCTCCGTTCCCTCGAATAGGGCTTGTAACGTAGCGGTGTATATATATAATAACGTAGGGTTTTATCTACTTGAGTATATTTATTATTAAATTAAATTTTATATCAAGTATAACTTGTTTTATAATACACCACTCTCCTCTTTGTTGTTGTTTTCAGTTTTTACCGTTTTTTTGTGTTATTTTTAACTTTTTTTGTTTGGCTTTCATGTTGTTCTGTTAGCAGTAATAATCTTCTGTATGCGGCGTCGACGTTTCGTCCTAGTTTTTAGACTTCTTCAGGAGGCCATCATACAGGTAAGTTCCATCCACAGGTAAGTTCCAACTGTAGGTAAGTTCACAATGCAGGTAAGTACTCATTAAATTGTGTTATGGGGAGATAGTGCTCCTCCGAAGTTTTCCACGAATTGGGTTTGTGATGGGGAGATGTTGCTCCTCCGAAATTCTCAGCCAAACTGATTCGCTCTGTTGTTCTCCCTTATATACTCTCTGCCCACGTCCACGAATTAATTTGTTCTCTCCCCTCCGAATGTGTTCGTATATCCCCTCTTCAATACGAATGTGTTTATATTTGTATATCCTTTGTATTTCAAATAAAAATGGATTTTTGCACCCTATCAATTTGTGTTTCTTGTGTCCATATTAACATCCAATTGTGTTTAATTTATAAAACAGAATATTCCCATTCATCCTCCTTCCTCATTTCCTTTCCTCTTTCCCGTATCCCATCCTTCGCTCATAACCGGTGTCCAAATTAGTGTACCTTGTATATTCATGTTAGCTTTGATACCACCATTTGGGTTTACGTTCCGGCTCCCTACGGTAACCACCATTTGGATTTACGTTCAGGCTATATACAGTAAAATCCCTTTAGGGCCTCTAGGGCCAAATTACGGGTTAGAGTCCGGGTTAGGCAGTAGGAATTAGAGTTAGGAGCCAAGTCGGGAAGAATCCTGGGATTGGGGTCTGGGCCTTAGAGTTAGGGCTCCATGTCAATTGGGTTTTAGGTTTAGGGCTAGAGTAAGGGGTAGGTTAGCTTAATTAAGCTTCTTATTAGGGGGAGGGACGCCCAACCAAACCACACGGAGGCACTGGCTGGTTAGGGTTATGAAGGGGGTTGGGGGGACAGGTGCAAGCACTTGTCCCCCCGAATGCACGGTCCATCTACGTGGGGATGGTCAGACGCCCCTCTCCGTTCCCTCGAATAGGGCTTGTAACGTAGCGGTGTATATATATAATAACGTAGGGTTTTATCTACTTGAGTATATTTATTATTAAATTAAATTTTATATCAAGTATAACTTGTTTTATAATACACCACTCTCCTCTTTGTTGTTGTTTTCAGTTTTTACCGTTTTTTTGTGTTATTTTTAACTTTTTTTGTTTGGCTTTCATGTTGTTCTGTTAGCAGTAATAATCTTCTGTATGCGGCGTCGACGTTTCGTCCTAGTTTTTAGACTTCTTCAGGAGGCCATCATACAGGTAAGTTCCATCCACAGGTAAGTTCCAACTGTAGGTAAGTTCACAATGCAGGTAAGTACTCATTAAATTGTGTTATGGGGAGATAGTGCTCCTCCGAAGTTTTCCACGAATTGGGTTTGTGATGGGGAGATGTTGCTCCTCCGAAATTCTCAGCCAAACTGATTCGCTCTGTTGTTCTCCCTTATATACTCTCTGCCCACGTCCACGAATTAATTTGTTCTCTCCCCTCCGAATGTGTTCGTATATCCCCTCTTCAATACGAATGTGTTTATATTTGTATATCCTTTGTATTTCAAATAAAAATGGATTTTTGCACCCTATCAATTTGTGTTTCTTGTGTCCATATTAACATCCAATTGTGTTTAATTTATAAAACAGAATATTCCCATTCATCCTCCTTCCTCATTTCCTTTCCTCTTTCCCGTATCCCATCCTTCGCTCATAACCGGTGTC